>NW_008704544.1:1064363-1145517 GCF_000326865.2 Helobdella robusta
TTATAACCGAACAATCAATGGAATAATAATGTGGAGGAAATGATAAGCATACAATAACTATATATATATATATATACACATATATATATATAATATATATAGATGCTCACAAACGCAATCATATACATAATTATACAGGAATCATTAAACATGGCGAAAATTTTAAATGGAATAGTGAAATGATAGTGAAATAATAAATAGTCGTAAAATAATAATAACAACGACGATACTTCTAACAACTAAACAACTTCGTAACAAAGTAGTTGAAAACATTTACATACTCGCGTACACGCCGCCTAGAATGATTACATACCTTCTCTCACTCCTACATAAGAAATTACGTAAATGGATTGAGGTGTACAGAATTTAGACCTACAGACGTATGCCTAGCTGTACACCTCACTATACACTACAACCGTAATTTAGAAATAATTACGAGAAAAACGAAGCCCCCTCGTCGTCATCAACTTGCACCCCTCCCTCTCCCGAGTCACCGTCCAGATTTATCTTCCCGACGGACAGGATGTGGATCTTTTTCTCCCTTTCGGGAGCCTTAATGACTCTGATGGTGTTCGTAAATCCTGCACCTGATCGCCAACCCGTGACCAAAATTGTGGCCACACCCGGCTTCAGGAATCCACGTCTGAATGCTGCTTCCATCGCGTAGGAGATCCTGGCGTCCATGTCCTCCGCCCAATCGTGCAACTTCGGCTCTCTGTCGTGTCAAATTATAATCAGAAGTGAATTGAATGGGTGGTCTCATTTACAAATGAGTTCAATAGATTTGGTAAAATAAAATTCCGACAGGATGTTTGAATTAATTTTCTTACTAAATCATTTACCGATTTTTAACAAGCTTTTAAATCATAAATAAATAATAAACATATTCCTTGAACATGCAATGCACAAACTCAAAAACACAGACACATACACACACGCACATACTTGTAATGTAGAGGAATGATTCCTCTGTAGAGGTGCAACTGTCTGGATATCTGCTCATTCCTTGTGACTGCCAGGATTGGACAACGAGGTCTGTATGCTGCCATCAATTGAGCCGATCTACCTGTATATGTGTGTGTGTGTGTGTGTGTGAGTGCTTTAAGTCAATCAAACAATCATTCATTAATTTATTTATCTATCATTTATTTTATCTTTTATTAAATTTTCTCTATTCATCATCCAATCATAAAAAATTTGGAGAATTCAGGAATGATAGGCTGCATGAGTGCCAACTACAACGGCGGGACGGCGGACACACGCGCACCGGTAGTAGTGATAGTGATGATGGCGCCGGCAAGGCAGTTGATTGAAGCTTCGACAGCAGCCAGTGCAGTGGTATGAGTGACATCTGTTGGGCGGGGCGTCAAGAGTCGAAGCTCTTCGAACAACTGCTTGTGGTACACTGCTGACTCCGCCTCCCTAGCTATCTTGTGCATCACCTCAACTGCCTGGTTACGGGAAAAATTATAACACATTTTTTTATCACCAACTGTAATAGTCTGGATGAGAAGACAGTATCAGTGAATTCTACAAACCATTTCAAAGCGAGACTAGCTAGAGAAAGATTTTAGAGTAGATTTTACAGATAAGGAGTCTTATTGCTCCTATAAAAATTCCTGTTTTGCAAAGACTAATTTTTTTTATAAATCACAAAGCATCTCGCTCAGTTAACCTGCAGAGGGTACTCCCCTTTGGCAGTTTCCCCTGATAACATGATGCAGTCAGCCCCATCAAGGACAGCGTTTGCCACATCACTACTCTCTGCTCTGGTAGGTCGAGGTTTTTTGATCATACTCTCCAACATCTGTGTCGCGCATATCACTGGTTTACCTGCTCTGTTGCATCTAGAGGCGTGAAAAATTCGTGAGAAATAGAATTAGTAATATGAGTGAGAGGTTGAGATAACGAAACAAACTAATTTTACCCATCAAAACAACGAACAAATCAGACATAAAATGATTTGAAGACCAAGAAACTATGAAATGATGAAGTAACCACACATAGAAAACCTTCCAATCATCATTTTCTGGGCCAGAAAGACTTTTTCAGTCGGAATTTCAATGCCTAGGTCTCCTCTAGCAACCATGATGCCATCTGCTGCCTCAAGTATCTCGTCAAATCTCTTCACTCCCTCGTGGTTCTCGATCTTTGCTATGATCTTTATGTGAGCACCTTCTGTTCCCAGTACCTTTTTGTTGGAGGGGCCAATTTGAAATTTGAAAAAGCACGCCATTTTGTTTAAAACTTTCTTGCACATGTATTTGCATCAACACAAACGCTGAGTTTAAAATTTATAATAACTTTCTCAATGACAGTGACGAATGTACAGTAAAATGAAAGAGAATTTTAATGGAATAAGTAAAACAGAAACCAACAGAATAGAACACACCACCATCACCACAAGAAGAACAACTCATTGAACCAACTAACCTCTCTAAGAATTCTCACCCCATCACCAGATCTGATAAACGAAGCGAATATCATATCAACACCGTTGGCAACACCAAATCTCAGATCCTCCTTATCTCTTTCAGACACGACGGGCAAGTCGACTGGGGTATTTGGCAGGTTGCAACCCTTCTTGCTCCCCACAAAGCCCCCATTCTCTATGACACACTTCAAGTGGTCAATCCCTTTAGACTCCACCTAACAATTTTCAATATGTCGTTGTTTAGGTTATTGCTGTTTAGATTTATTAATGGTTTTAATGAACTAAAATGACCATAAGTAACAGTAGTATATAGTTCATTTTTTAGACATTATTATAAATAATAATGACATGGATAATTTTGAATTGTAACCTTAACTGAGACCAATCCGTCGTCAATGTAGATACTTTTCCCGATGTCCACAACGTTAATAATGTTCTTATAGTCTACCCAGATGATGTTCTCGTCACATTTCTCTTTATACTCGTCATTTGTAGTGATCGTTATCTCCTTTCCTAAAATATAAAACCAAATAACGCAACCAAATTTAGAAATTTCAATCAAAAGAATTATATTCTACGCTAAATTTAAATCAAATTCTTACATTACTTCTAAGATGGCTGTCACTTAAAAAAACTATTTATGTTTAAAAAAATTTGAGCCACATCTAACCAGTTTTAAGTTCAATCTCTTCATTGACACCGCCTTTCAAAATTCCAGTTCTAATTTCAGGGCCCTTAGTGTCCAGGGCAATAGCAACTGGTCGAGTTCCTTGGGAAGCAGCTTCTCGAATATTTTCTATGGAGCCCAGATGGTACTCATAAGTACCATGACTAAATAAGATTGAAAAATGAAAAAGCATTACATTATGATTATACAATATCAAAATAATTTATTTGATTATTCCATGAGATATTTTTAATAATGTTGAAATTTGAAAATAAGAAAAGCTTTATTGAGATAATTGAAATAGCTACAAGATAAGAGTGATGAAGAAGAAAAAATGTTAAACCTGAAGTTCAATCTAGCAATGTTCATTCCAGCCCTAATCATCTGTTTCAGCATATCAACTGATCTGCAGGATGGGCCTATGGTGCATATAATGCCTGACATTCTGTGCACACCGGGCGGAGAATCTATGTCCAATTCACATAACGACTCCAAATGTGTTCCTGTAAAATTATAATGAATAACCAATTATATTATTAATTCAGTTATTGTTATTGAATAAGTTATTCCTTAAATATAAATACTATTTTGAATAAACCTTTGTATGCTGCTACTCTATTTCAATTTGCCATTTGGCTTTTTTTGAATTAAATTACAGATTACACTACAGTACAGTACATTACATTACTCTACAATTACTTTTAAAAAGTAATACAATAAAA
The DNA here is from genome assembly GCF_000326865.2 of Helobdella robusta. NCBI lineage: Eukaryota > Metazoa > Annelida > Clitellata > Rhynchobdellida > Glossiphoniidae > Helobdella > Helobdella robusta. The sequence goes on from NW_008704544.1 coordinate 1,068,187, forward strand.
TACAAATTGCCAGCAACGAACCAGCATAAGCAGAGACCAACTGCTGTTCATAAGAGCCCTCCGTTGTGAAGGTCATTCCGCTGGTCCAGCTGGGGATGTGAGCCATGCCACCACCAATAGTCGGAACTGTCAACTGCTGCATTTCTCAAAATATCCTCAAAACGAATTTCAATATAAAAATAAGAAACAAAATACAATATGAATATGATTAGATTTCAATATTTTTAATTTTTAGGTGAGTTAGTATTAGTAGTAGAGATTAGTTAGAATATCTAAATATTAAAAATAAAAAGTTTGATTGTTTCAGTTAGTGTTTTTTGATCCTATTTTAAAAGTTGAACTTTAGGGTTCAAAAATCTAAAGTCGCACGAAAATCAGGATCATTTGCTACGCAACGAGACGAAACGTATCCGCATTCGCTACTACGTACGAAATTATTATTCCCTAATTTTAATTTATACTTCGACAAATGCCAAGGTCCATTGTGACCAATCTCATAAGGTGATTAAAAGTGAATTTTAGTTATTAAACCTCAAATAAAAAAAAGCGTATCGACCATGAATGGTACCGACCCGCCTTGGCATACAAAGAAAACCTTCAATTTTTATATATCATTATATTTTAACTATTTTACAAGTTTTATTATATATATATATTATATATATATTTATTTATATATATATAATAAAAAATACATTTATATTATATATACATAGGTGAAAAAAGTAAAATAACATTTACACAAGTTTAAAAACTATAATTAACATCATGAACACAAAATGACCAGAATTAAAAGAGAAATCAACTAAGTAATCATTGTAAAAAAAAAAGTTCATATAGGTATATGTAGTACGTATGTGTTGTGTGTGTGTGCGCGCGCGTGTGTGCGCGCGTGTGTGTGTCGCTAGATCATCAAACTATATCACATGATGTAATGTAATATACCATAAACGCATTATATTATATAATAATATTCAACTTACGACGACGAATTTTATTTGAAAAAAAATCTTCAATCACTGCATGCAAAATAGCAATATTACAATACAATCAATATATTATCATTACTTCATTCATTAACTCATTCACTCGCTCATTCATTAATTCACTCATTCATTCACTTACTCATTCATTCACTCACTCACTCAGAGTAAATTATACTAACAGGTAACAAGAAAATTAACCTAAGTCACCAAAATAAACAATGGGGCACCATTTAACGAAAGATAAAATAATAATCTAATTACAACGATTTTTTGACTCAAAATAACTGAAAATACGTATTATCATAATAATATTATATTATAATATATCATAATATTATATATATATATATATATTAATTATATATAATATAATTAACAACAAATTCCAATTGGAAAATCAATGAATGAAAAATTGCGTGAGTGGCTTACGATACTAACTTACGAAATAGTGATACAAGTAAATCTCGCTGGGCCTCATTGACAATAAGATGAAATCTAGAGTAAGTGGGATTTGAAATTACTAAAAGTTCAAATTATACCCTAATTTAATTATAAAAATAATTATTGTTCCTATAATATTATAATTATAATATTATTATATTTATTAGCCAGTAGAGCATAACCGTGTTGACTTATCTGAGTTAATTAACAAACAGACAGACTGACAGACAAACAAATAAAGCAATAAAATATTAATTAATGGATATATTTTAAAATAAATAACAAAAATTACTAAAAATTTATGAATAAATGAACAAAAGTACATCAATTTAAGTAACAAACAAGTTAATTGAAAATAGCAATATAAAATTTCTTGAATATAATCAATAGAACGAGTTAAAGTCATATATTATATTAGTTGCCTGCCCGTCATTTAGCTACTTCAAAAGTGAAAAAATGTAAAAAATTCATTCAAATCATTTTGAAAAATGAATAAACTATTAACTCATTCATTCATTCATTCATTCATTCATTCATTCATTCATTCATTCATTCATTCATTCATTCATTCATTCCTTCCTTCATTCATTCATTCATTCATTCATTCATTCATTCATTCATTCATTCATTCGTTCGTTCGTTCATTCATTCGTTCACTCATTCATTCATCCATTCATTCACTCAAAGATTGCATCTATTAGTAACAATCATTAAGTAGTTTAACGGGCCAACCATTGAAACGAATGAACGAACAAACGGATTGATTTACGAATGAACGAATGAATGAATGAATGAATGAATGAATGAATGAATGAATGAATGAATGAATGAATGAATGAATGAATGAATGAATGAATAAACAAATGAATAAATAAGTTATGAATGAGTGTTTGAATGTATGAATAAACTAGAGATTCTATCACACAATGATGAACGAACGGATCAATCAATCAATCAATCCATAAAATAATATCCTGATTTATCATCGCCAAGCCTCATGTCACCATCATCATTATCGACATCTCCAACTAAGACATTATCATCATTGTCATCGTTGTTATCACTCATGAGATAGAAATCACCATTTGGTAAAACAACATCCTTGAAATCTGTCATTATTTCATCAGCTAGGCTAATAAATTCATTGGAAAAAATATATTTCGCTGGAACTGATTGACTTCTGAATGATGACGTCAAAGATGATGTCGATGATGACGACGACGATGATGGTGGTGTTAGCCTGTTGTCAACAGCTGCAAAACCGCTATGGCCACTGCTTCTAATGGTGTTGCTAGTGTCGAATATCACATTAATGCCATTTGTCTTTTGCTGTTGTTGTTGTTGATGATGTTGTTGTTGATGATGTTGTTGATGTTGATGATGTTGCTGTTGTTGTTGTTGTTGTTGTCGTTGTGGTTGTTGTTCAATCTGTGTTTCGTCATCTTGAAGCCAAGAGCAGTTGAACAAGTTTAAACTATCGATACTGTTTAATGAATTATTGTTGTCTGTGCTGTTGTCACTGATGTAACTATTGTTGTTGTTGTCGTCGTCGTTGTTGTTGTTGTTGTTGTAAGGGATTTCATGGGCTAAATTGTATCTAAATTTTGCGCCAATATTGTTGTTGATACTATTACTGCTGTCTGTTAGAAAATTATTGCAATGATTTCTAAAGCCTTTAAAGTTATTGCCATTCGAGATGACATAACTGACATTACCATTGCTGTTATGAAGACTGTTGTGTTGCTGTGGCTGCTGGTGGTGGAGGTGGTGTTGCTGGTGTGGTGTCAGTGGTGGCGACGCCACAATTGGCGTCTTATTGACATCTTGTGTGACGTCGGAAAAGATTCCTGTTAAGAAATTGAAAAAAAAAATCGATTTATTCACCGTTAAAATAATTATATTAAGAAAGATTTATAAACTGTCATCTTTCTCTTCTCCTACACCACTCAGAAGATAGAATATCAAGAGACTCCTCAAAAACAACAGTACAAAACAAATTTAACATCTCTAACCTTCATCAATGGAGCATCTAAAATTTGCGGGCGTGAACTCATCATCGAAAACGTCATTGTCCCCATCGACGCCAGTGACGTCATCGATCATTGATGACATCACAGTGCTGGGCCTACTTGAAATTAGCGTCAAATTTTTGGCGGCAATTTCGTTTTCAAAACTGCAATCGTCTAGGAAATTTTTATTCTCAATAGAGGCTGATGACGACCTGAAGATTGCAGCTGCTGTTGATGTTGTTGGTGGTGGTTTGAAATGAAGTTGTTGTTGGTGGTGGTGGTTTTTATCCATAAAAATGTGATGGTTCTTGTGGTTTTTGATGTTGTTAAAGTGAATGATGATGTTGCTGTTGTTGTTGGTGTTAATGTCATTACTATTGTTAATGGCATTGTTGCTGTTGATGTTGTTGCTGATGATGTTGTTGTTGATAACTTTAATTTTGGTCGCCTCACTTAGTTGCTGCAACGTGTAATGTTGCGCAAACACGTTGTTGTACGGTGTTGTTGCAACTGATGCGGCAGCAGGTGCAGTTGCCGTCAAATCAAAGGAGGGTCGTCTGTTGAGAGATTTCTTTGCGAGACCCGACTGAACGCTTGTTGTTGCTGTTGTTGTTGACGTCACTGCTGATGTTGTTGCTGTCATTTGATGTTGTTTTGCAACTGTCTTTCTTGTTAATTTCGATGTGATAATGTTTCGAAGACCTCTTTTGCTCATTTTTGCATCACTATTTATGTTATTTGTATTGTTATTCAAGTTAATGTTACTGTTATCTAGGTTGTTATTGTTGTTATTTAAGTTGTTCGTATAATCCTTCATAATGTTTTCCCTATTTGAATTACTCTTGAACCTATCAGTGCTACAACTATTTGAATTGACGTCTGCACCGCTGACATTGACGAAATTGCTGTCATCCTCACCGTTATCATTACTGTTATAATGGTTATAACAATTGTTGTTGTTGTAGTTGGAGTCAAACCATTCAAGTATCTCATTAGGTTTAACTCCATTTGGGAAAGCCACTATTTTATCTTTGTCACTTTTATCATGGAAAGCCGCTGTTTTATCTTTGGAGTCTGGAAGTAAATATTTTAAGAGTTCAGACGACTTTTCAATTTTATTCCCGCGTTTTCTCATCACATTAACATCGCTGCTGGTGAAACTAATAGATTTAGTAGTAGTAGTAGTAGTAGTAATAGTAGTAGAAGTAGTAGGAGTAGTAGTAGTAGTAGTAGTAGCAGCAGAAATAACTTTTGACGTCACGGCATATTCGCCATTATTAAAACTTTTTTTAGTTTGTCTACTTTTAGCGGCAGGGTTAGTTTTCTTGTTAATATTAATATCAAAAGAGGTAATGCCATTTAGAGTGGCTGCTATTTTAGCTGCCCGTTTAGCAGCTGTATCTTTAGCAGCAGCTGTCGTAAAATTTTCATTAAAATTATCAATGTCATTGTTGCTGTTACTGATGTTAAGACAGCTAAGCTTAATGTCATTAATGACGGGATTGTTGATGATGTCTGAATTGTTAATGTTAAATGAAAGATTATTGATAAAATCATTCGCTTTCTTGTCCTCATCTGCCCTTAAAAAACCCTCAAAAACATCAAAGTCACATGATAAATCATTGCTGTTGTCGTTGTTATTGTCGGTGTTATTGTTGTTGTTGATGATGATGTTGCTGCTGCTGTTGCTGCTGGTCTCGTTGTTGATGACACAAAATGCAGATATTGGTGAAATATTGATGCTGTTGTTGATGTTGTTGCTGATGTTGTTGCTGATATTGTTATTGTTGACGTTGTTGTTGTTATTGATGTTTTTAATGTTGCTGATGTTGTTGTTGATGTTGCTGATGTTGTTGTTGATGTTGATGTTGTTTGATGAATGTTTTGTAGCTCTACTTCGGACCATCTTTTTGTTTCCAGGAATATTTTTTACGACTTTAAATCTTCTGTTTATCGTTTCACTACCATTACCATCATCACCACCATTATTATTATTATTATTAGTAGTAGTAGTAATAGTAGTAGTAGCAGCAGCAGCAGCAGTAGCAGTAGAAGTAGTGACGTCACCATTATTGCTGCTAATAAATTTGTTCAAGTCAAATGACGCTGATATTGGAAAAAACGATGATGCATTACCACTTTTATTATTATTATTATTATTGTTGTTGTTGTTGTTACTATTATTATTACTCTTTATATTTCGCACAGTAAAAGCTGACAGATTATTGTTGTTGTTGTTGTTGATGATAAGGCTATCAATGATAATTTTATTCACGCTACCTGCTGTCTGATTGTTACTGTCACTGACGCTACTAAAACCACTAACTGCTGAGGTTGGGGACGGCAACGATGCTGCCATTTGTGTTGTTGTTGTTGCTGTTTTCGGCGTCGCTATTGGCGGAGACGACGATGATACCGATGATTGTCCCGACGACAACGATGATACTATATCAAGAAAGGATGGACCCTCATTGACGAATGATCTCTTCGCGTTATTACCATCGTTATTGGTGTTAATTTTACCAACGATATAACTGTCTTTGTTAATATTATTGTTAGTAGTGTTATTGTTATTATTCCTCATGTCACTAAGTATTTTACAAACCTTCCTATTACCGATGGGCAACTTACTGAAATTATTATTAGTAATATTCTTATTGGCTAACGGCAATGACGTCACAGAGCCTGTAGCGATATAATTGGACGAGTTCTGCGAAGGTTGATTCATGCCCAATAATTTCGAGATAGTGACATTAGAGAAAGGATGCCTAGAATAAGATCTCAGAGGTTTCATCTGAATGAAGTTGCTGGTGTTAGCGTAAGAAGTTTTGTTGTTGATGTCAGTAGGATCGCTGTTGTTAATGCTATTGATGTTAGGAGTGTTTATATTGTTGTTGATGTTACTGAGGGCTGTAAACCCAAGCTGCTGCTGCTGTTGTTGAAGCAACTGCTGTTGTAGTTGTTGGAGATTATGTTTTTGTTGCTGTTGTAGCTGAAGCTGTTGATTATTTTGTACAATGTATTTTTGCTGCTGTTGCTGCTGATGTAGTTGTTGTAGTTGCTGCTGCTGCTGAAGTTGAATCAATTGTTGTTGTTGTTCGGAAGATAAACTAATTAACCCTACAGATATTGCTGGATTGTTGTTACCCTTTTTAAGTGTCACAAATTGCTGGATAGGAGCATTGGGATCGGATGAATGTTTAGCATTCGACCCAAATGGATCCTTAGCTGCACCATTTAAGACCGACTTTATGAATTGGGAACCTTTATTTAACTTTTCAAAAACTGATGATGGTGATGCAGATGATGTGGTTAATTCAACAGCAGCTGGTTTCAAGTTACTTGAGTCGAGTGATTCTTCTTTCAATGGTATTTTGTGAGTATGCACTTGAATAGGCTTCATCTTGTTATCATCACTAGGTTTAGTTGCCAAAATCAACCTGAAGTTGTTTGGAAATGTGTGTGGTTTTTGTGCATTTGCATTTTGTTGTTGTAGTTGTTGCTGTAGTTGTGTTAGTTGTTGCGGTGTTAGTTGTTGCTGTGTTAGTTGCTGCTGTGTTAGTTGCTGCTGTGTTAGTTGTTGTTGTTGTTGTGGCTGTCGTATTGGTTGTAATTGCTGAAGTAATGGTTGTTGTTGCTTAAGTTTTCGTTGTTGTGGTTGCTGAATTTGTTGCTGTTGTTGTTGTTGTACTTGCTGGAACAGTGGTTGTTGAGGTATTTGTTGCTGCTGTATTTTCTGCTGATGTGTTGGTACTTTTTGATGTTTTGGCTGTTGCTGCAGCTGTGGTTGTTGTAGCGGCTGATGTTGTGGTTGTACCGTCTGCAATTGCTGTTGTTGTAACAAAACTTGTTGTAAATGTTGTAACTGCTGTGGCAAAAATATGTTGGATACAGTTGCACTATTCGGAGCGACGGCCAGGAACATGGGAGTCATGTTTGCAGTAGTTCCGTTCTTAACTGGAGTCGATAGCATGAGCAGCATTGGTTGATTGTTTGTCGGGGCTGTCGGATTGCTGCTACCGACGACTGCATCTTCCATTTTCAACATTTTCGGCAGCAGAAACTTATGTTGAGCTGCAGAGGCAGGTCGTTTTAATTGGTTTGATGCTGTTGTTGTCGCTGCCTTAGTTGATTTTGACGAGTCGTCAAATTTTTTAACTTTACAATCAGCCGATGAAAACGAGCGTACTTTTAAACTGGTCCCTTGACATTTCTGCCGACTGCTGTGGTTGTGGTGGGTGCTGTTGCTGTGGCTAGTAGCAGTATTAGTTGTTTTTTGTTGCTGCTGTTGTCGTTGTGGCTGAAACATCATTATTTGTTGAGTTTGATTTAGGCCTTGGTGCACACGTTGATGTGTACATTGTTGCGCACACTGTTGTGTACACTGATGAAATGATGACTCCTGATTGGATGCACGGTTCTTCTGCTTAATCAGCTGGCATTTTTGCACCAGAGTGTCGTGTAATTTCTTCTTGGTTGTTGACAGGTGGCTTGCTTCTGGAGCTGATTTGTAATAAAAGTTACTTAAATACTGGATCATTAGCAAAGTTAAAAAAAGTATGTGAAACAAACATAAATTTTGAAATTTTTCAACTCAAAAAATGCACTCAACTCAAAAAAACTAACCACTGTTCGCTGTGGAAGGTGGCGTGTTGATTTGCTTCTTCATGCTGGACTGCAGCACCAGGAAGTCTTTCGTATTCTCGTCTACTAATTTATTCATAACTAAATACTCGGCTAGGTGGCGATACCTTCGAAAAAATACAATGTTTCCCCATTTAAAATACCATTGTACACCTTTAAAATAGAATCAAATAAACTTAAAAAATATAAAATATACGTAAAATTGTAGAATCCATTCCTTAACCTTATTAAATCTAACAAATATAAGACGAGTACACACTGAGATTTTATGATACAAATTATCTTTAAAGTTCACATTTTAAACTGTAAAAAGTAGGTGAAGCTCAAGAATGCCTAAAAATAAACTTAAATTAAACACCAAAAAAAATGAATAACAAAAAAAATAACAAGTAAATTTCAAGAAGTTTGTCATCATACTTTAAAAATTTGACACTATCGTCAGCTATAATTTTGGCTGCCCAAGATAGGATGACGTTTTTACTGGAAAGTTTGACCACGTGATTCCATTTCATCATCATCTCCACGTCATCATCATCACCATCATCACCACCATCCATGCAGTCATCATCATCTTCGTCGTCGTCGTCATCTTTTTCATCATCGAGATCGTAGTCATTATCACTCATATGGTCATCATCATTGTTGCCGGGCTGGTTATGGTGATGTTTCTCCTAGTAGAAAATAATTAATAATTATAATAACTAATAATGTCCGTTATTAATTAAATAATCAATATAAAAAACGAATAACATCCTTTAAAATAATAATTGATAAATTAAATAATTAACGATTCGACGATTGATCTTAGACATAGAGTAAAAACTTTCGATTACTAGAGGTTAAAATTTGGCATCAGTGACAGAATGTTAGAATGATAATTGTATTATGAATCAGTTTAAACAAACTAACAACAAGCAAATAAACATACACTTATAGAAAAAAAAACGCATACATATATGAGAAGACACGTAACGATCTGATAACTTGGATCGAATTCAACAAAATATCTATACACGTGTGTACGTCTGTGTGTTTGTTCGTGTGTGCGTGCGAGGTGTTTTTCTATGTGTGCATGTGCATGTGAAAGTCGTAATGTCTGGTTATGTTATAATCCAAAAATAATTTTAATAATTAATGAAGTCAATTATAAATAAAAATAAATTAATGAAGTAACAGAGAAAATTTTCTTACAGGCTTATTTCCATTAGCTTTCTTATCATTACTACAATAATTATTATTAACATTGTTATTAATGCTATTAACGCCATCACTTAGACTGTTTTTAGAGCAGTAAATGGTTTGGCTTTCATGAATATTGGTGTCATTGATGTCCTTTTTATTGCTGTCGTTGTTATTGTTGTTGTAGTTGTTGCTGTTATTGTTATTGTTGCTGTAGTTGTTGTTGCTGATGTTTTTATCTTCCGTCTCGTTGCCATTCACAGCACTCTGGGATCTCTTTCCACGTCTAAAAATAGATAAGTCAGGCGGTCCGAAATCCAAAATAGTCTCTCGATACCTTATTCCGAAGTATGTCGGTCTGCGAGGAGAAAAAAAAATTATGAATTACTCGTTTATTTATTTATTTTTTTAATCATTCATTCATTTAATTAATTAATTATTTATTCATTTAATTAACTATTTATTTATTCATTTAATTAATTAATTAAAATAGCAATAATAACACTGAGCAGTCTCTGGGCCCAGTTCTTCGTGATGGGGGGTTATAAATAGCCTTCAGCCTCTTGCAGAACTCACAGAACGTTACATAACTGTATTCATTTGTGGCACAGAATGTTCTAATTGAAAGGGAAAATAATTACAAATATAATGATATTGATAACGAGAATTAATTATTAATTAATTAGTATAAGGATAAATAACAGTGGAAAAATATATTTATTTTAATATATATTTATTTATTTATTTATTATGTAATAATAATGCTACGGTAGTGGTACTAAAACTACTACTACCACTACAACAAATAATACTACTACTATTGCTGCTACTACTACTATCACTACTACAACAACCACTACTACTACGACTACTACTATTACTACTACGACTACTACGACTACAACAACTACTACTACTACTGCTACTACTACTACTACTACAGCTGCAACTAAAAATAATAATACTATAATATCAGCATTTGAAAAAAATATTAACAAAATAATGAAATAGTATTAATAATAATTGATTGATTGATTGAATGATTGATTGGTTGATCAATTTAACATTAATAAATAATTATAATAATAATTTTGCCTATAATTTTCGTAAATATCTTTCTGAGTAAGATAGCTGTTGGGATGCCTTTCAAGACTGGTCTTCATCCATTGGACAGCCAGGGTCTCTTTTTTGAAAACCTGCAAATTTCTTGGGGACAAACAAAAAATTTTTGCTTAAAAACAAATTTAAATAAAAGTTATACTTTCTACTATAAAAATAAATGAAATAATAATAATGATGACGACAATAGCCACAACAATAATAATAATAATAATCATAATGATAATAAATTATAATAATAATAATGATAATAATAATTACTCTTTAAAATGAGTCAGCGATAATTTTGAAGAAATGATTAGTAATATAGTAAATTGAGTAACTAGTTTTATAAAGTATTGCCAGAATATCAAAATAAACGCCCTCATCATTATTTTATTATAATTATTATTAGTATTATTACTATTATTATTATTGTAAATAATTATCATAATTTAAAAAATTATTATCAATGCTTACTTACTGGAAAATTTTAACTTTTTCTGGCAGTTTCAGATACAGAAGTAATTTCTCTACGCTGCCCAGCTGCCGAATTTCATTCTAAAAAAAATAGAAAACTAGTAATTTTTATTTAAATTTACTTTTGGTTATTATGAATCAAATATGAATAAATATATAGAATGTAAACGATAATTATCATTTTTTTTTACTTTAAGATATCTATGGCAAAAAAGGTGCATTAACAAGGTAGCAATCTACTAATCTAATCTAAATTGAAAGCTATTGAGAATTAGAAAATCAGTCAGTCATTCACACATTCCTTTATTCCTTTATCCATTCATTCATTCACATTCATTCATCTGTTCATTCAAACTTATATTAATTTATTTTGCCACTCAGTTCTTCTTTCATTCATTCATTTATTCACTCAGCCAATCCACCAATCAATAACTAACAGATAACTTTTCAATCTTCTCTTTACTCTCTTTTCTGTAATAACAGACCAAGAAAAATATTTAAACTAAAGTTTCACATTCAAAGATTATATAAATCTATGTATCTATGTATGTATCTATGTATGTGTATCTATGTATGTATCCATGTATTTGTATCTATGTATGTAACTATGTATGTATCCATGTATTTAAAAATTTAATAATTAAAAAGATTTTGAACAAATGATTAGATTTGTTTAAGTATTAAGATCATAAAATTATGACATAACCATTTCATTTTTTTTTAATTTTATCAAACCATCAATTGGAAAGAAAGAAAGAAATTTTAGCACACCTCTAGCTAGTCATCCTACTTATTTCTACAAAAAAGCATACATGCCTAAGTTTGAAATTGATTTGACAGTAAAAAGACAGCACACATATATGATTATACTAGAATTATACTGTAATATAATCATACCATAATTTTATACTATCATAAAACTATCAGTATACAATTCATACATACATACACATAACATACATACATGCATACATACCCTAGTCTACACATACATGCATAATGATGTAATTAAAAATACATACATTTGGTACCTTGTAGTGTATTGTATTTGTTTTTGAGTTGTGTACACTTACTTTTTAGTACTAATATAATATTTATATACAATACACATTGGCCTCTAAAGCAGGCAACCGGCTACCCATGCCAAACATAAATATTGTGACAAAACTCAAGATTGAAAATCTTTTCATTTGAGTACTTCTTGATTAAATTACTACATTTTTATTAATTTATTTTTTAAATTTAATATTTTTTCAACTAAAATGTTAGATTAAATTAAATATTGATCATGTTGCAGTAAGCAGTCAGTATGTCGCTCAGTTGATAATTCACTAACCTATGACTAATTCACAAATTTATTTCAATTAGTGAAATTAATATTAAATTGCCAACCCAATCTCAGACTCTAGGCCGCTGACAAAATGATTCTCAAGCGTTTTCTTGGTCGTCATATTCATCGAAGATGCAAATAAGACATTTTAAAATAAAATTTATTTATCATGAAATAATAAAAAAAAGTATTTTTGATGAAACAATCGCTCAAATTTGACCGATCGATTTAGTCTAAACAAAAATTTACTCTAAACCAAAAAAAATACATAAACAGCTGATAAAGGCAATTTAATTCTATGGTGTTGCACCTTTTAATTTTTTACCACGGGTATAACTTTAAATTTTTACAAGTTCAAAATCACACTTTAGGGTTATTAAATGACAATTAATCGTAACATTTTTTGTAATTTTGCGTACTAATATTATTGATTCATAATTTTATAACGGTCTTAACTTACACTTTTGAAAATATTAGATGAAAGTTAAGTATATAGCTACAAAGATTAACTCTACATCCATAGTGATAACTGACCCGATATAGTTGAACATTTTAATTTAATACGTAGAAACGTTGTTTAGAGCGGATTTGAAAAAGTTTAACAGTATTCTTTAATACTTTTGCTAAGATTTAGACGAATCTTTCTCTCATACATTTTCAAAATTTGTTCATATAAAACCGATTACAACCGCATTCATATTGATAAAATTGATCCGCTCATCTAAGCCTATAATAAAATGAAACAAATAACACAATTATTAAGAAACAATTTTTTACTTCAACACTTCTGAAAAATTGACAAAAAAAACAATTCAAAAAATGTCCAAAGAGTAGTCTCTTTAAATGATCACATCAACACCAATCAACTCTCATAGCCAAAACAATCCCTTTTCTTTCCTTTTAATACATAGATACACACACAGACAAAAACACACGCACACACACACACATATATAAACACATTCGCACGTAAACATCAATAAGCTTCAAAGGCCTGAAAATAAACTTACAATCAATGCTGATACCTACTGCGTGTGTTTGGAAATGATACTTATGATAACATGGCAATAATAATAATATCAATAAGAGTAATAAAAGTTGTTAAAAAATTGGGATTATCTATCAATTTGTAACAGTTGAAACAGAAGAAAAATTAAACAAACACTCTCCCTATACATTCAAAAATGTTGACAACTCTGAACAAGTAGATAGTTATTGATAGATAATTGATTAGTCATTTTGAGTTTTTTTTTCTCTAAATAAAAAAAGAAAAAAAAATTTAATCCCGAAATAAATCAGGAGGATTTGAAAACTCGTCATCACCCAATAATGATGACATCTGATAGTCCAAAGGTGGCATATTTAGATGGTAACAGCCGAAGAGTAACTCTGTAGAATCTATGTTGCCGAGTTCGAGCCCGTTATCATTCAGAGATGAGGACGCAACAAACGTCGGTATGATGCTCTTCTTTGGATTGACATACGACGACTTTTTTCTTTTTTTTGAATTTTTAGCAGCCTCCTGATTAGAACTACATGGGACTACTACCGCTGAAATGTCATGGGAATCATCATCCGAGTCGCCAGTCAAATCAACCATTGCTATTTCTTTTTGTCTATCTGCTTTTGATTTCTGTGTAGTTGCATCACTAACACTACTATCCTTACCAACCGACGAACTGACAATGGTGTCAGATGAATCACCTGACAATGGTGAGTCAGGAACTTCGTAACATACGATGCTTGTGTCCAAGGATCTTCCTTCGTTTTGCTGCTTCTTCACAATAGGCTTCCAATTACCATCTTCTAAGAACTGAATCTCATTTGTATCTTTAACTTTCTGTAGAATTTCAATGAACAATCCATCAATTATCAACGAATCGTATCTTGCTAGTTTGTCACAAATTGGACAGACCCATGTCGGTTTTTTATCATTCATCTGCAAGTAGGTTGATGCATCAAAACACTGCAAATGACTACAATTGCTAGATCTACATGGAAGCACCAAACGTGTCTTGCCTAAAGGGCAAATGAGTGAAATCTTCAAACAAGTGAATGAAATTTCATTATCTATATTGACAGCCAGTTTTTCTTTGATGAGTGCCCTCGTCAGATCAGGATGACGACTGCAATTCTGCTTCAACCTGTTCAACAGAGTCGTGCAGTTGAGCTTCTTACAGAGTGTTATACCAAAACAATGATTATGCACTGGGTCTGATACCCATGTCATGCTCACAAAGTTTGGCTTCAGTGGGTTCAACTCACAGGCATGAGTGATGTCCAATGGTCTGTTTGGACGTTTTGGTTCAATCCCCATATGACTAGGCGTGATGAAGTTAGGCAGAGTGATCAACTTGGTGTTGACATGAACACATAACTTTGGTGGTAGGTTGTCATCTTGTTCAGCTGTTGTTTCCAACAAGCAATACCTCAGTAAAACCTGGACTCCATATTCAATCATGCACTCATCAATCATTATTTGAGAATCTTTTATCTTTTTGGCCTGTTGAGGTGTCAAGAAAAATTCATACTTGGCAAACTTTGGATTATTTTTGCTTCCAAGATTTTTATCTTTCATACCAATTGGCTTCAACAGATCATCACAAAAATCATAAAATGGCAAATGTCTGAACCTAACGTCTGGATAGAAAGGAATATCAAGAGAACCACTGGACGAGCTACTGTTTTCATTACTGCTGCTGCTATTAACTGAATTATTACTACAATTACCAAAAAATGATGCAAATGCAGGTTTATTATTGCTGGATGATTTAGCAAGAGACTTATCTTTGTCGGCTTCGTTAGTTTTTTTTGACTTTTCTAATTCGGTAGCGTGTGTGAAGGTATGGCTGATGGTGGTACCTCCTCTGTCTCGGGCTGATGCTACTGATGAGAGTTTGCTGTTCGCATTCAACGCATTTCTCTTTTTACTCATTTCATTGATTTTTACAGCCAAAGATACAGGACAGCCACAGTCGATGACGTCGTTAAGTCTCTCCAACAACTCCTGCTTCCTGCCAGAACTATTTCTCTTGGCGAAGTTTAGAATTAATTTTAAATCGTTGTGCCGTAGATCTTTTACTAACTTTTTCAACTTTTCTGCGCCGTTCTTGCTCATTATTGATCTTTAGTCAAACTGATCTTTTGACCGATAAATCAACATGATACAACAAAATTTAAATTTTGAAAAAAATTTCATCTATTATTTTCTAAATAACTTTTAAAAACAACGAAAACACAATTTTTTTATTTTAGAAATGGGCCGGCTATTTGACTTCGTTGAATTGTTGGCTTATTGTCTTACGAAATTGCATGTGCAAGCAAGCTATATAAAATGTTTACATGATTTAATATCTTTAAAACATTGAATTATATTATTGAGTTATATAATTCCATGCTTTAAAACAATGTATTATTAAATTATTTTTGATAATTTGAATATATAAATTGCTTTATTTTCGGTGGAATCGTGTGGCTTACTGAAGTCATACTAGGATTGGCTTACTAGGATTGAGCTATAGTCACTCTATTTTTACCCTTCGATCATGTTAAACTTTTGTTTGCTTATGGAATAAACAACGTATATAGATCACAATTGTTATTTAAACAACTATCTTCATTATGTTCAATTAATATTTTACATTCTAAGTGCTCATAGAAATTGTTCGCTGAAATCATACGTTGGCTTACTGCAGTTGCTAACCGGGTCTCATGCAACTATATGATAGCAATTTTTTGTACATATATTGTTTTAAATAAATCAATATATTTATATCACAATTATTTTTGTTAATATAAATATAGAAATTGCTTTTTGTCGGTGAAATACAGTGGCTTACTGAAGCAATTTGTTGACATACTAGGATTGAACTATAGTCACTCTTTTTTGCATATACACAGTACCATGAAATACTGTTTAATACTGTACTATCAATAAACTAGCCAACCAATCAACCAATCAATCAACCAATCAAATCAACCAAATACACAACCAATAAATTCGAATGTTTAATCAACCACCCATCCATCCAAACATTTATTAAACACTTGATTGATTGAAAGCAGCAAACCAACCAACCGCGCAATAAATCATTCAATCAACAACTCAAAAGATGTATATGCGTTCCTCTCAAGTTTCTTTAGTTCAAAACCAAAATTTTTGTTTGTTTTATGCATGATAGATATCTGTATGTATAGATATCTGTATGTATATATATATATATATATATATATATATATACGGATACAGATATATATAAATATAATAAATTATAAATATATATATATTTATATAAGTATATATATATATATATACGTATGGTATGAACAAACTAATAAAGCTTTATATATAGGCTACCCGCTTGCATTGTATGTACAATGTACATTGTTAGTTATATAATACACATTTTATATTTGAGTTACATCAATTGCTATCTTTAGAGTTAAATATATAAGCATGGATATATATTAGTTATATAATACACATTTTATATTTGAGTTACATCAATTGCTATCTTTAGAGTTAAATATATAAGCATGGATATATATATATATATATATATATGTGTGTGTGTGTGTAAGCATACATATGCAAAGACTCATGAAAAGAGTATGATGATATAAAGATATATATATATATATATATATATATATATATATATATATAGGTATATATACGCATACCCGCTTGCATTGTTAAATAACAATAAATAGTTATCTTATACTGTTCATATTTTATTTAGCGATTGCGTTACTTGTGTTGTGTCAGATACAGATTTTTAAATAATATCTTAAATTGAATCAGAAATGCCCCAAATGAACCAGTTATTAGAAATGTACCCGTTTGATACGGTGACAACTTTGTCAATTGTGATGATCCTAGCTGCAGTTTTAACGTTCGTAGGCCAGCAGTTTCAGACGGCTTGCTACGGTCGCTATGCCTTGCATTCAAAATTTTCATTAAAATTAAACCCAAAATTGTCTTGGTTTGTTCAAGAGTCGCCGGCATTTTTCCTCCCGGTGTATTTTATATTAGATCATTTATTTTTAAATCAATTTGGCATCAAATCAAATCAGGTCAAATTCACAAATCTTTTTCTTCTTTCCGTCTTTGCTCTGCATTATTTTAACAGGTTAAAAATGTTCATTTCAACTAATTATTAATTCATATCTTTAAAAAATATTTAATACATTAATTATAACATAACAATATTATTCCAATTTGAAGGTCCATGGTATATCCTTTCAAAACTGGCTCAGTGAACAAAATTCCCATCTACATAACTCTGCTTGCATTTACATTCTGCTGTTACAATGGATACCTGCAGAGTAAATACTTGATGAATTGCCACTATGACTCCGACTACATGTACAGTTTCAACTTCATTATTGGTAATATTATTATTTAATTCTAAATATTGACAGATAGTATCATCATTTTAATTTATCATATCCAAGGAATGTCGCTATTCTTCATTGGAATGTACCTAAACATAAAATCAGATTCGCTGATGAGTGATGCACGAAAACTGCGTGGGCCGGGGACCTACGTCATTCCAAAAGGTGCTTCAATGGTTTAATTATACACCTTTTTTGTTTGCATCTTTAATAACTTCAAGTATGCAATATCTGACCATTCGTTGTGAATATTTTTCAGGTGGGTTGTATGAGTATGTATCCTGTGCAAATTATTTCTCTGAAATCATTGAGTGGGTTGGTTTTGCCATAGCCTGTTGGTCGTTTCCCGCTTTTGCCTTTGCACTGTACTCCATAAGCTACATGGTGCCTAGAGCCAAACAAAATCATCTGTATGTTTCTAGTGAACATGCCTTCAATAGATTCATAAATTGTAATAAAATTTCCGTAGCATTTAAAAAAAAATTGTATGAGGTATTAATTGCAAATGTTTAAAAAAAATTCTAGATGGTACTTGGAGCATTTCAAACCATATCCCAAAGATAGAAGGATTCTCTTTCCATACATATGGTAGACTCTAAAGACCTTCATTGCCTAACCAACGGCCCAATTTACAATGATTTAATCAGTTAACAAATTGTCAGATGAATTTTTTATTCAAATCAAATTTAATAAGATATACGTATCATGTTACTGTGCTAGCGTTAATTTTAATATCAAAAACTTGTTAATTCAAACGCTCAACATTCATTTAAATACCTTGATCAATTAACAGTTTAAATTTCTTATGGTAACATTAACCCGAACACCAAAAATCGAATTCAGTTGGAAATAAATTTATTATCTAACAATATTTAAAATTTTTAAAAATCCATTTATGATTATATCGTGAAAACAATATTCAGGTGTAGTTCTCTCAGTACTTTACAGACATAAATAAACCAAAAATTTTCAGGTCAATTTTCATCGTCATTCTGTGAGCTATTTTCTTGACTGAGATGATCGTGTTCATCTTCCTCGTCATTATTTCTCGCCACATTATCATCAGTAACATCATCCCTGTTATCATCACCGACTCCATTATCATCTTGTTTTTCTGGAATGTCGGCACCACGCGTTCTAGTTGCCGTATCATTGTCATCCATTTTATCATCAACATCCATCTTTTCATCATTTGCATAACTCTCCCGCTGTCTATCATCATCATCTTGTTTGTTATCACCACCGTCGTTGTTGGTATTGTTATCAGCGTAATCGTCATTGACGGTAGTGTAATTGTCATCATTGGCAGCAGCAGAAGTAGCAGCAGCAGTAGCAGCAGCTGCATTACCTTCATCCATCTGATCATCATCATCGTCGTCATTGTTGTTGTAAGAATTATCCTCCTCATCGCCATTCTTATTTAGTAGGCCGGGCATCTTCTGTGTCTGGTCAGTAGATGGTTGGTAGTCAACACCGACGACAACTTCATTCTTATTAAGATCCAAATCAAAGTCATCATGATCTTTTGCTGTTGCTAAGGTTGCATCCTGCCTCCTAGCTCTCTTCGTCCTGCTAGTTCTACTGGATCTGTCGTTTGTAAATGCCGGCCGGCCGTACTGCTCTTCTTCACCGTCATTCATCTCATCAAAATGCTCAGTGTTTAAAACTTTCTTGATGTCATCGTTCAGGACGTTGCGACGTTTCGTGACAATGGCTGTTGAGAATTTTATTGAAAGTTTCATTTAAATCAATGTCCTGTACAATAATAAGTTTAATACAAGAGATCCATTTTAAGAATCGGGCAATATTTATAAATGAAGAAACATTCACATTTGAAAAACTCTTCATTCACTCAAGTAGTAGGTGAAATGTCCAAATTAAAAGTTAAATTAAATGGAAAAAAGTGTAAAACTAAACAAAAGTTGACAACCTTCAATGAGTTTCCTCGATGATTCCAACTTTTTGAGACTTGCTTCAGTGTGGTGTTTTGGAAGATAGTAAATGTTCGGTTTGCTGTCTGTCCTTATGAAGTTCATCAACTGCTTTGATTGTTCTTCCCAGATTTCATGCTGTATAGTAAAAAAATATTTGGTCATTAAATGTTTTGTATTTGTTGAAAAAAGTACAAAATCTTAGCACAATGATGAATTTACAAAAAGAATAAAGAGTATATATGAATGAGTTTAAATAGACTAACCAGTTCAACTATCTCCATTTTCAATTCCAACTTTTTGAGCTTGATCTGCTGCTGTTTCTTGGTGTGGAAAAGTTTATCTTTCTCCATCCTAATCTTGGCCTTTTCATTTTTCTGCTTCTCCTCCAGCTTCATTTCAACTTCCTTGCGCTTTCGCTCCTGCATCTCATTTTTTCTCTCATCCATTTTGAACTGCCTCAACGTGCCCATGATCAAACCAAACATACGTCTGTTTCTGTTTTCAATCAGTGATATCATTAAATGCATAATTACAAGTAAATAATATAGATAGGAAAAATATCTAAAAAAATAAGCAAATAAAATGGATTGAACAAATAAAAATGAAATGAACATGTGAAAAGAATTAAACAAAGTACCTTGCACTGCCCTCCTTATCAATGTTTTGCTGCTTTATGATCTCCTCTCTTGACTGACTGTCCTTGTTGGTCGCAATGACTGAAGATGCCAATGTTGTCTGTGTAAAAGGAAATTTAAATTATAAACATGATCAATGAGATTGTTAAAATATTTAGAAAACAAATTATTTATTAATAAATACTCAAATGATTTCTAAGCAACTGTCATCTAATGAAGGCAGACAAGTAAAGTTGAAGAAATATGAGACCAATGAAAGTAATACAGATTTAATTGTATATGGCTACCAAATAATCTCTAACTCTATCATAAAATAATAAAACTATAAAAAAATAAATTAGGAAAATATAAATAAAACCAGTAGTACATGAGTTTGATAATCATCCTCTTCTTCTTCTGCATTATCCCTGTTCACATTATTGCTTGATATGATAAGCTGGCGTTGTCTAGGAGGACCTGCTATCAAACCACTGCTCAACCTCTTCCTATTCAGTCCATCCCTTTGTGGACCATCAAATCTCTGAATAAATCTGACAAATTTTTGTTTTTAATTTAATAACTAGTGCAAATGTAAAGTAAATAATAATTACCTCAATGTAGTTTTTTATTAAAATGTTTTCAAAAGTTAATTTTTATTAAATGATTATAACTCTACTAAATGAAGTTACCTGTCATTCTTTCTGTGAAAAGAAGGAGCATCATCGTTAAGTGACACACTACGATTAGGGAATCTGCAAACAAATTAAATTAAATTTATTTAAAAAATATTTTTCATTTCAAATGCATTTGTTTAAATTTATTTGCGATTAATTAAATTATTTATCATATTTGATTTGCACTCTTACAACTTGTAACAAATTCAGGAACAAACTTTGCAAATAAATAACCGGTTTAAATTTTTAAATAAATGAAAAAAAATTGAATATCACTGAATATAACACTAAAATATAAAAAAGAAACGTAAAAATTAGAAATGGAACCAGCTACGTTAGTTACGCTACCTGTTTTCCCGATCGCGACCAATGATACGTTTGATGGAGACATCGGTGTTGCTCAAGTCCTCTTTCAGCTTTTCAATTTCGTTTTTCAACGTATCGACAGACGCCATGATTTTTAATTAAATTTATTAAAACTTTCAGTAAGAAACTTAAAATAAGTAACTTTATTTTATAAATTAACCAAACAAGTTAACACAAGAGCGATAATACAAAAATTAACAAAATCGGGTATCCATAGATAAACAAATTAATAAAAAATTTTTTACAGCTTATCAAGCAAATTTGTGAAAAATTTACGTTTAATAATTGTGAATACAAACGTTTTATAATAAATATGCAAGCATAGAATTTTATAAATTCAAAACTGTCGTAAAATAAAAATCATGTTTATATATTTAAATCATATATATATATATAGAGAATATATACATTTATATACATGTTTTGTTCTATATATTTGATGTATATAAATTTATTGTTCTTTTGTTACGCAGTTTACTTTTAAATTAATAAAAATCATATGGGAAATATCGCTCTTTTACGTTCGTTACGCTTATTAATTTTTTTGTTTTAAACACCAAATTTGTAACTAAAAAATTTTTGCAATCAAAAAAACGAAAAATGAGTGCAACCCAAGGAGCCCTGCTTTTAAGGAGACAACTTACTGGTTGGAATTCTTAATTTTTGTTTGTGAAAGTTTAAAAAAACGTCAGTTGCTTGCGTTGGCTTTGTTTTGTTTGTTGTAGTCTCAATGTCCGTGAATGCCTCGTGCTGATTTTATTTCGGAAAATCCGAAATATAAATGTGGATAAATGTGACATGAGTACTATTTGTAATCGAATTGCATTTTATTTTAATTTAAACGTTCTTGATTGGTTTGTTTTATTATCCAATCTTAAATTTTAATTTTTTTATTTAATTATTGTATTAATAAATTAATTAAAATAAAATTAATATTATTTTATAATACTATACTAATACTAAGGGCTAAGCTAAGTTACTAACACTAACTAACAAACTTCAAGCCTTTCTTCCTCATCATTTGATTATATTTTCTATCTCAGGCTTTTAAATTTTTATCATTTGAACCTTTTAAAAAAATATATAATAATTATAATGACATAAAGTCATAAAGACATAATCTTACTAAAATATTATTTTTATTTTTTTTAGATAAAACTGTCATTTATTTCCACACTCTTATCTTTATTTTTTGCTTTTCCAGAACTGAACAAACACCCAATAGAAGGATTTTCAGCTGGTTTGATTGACGACAACGACATTTACAAGTGGGAGGTCTTAGTCATTGGACCCCCTGACACATTCTAGTAAATAATTATTTTTCAATGTGTTTGTGTGTGTGTGTGTGATTGTCTGTGTTTGTGTGTGCCTATTTTTTTTATTGAGAAATAGTTTTAATGTGTTATAAAAAACTGATTTTTAAAAACTTAAGTGAAGGAGGGTTCTTCAAGGCTCACCTCACCTTCTCCGCGGACTACCCACAAAAACCACCGAAGATGAAATTTATTACTGAAATTTGGCACCCCAATAGTTAGAGATTTTTGTTGTTATTATGTTTATTTAAACTATTTAATTTCAATGACATTTTTAATACTGGGACTAATTTCAATTGATGAAGTCTAACTTAAGCTTTTTTTTGTTTTTTAAAAATTTAAAATTAAAAAAAATTACCTAGTTGCCAAAACTGGAGACGTGTGCATATCCATACTGCACGATCCCGGAGAGGATAAATATGGCTATGAGCGCCCTGAGGAGAGATGGCTTCCTATACATACGGTCGAAACAATTATGGTTTCTGTAATTTCTATGCTCACTGATCCTAACGACGAATCTCCGGCTAATCTCGACGCTGCTGTCAGTTATTTCTCTATTGTTATTTATTTTTGTTTGTTTGAATATCCATGTTTTAAATATTTTTATCTTAAATATACATGTTCTAAATATAAATATCTTTGTTATTGATATGTCAATTTAAGTTTTTCAAATTTTTTATTTTTATTCATTGTTTGTTTTCATTACTCAAAAAAAATTTGCATCCAATCTAAAATTTCAGAAGGAATGGCGGGATTCGAAGGAGGAGTTTAGGAAAAAGGTGGCCAACTGCGTGAAGAAAAGTCAGGAGATGAGCTGGGACTAACTATCTTACTAACTAATCTGACGTCACGCCATACTACGTACACACACACACTCATATATATGTATATGTATGTATATATATGTGTGTGTGTGTGTGTGTGCGAGTGTGTGGTATATATTTATATATGTTCTTTAATTTGTATGATTTGCTTGTTTCAAATTAGATTATGGCTCTCCGGCCTATTTTTGTGTGTGTGTGTGTGTGAGTGTGTGTGTGTGTGTGTGTGTTTCTATTTCTGTGTGTCGTTGAAACACCAGTTGGAAAAAAAATTAAGTTATTCATTTATTTAACTATTCACTCAATCAATCACAAAAGTCTTCTTTTTGGTTCTGTGTTTGTTCATTTGTTTGGTTAAATTTGTTAACAAAGAAAAGTAAACTTAAAGTTATAGTCCATTGACGAAAAAGATTATTAATTTTATGATTTTGGCATTATTTCCATCTATCCATTTCATATTATAAAGACATTTTGTCTGAATTTTTTTTTTCAAGTTATAAACTAAAAATAGCAATAATGGATTTTCCGAATTTCCAGTGGGTTAGTTATGTTAACAAATAAACGAATGGATGAATGAATGCAAACAAGCTTGTAATTTATTAACTTATTTAGTTAATGTTTTTCAATATTTCTGCCATATATATATATATATAATATAATATAGAGTCATAATTGTGTGTGTGTGAATTTTATTATTAAATAAATAAATAAATATGTCCACGATTTTTAATACTCTTGTACTTTCGAGTTTTTGAATGCCTGTATAATTGTATTGTCTCTTTTGTATGTGTTTATGACATTGCGTGTATGTGCGTGTGTGTGTGTGTGTGTGACTTTGTTTGTTTTGTAATATTGTGTGCGCGCGCGTGTGTGTGTGTAATGTTAAAACTGATAAATGGCCTTTAATAAATTATATTAATGATGACGACAATAACATTATGACGTTGAAAAAGTTCCATCAAACACTGTGTAAACTGTTAATTTGTAAGTTGATATATTTCTAATTTATTCAATATGACCAAGCCACTCATATTTATATCAATAATTAGCCATTATTAATCACTATATTATGTTGATAGAAATGTTTTTAAATGAAACAACACATTTGAAAAACTCCGTTTCATTAATGTTTGTTTGATAAAATTAAAAATAAGATTGCGTTATGGTGTAGATTAGGAAGAAAAAAATATATAAATTTGGTTTTCAATCTTTAAAAGTAGCGAATACAAGAGCAGAGTATACAAGTTCGTCGTTATTATCAGTAAATTGATGTTGTTATTTTTTGCCTGTCGGTTAGAGACGATTATTTTCGGTTTTTCCGTTACGCATAAAACGGTACTTTAACGCTTAACAGTCGGTCTTTGGTCGGTAAACATTTTATACCATCTCTAATCAACCTGCGTGGCAGTCTATACATTTTGATGACCTTTCTGAGAAATTTTTCCTCATTTTCCGGTTTATCTTTAAGGAAAAAATCCAATATATCATCGGTATCCGACTTGTTTTTAGCGGTTATTTCGTAAATCGCTAGAACGTCCCTGACCATCGAGATTTCAATATTTTTTGAAGATAAATTTCTCGCAGGTTTGACGAGAATTTCAAGTTGGTGGATTGAATCGTTGATGTTTGTTGCTCTTGTGTTGCCCGCATGCCTGCTGACGTTGTATATGAAGGAGGTTGTCTCGTCCGAACTTTGGTTTGCACGCTCCATCTCCGCTTCCTCCAATGAGTAATAAAACAACGGCACCTGAATTGAAATTGTAAAGCAGCCATAATTAATTAAATTGACATACACGCGCACACATGATTTATTGGTTACTCAATTGTATTTGACACGCACACACACACACACGCACGCACGTGTGAATTATTGAAAACAGGATTTTATTGTTAGGCTGACTTACCTCAATCTTCATAACTCCTCTGTTATTTATACAGGCCTTCATGTCCAAATCATCAGCGTACCTCGGAAGTTTGATTCGATGTCTGAATGATTTCGAGAATGTTCCCGCGTAGTTGGTCTCGATAGCTTCAACCAAAATGTAGCGATCGGATAGTGGATCGATTCCGACAAATAACTTCGTGTGGCGGATTTGAAAATCTCGTAAATCGACGAAAGCGACGAATTTCGGGAGAAGACCTGTCATGTCGATGAAGTTGTTCGGAGGAGAAGGCTCTGGTTTGTTCTTTGGTATGTTTGGCGAGATTGCTTGTGAGGACAATGTTGATGAGGATGATGACATTTGTGTGCGGTTGATGAAGTGATGTTGTGGCTGTTGGTGGTCGTTTGTGATGTTTTCGCGTATTAATATGTTGTTGCTGTTGTTGTTGTTTTGGTTGGATGATATGTCTGGTTTGTATAGCTGATGTTGTTGTTGATGTTGAAAGTGTTGTTGTTGTTGTTGTTCTTTAGAGCTATTCCACGCCAGCATTCGATCCAGGTCTCCAGACCAGGTTTGCATCTGAGATTCAAGTTCATTTTGAATGGACATCGATAGATTTAAATCTCTACCCCTGTTGCTGTTATTGTTTTCGACGTTAATGTTGTCGTTTCCTTGGTTGCTACTGACATATTTCTCGCGGTTAAATTGAGCAAAAGTCGTTTGTTCGTTTGTATCGAATGATTTTTCTGGTGAATTCTTATTTCGTTGTGGTTCGTTAGCGTCGTTCTTGGACTGAGAAATTTGTGGATTTTTTAATGAAAATTGGTTTTGTTGGAACTGTGGTTGCTGCTGTTGCTGTGACGCGGGAAACGATTTATTCTCAAAAACTGTTGGCGAAAGTTGTCGCGAACCGTGTGGCTCCCATTCGTGAAAGACATGCTGCTTGCTATGGCTACTGTTTAGGCTGCTGTTGTTGGCGGCATCAATAACATTTTCATCTTTTTCGCCACGGACGAAATTTTTATTGATGTCTTTTGTGTTGTTTTTGTCGCTGTAGTAATTGCTATTGTTGTTGACATCATTGTGGTTATCATCATCGTCAGGCATTCTCTGGCTATTCACTTCATTATTTTTGATAACGAAAATCCCTTTATTCTCGTTATCATTAAGGATTCTAGCACTTTCGAAGACATCATCATCTAGACTGAAACTACCTTTCATAATCTTTATCGAATGAGTGGCTGGGTTTTTATCATTGTATATCTTGACTGGGATATCGATGTATGTCTCTTCGTATTTATTCCTATCCAAATAACTCGCATGCATTATCAACTATATTTTATTATATTTTTTAATTATAAATTGATTTTAATGATTATATGAAATGTAAAAATTACATAATTATTATTTATCATCTAATAACTCCTTATAAAATTATGGATAAATAATTCTCGATTCGTCAAAATTTAAAGCACTGCGCATTGCTTACTGACTTGTGTGATTTTTAAATAACATTTTCTGTGTGCTTATTTCAATATTTAAAAAATCACAAATATATATATAACTGTATATAACTGTATATAATTCGGTACAAGCTCATACAATACTGTATATATATATATATATACATACATATATATATATATATAAATATGTTGGTAATATATATATATATATATATATGTGTGTGTGTGTTTTTGTGTATGTGTGTGTGTGTGTGTGTGTGTGTGTGCGTGTGTGTATATATAATTAATTTGTTTACAGCGGCGTACAAGTGTCCGTCTTTATTCAATCAATATCCATAATTATCCTTCTCTCTCTCCTCTCCCTCTCTCTTTTTCTCACTTTCTTTCTACCTCCATATACTATATATGTATTAATTATATTTTTGAATTAATTATTTATGTATGTGTGTGAGATATACACGCGTATGTATAAGATGTTTGTTTGGATATATACGAAGATCATTCAGTTCACATAAAAAACACACGCACATAAACGCACACATACAAACAACTACACACATACATACATTTACACATGTAAAGCATGGTAGATGCAAGAAAGTGTGTTTTCATAAAGAAGTTACGAATTGGTTATTAACTTTTTGTTGCATTCAAACAGCTTGAAGAATTTAATGAATGAATGGATGGATGGATCAATCGTTTGGTCGTTCATTCATTCGTTCGTTTGCTCATTCATTCTTTTATATGTTCAGTTATTCACTCATTCACGTGAAGAGAGAGAGGGAGAAAAAAGAAAGAAGGACAGTTACATGATCTTATTGTCCGTGCAAGCCTTTTCTTGATATATTTACAATTTTGTTTACATGATACGATCAAATATTAACCACACACACAAAACACACAGATCCACGCACACAAACAACACACACAAACAACACACACACACAACACACATACGTAATAATGCCATGAATAGTTTGCTGACTGCCAAAACTAAAATCAAATAAATTATATAAAAAAATTGATTTAAGCTCTCAGCAATACTACTACTATTACTACTCATACTACTGCTGCTGATACTACTACATTTGCTGCTACTACTACTGCAGTTGCTACTACTACTACTATTTTATTAGTCTTAAATAGTTTAAATAGTATTTGATCGAGGCAAACACAAAAGAATGAAAGGCCTAACGTATAATATAATTCATCTACAGACTGATTTCTACGCTATAATCCATACACTATTTTCAACCCAGTGCGTGTGGGCTCTCAATAGATTTTGTATTTATGTGTATTTATTTATGTATATGTGTGTGTGTGTGAATACGTGTACCTGTGTATGTGAGTGTTTGTATGTGCGTAAAACGAGTTAAACCCCCAACATAGTATCACAGTTAAAAATTAATAATTTATTTAACATAAAAATTATAGATATTCCGTTTGAGTTCATTGTGAGTGACCTCAATTTGGATTTCTGAAGTACATTTCCAGTACAGTTGACGTTATTTTCGCCATTTTGTACCTACATGTACAAACACAAATATTTCTGTTTGAATGAAATTTCAAAAATACAATCATTCGTGTGAGTTTTATCTCTCTCTCTCACACACACACGCGCGCAAGCAAACAAACACACAAACACACACAGACACACCAATACACAACCACTTACAATTTTTACGAACTTACATCAATAGAAAATCTAACTTTAGCACAAGTTATTTTAACCGGGAACGAACGTCTGCTGGAGGAATGTTAGAAAGAGGAATGAAGTGTAAAAATTAAAAAGTGGATGCACTATAATCTGATATCTATGGATTGGCACTATAATCTGATATCTACGGATTGAAATGACGTCATTTCATGTTTTCACGACATTTTTTTTATTTCAAACGTGTCTAAAATCGGAAAAAGTTTAAAAAAATTTGCTAATTTTAATACAAAAATTCATCTATTTTAACAATTCAGTTTTATAATAACAAGTCACACATCCGTCCGAAAACCAACAAACTCATTCAATCAGAGTTTTATCACACACACATACACACACACACGCAAGCAAACAAACAAACACACACAGACACATCAATACACACCCACTCATAAATATTATCGAAAAGAAATAAATTAAACAAAAAATGAAGAACATTCTTAAAAAAATCAATTTTTAAAAAATTCAGTTCGGCACTACAGAGCCTGATTGCATCATTAGCTCCCTGCAAATGTAACCATTCTATCCTAAATTTTAAATGAAAATATTTATAACTTTGTTACTATAATGATTATTATAACAAATATATCATTATTGAAATGCGTGAATGAATGAATGAATGAATGATTGATTGATTGAACGAATGAATAAATTATTAACAGAAAAAAGAATAAATTCGTCATTAAGTCAACCATGACAAGAAATACAAACGATCTAAAGCGAGCCTCTATATATTTAATGGGATGTTCAACATGACAACAACTACACACTTTAACATCCACACTAACAACAAAACTATAACATCCACAACACTAACAACAGCAGCAGCAGCAACTCTAACAACAACAACGCAGAACAACAGTCAAATACTCAAATGCCTAACACAGCAGGTCATACAGTATTAAAATATTAACGAGTGCATTTAACTGGAAAAAAAAACAAGAAAAAATACTAATCATAATAGCAATAATAATAAAGGGAGAGAAAAAGAGAGAGAGAGAGAAAGAGAGAGAGAAAGAGAGAATAATATAATATGCAATAATATATATTATCAGCTTTATTTACTTACCTAAAATGCCTTAATGTAATGCAACAAAATTAGTCAATAGATACGCATTTATGTATCACCTCTATTTCTCTCTTTGTCTCTCTCTCTCTTTCTTTCTCTTTCTTTGTCTCTCTCTCTCTCTCTCTCGTGTATAATTAATAGAGCATTTTATTGTTGTCATGTATGATTAAATTGCATTAAGATTGTTGCATTAGAGTTTCGGTAATTCAGTTTTGCATTAGAGTTTCGGTAATTCAGTTTTGACTTGTATAGTAATTTCGACCCAGTGGCATACTTGATTTCCCCCTTTCTTTTCTCAACCTTCTCTCTCTCAATTTGTTCACTCATCCATCCATCCAATCATCCATCCGTCAAATGGCACCTTAATGAAGGGCACAGCATCGGCAACTTGGCATCCGAGTGACCTCATGAGAACGAGAGGTGAAAGGTCATTGCTGTAGAAGCGGTTGAGGAAGTCGATGGTGGCCATCATTGGTAGTACGCTTCGCTGTCTGTCCGTCTCGTACCTTGCTAACGTTCTTATGTTACCTGTGTAGATGTTTGTGTGTGTGCGCGTGTGAATGTGTATACATGTGTGTGTGTGTGTGTGTGTGTGTACGCGTGTTTCATCATCACCATCCTCTTCCTCACCAACCTAATTCCTCTCCCCTCAAGACAGCCTCCTCCAGAACTTTTGCCAAACTGATGACGTCACCGAAGCCTAAGTTGACGCCCTGGCCCGAGAGTGGGTGTACCCTATGAGCTGCATCCCTGTGCATGCATGCATGTGTGTGTAAGAGTGTGTATGTGTGTGTATGGGTGCGCGCGCGCGCGTGTGTGTGTGTTTGGTTTCTAACAACAACAAAAGCGACAACAACATTTATTAGTAGTAATAACGCAAAACAACAACAACAATAATAATAATTATAAGAAGGAGGAGGAGGAAGAGGAGAAGAAGAAAAAGAAGAAGAAAAAGAAGAAGAGGAGGAAGAAAGAGAAAAAGAAGAGGAAGGAGAAGAATAAAAAATTAACCCAATCAGAGCAATTTTATTTTTGACGTAATAATTTGAGTGGCATAATGTTAACGGGAATGACTTTCGGCTTCCTTCATCGACGCCAACAACCTTTGGAGGCAGTTGCTTAACTGAGCACTGGCCTAATAAATTATCATAAATTATGATAATTATATGATAATTATTTATGATGATTAGTTATAACAATAATAATTACTATTGTTATTTGTCTTTATTATTATTAAACATCAAATTTATGATGAGACTGGCTCAGTATCAAATGAGAATAGCCAAATAAATAAATGAATAAATTTTATAATAAATGAATGAATGAACGAATGAATGAATGAATGAACGAATGAATAAAAAAAAGGAAGAACGGACGAATGAAGGAAAACAGCAACATACCCAAGCCAGTCGTGGAAAGAAATTGTTTAACACAGCTGGTTAGCCTAGCAGTAAATTCATTGCTATCCTTCTCACATAACTGAAAATTAATGAAATAATTAAAAAATAATAATAAATAAATAAATAAATAATAATAATATTAGCATACATAAGCTGTATTGACTTCACTGACGAAATCCTCTGCACCAATTGATAGTAACCTCTTGGCTTCAGATGGTGTTGTCGTCCATATCAAACAGCTGAACTGATTGGATAGCTGAGAAGGAAGAAAATGAATGAACGAATAAACAAACGAACGAATGAATGAATAAACGAACGAACGAATGAATGAATGAATGAATGAATGGATAGATGCTTTAACAAATGAATTAAAAAACGAGCAAGAGAGTGAAAAAATTGATAAGTGAATGAGCAAATGAGTGAATAAAAAAATGAATGAATAAATAAATAGGTAAATAAATTTAAAACAATTTTTTGGTAAAAGTTGAGAAAATGGCGACAAACAGGCAAAAGAGCAATAGGACCAGTTGGTAAAAATCTTTGCCAGGCTGTATTGTTATTCAACTCCTGAAAAAAATTCATTTTAATAATTTAATTAGGTAATAATTACGATAATTTAACATAACAACGTCATCATTAACAACGTCATGAACAGAAAAAACGTTAACATTAAAAACAACAACATCATCAACAACAACCTCGAAAATATGAACAACAGATACAACAGCAGTCTGTTGGTAAGGCCAGGCTACTGTGCTAATGTTACATGATTTTCTCAATAAAGAATTGACACCATCAGCTCCTATCTAAAAAAATTATTACGAGAAATTATCATTAATTCAAAGATGTCATTGCCAATGTAATTATTAATAATAAATACTAAAAAATGATTTAAAAAATTGAAAAAAAAACGAAGACTAATCAACTAACCAGTAGTTTGGCTTTAAGAACATCCCCATCATCTAGCACTATTTTAGGATCATCACCTCCATTCAGAATGTAGGATTTTACTTTGGCTTTGTACCTAATTTCGACTTTTGTTTCCAACAGCCGATTGACAATGGCCGAGACAATGAGGTTATTTTCCGCAACATGCGCCAGATATTCGCCAGAATCGGGTTTATGATTGAATGTGATGCCCACATCTGAACAAGAATCCCATATCTAAGAACAATGACAGATTAAATTATAATTTAACTTTGTAAATTTAAACTCATAAAAAAATAAATATAATTTGAAGTTATATATGTCACAAAACTTATATAAACTAATAAAAATGAATTGAACTTTCAAACCCTCATGTGTTTGACTGGCTGCAATCTCAAAATTTTATCCCATGCACAAAAGCCTATCATATTAATGACATTTTTTAATTAGTTTTAGAAAAAATGATTGAAAAATTTTGAAGTTTTTATGGAAATTTTAAAAATAATTGGTGGCAGATAAAAAAATTTATTACTGTAAAAAAATTAGAAAAAAATGTAATAAAGAAATTAAACAGATAAAAAATTTAAAAAAATTATAATAACTGTTTAAGAGATCTTTGGTAGCACCACTCAGAGAACAAACTTGACTACTGTACTTATCTGGGGTTTTATCTAGCAAAACCTTTGGGCCAGACTCCAACAACAGAATTCGCTTTTCCTCAAAAAGTTTACTATGACCTAATTTTTAAAATAGTTTAGTTAGTTCAATGTTCAATCAATCATTGATACTTGTATACAAAAGTTTTAATAAATGACTCAATTTATTTATTTAATGAAGAAATAAATCAGGGATGTGATGTGCTAAATCAGGGTATAAGATGTTTTTTTTCATCAATTTGAGTATAGAAAACACTCAAATTGAGTCAGATGTCACATCATACAAGACAGAGAAAGACAAGAATTTAATTTAAAAAATAGCAATAACATACATAATAATATATAAATAAACTATAAAAAATTATTAAACAATTTTATGAAAATAAATAACCAAGAGAGGCTGCCATAGCACTGCCAACCATTCCTCCCCCAGTGATCACAATGTCGTATTCATTATTACTTTTACCAGAGACAGAGAAATGTTCAATACCTTTGTTGGTAGCCGCAGTGGATCCCTCTTTCGCCGTTGTAGTATAATTCCGATTGTTAGAACATGACAAGTTTTTCATTAAAGCAGAAATTGAAAAAGAATGGATCTTATTCAGACTTGAAAAATTAACATGACTAAAACGTCGTTTTACAAAACAAGCAACAAAACCCATTTTATTTTTAATCATTTTAATATATTCTGAAGTTACGTCGCTTAATCCTTAAAGAGTACATCAACTCAAACCAGTGAAAAAATTTGAACGTGATTGAAACCACTTAACTTTTCTTTATTTTTAAAAGTGAATTGCCATGAATCAGCCATTGACAAGAGGATCTTTTTTAAATTTTCTGTCGAAAAGTTTCTAAAAACAAAA
Source organism: Helobdella robusta (assembly GCF_000326865.2). Classification (NCBI taxonomy): domain Eukaryota; kingdom Metazoa; phylum Annelida; class Clitellata; order Rhynchobdellida; family Glossiphoniidae; genus Helobdella; species Helobdella robusta. Next base: position 1,101,451 of record NW_008704544.1, read on the forward strand.
TACCAAACCAAATATAAGATATGAAACAATAGTCACTATCCTGTCTAGTTTATTGACTAACATTCAATAAAATACAAAATCCCCAGTAAAACCCTTATTTGGAAGAAATGACCTTAGTCATAACTTTCAATCAACAGTAACACGGTCGATCCAAGATACTATATCAAAAACGTCGAAATTACCACATTAAGTTATACATTTTCATGCTCGGGAGATACACGAACGTAGTAGCAACCAGCAAAACTCATCCTCAGTGTAACTCCAAAATCGAACTAGGGCGTACACATACCACACAATCGATCAATCCAAACGGAATACCGACCGTAATTTGGAAATCAGCATACGAAATTTTAACATTTTCAGATATCGAAAACCTAACAAAACTAGCTTATCACATATTTATTGTTTCACATAATTGGATAAAATATTAAATATGTTTGTGATGATGCAGTTTTTAATCAAATAGACCAAATCCCATGTCACCATCTTCTTCTTCCTCCTCCTCTTCTTTGGGAGCCTCCTTGGGTGCTTCTGTAAATGAAATTTATCAAAGAAAATTCAAAAAAATATTTTTAACAAAAGCGACAATTGCACAAGAAAGACAGAACCAAACTCATTTAGAACAAATTTATAATCAATGAAATAATCATCCGAAAGATGGTGATTTTGTTTTATAATCATTGGTTGGTTCAATCACAAAGATATTAAACGAAGCATTCATTTGAGAAATAATCAAATTTATAAAATAAAACGAATCCAAAGCACCTAAAGGTTGATTCATAAATAATAATCAGAACTGGTTAAAGAAACATGACACAAGAAATCTTCATTTACCAAAATCACATCAGATGAGTTTGTAAGTCTTTGAAAATGCTTGCAAATTAAACTACCAAAACAACTAAACATATTATAAATAGTAACCTTTAACAGCTTCAACCTTGCCAGCAGCAGCAGCGGTAGGAGCACCAGCAGCTGTGGCAGGCCCTCCAGTTGGTAGACTGGCTAGCTTTTTCCGTCCTATAATTTTTTAAATAAATGTTTATAATTCTGAAGATTGAAAAATGTTTTCAAATCAAAGCATCACCTAGTAAAAATGCACTAGAAGATAAATGATATGACTTGAGAGTTTCATATTGCATTGGTCTCTTCATAATCAATTTATTAAAAATTGTCATGCTTAAACAATGCATTCATGATTTGAGTAATTAAAAAAATCAGATCGCTCATTCACAAATTATTGAAATTAAATGTGCACTATCAACTATTTGAAACTGAATTTATGATCAGATCAAAAATGGGTCAAGCAATTAATCTTGCACCGGCTACCAAGTGACATAACATGGTTTTGTAGCTATTCACCTGATTTTATAGTGCTTGAGCCCTCATTAGATGAAACCAACACTAAAATTTAGTAGAAAATAACAAAAAACCAACCCTCAGCAACCAGTTCATCAAGGTTTTTGCCCTGCAGTTCTGAAACAACTTTCTTAGCAAGAGTATCATCAACATCAATGCCAACACTGCTCAGGATCTTTTGCAAGTCTTTATCTGAGGGTTTCTCGATCCCACCAAGATGAGCCAACAAATAGGCAGCCACGTAACGCATTCTGTTAAAACATACAAACGATAAGTAATAAATTATTACTAATAATAATGAATTGAAGAAACGGTACCTAAAATTGTCAATTTTTTAAAATAATTATATTATTATAAATGCAGAACCAAACTCATTTAGAACAAATTTATAATCAACGAAAATCATCCGAAAGATGGTGATTTTGTTAAATAATCATTGATTGGCTCCAACAAAACGATTTTTATAAAAATCTTAGACAAAATAAGAAAATGGCATATGGCAGATGCAGAGAGCATGGCATGATTGGGAGAAAACATGAAACAATCATCCACCACGCTCTACTAAAATCAGTTTCACATTTGAAAAACAAGTTAAAATAGAATCGAATCAACATTCATAAATAAATTAAAATATTAGAAAATACTTTTTAAGTCTTAGAGACACGAAACGTGAACAACCAAAACAGCTTTACAAAATTTATGACACGACAAACGTAAAAAGGAATACCGGATAAAGATTACACGTGACCTTTGGAAACATTTTATTTTACATTATTTGGGGCTTAATAATATAATTATTTTTAAATTGGTAACATTCAAGAACATGTTTAAAGTTATCTTTTGGTAAATTTTATATTGAAACTAATACAAAACAATTTTTTGCATTTAATGTCATAATTATTTACTTTGTTGAAGTTTACTACTTTTAAGCATTTCAAACACCACTGGTTACCATTTACTTTTTAATTAAAGAGACAAGCGCGTCTTGTTCAAAGTGTCTTTTTGCTCTATATCATAATCAAAATTTGAAAAAAGTTATCGGAAATACTTACAAAACAATGGAAAATTTATTAAACATGTACAAATTTATTTTTCACACCTCTGATAATGATGCCGGACAGACTGATTTAAAAGTAGTTTCGGACAAGGACCTCCTTCTGGCCGTCAGTTTACTTCACGAAAAAATTGAGTTCAACATTAATAACATATCATCTTCACTTCACTTCACTGACTGCGTCAATTATATATACGGATTGGTTAGTACAACTAGGTTGATCTTAACCATCTGTTGTCAATTGTTTATGAAGGGAATCAATTGTAATTTATTAAATAATTATAATAATTATATATAATATATATTTTAATAGATATTTAAAAGTTTTTTTTATAAATGTTGTTGAAAAAGAATGACTTAATAATTATATATAATATATATTTTAATAGATATTTAAAAGTTTTTTTTATAAATGTTGTTGAAAAAGAATGACTTTACAATAATTAAAACTTTCAGACTCAATTGCTCCATCATCCATCTATATACGTCTCATACAGTATAAAGAATTTATTAGTGTTGATCTGTAAAAGTTTTTCAAAGGTTTTTTATTTGGCCATCTAATTTTATTTACTTCATTCTGTTTATTATTATTATTTTAACTGTGCTTTCAAAAGATAAAGTTTTGGCAATTCATCCCTCTTTTCTTGTTTACGTGCATAAATTTATCTCTTTCTTAACCCAAGTCTCAAAAAATTACAATCTAATTTGCTATTTGGGGTTTTAGTTCAATAAAATAATTACCATAGTGACTTACTTACACAATGTTATGTTTAACAGGGGAGAAATGGATTGCTAAGGTTTTGTTTCACCTTATATTAAGACCATCTTATTTGAACAATTTTTAGGACAATCATTTTATTGAAGGTCTTTATAATGTGGTGGTTAGTGATATCGTTGATGTTGGCAGTGAGACGTGGGATCACTCTTTCTCACATAGGGTTGATCTTTTCCATGAAATTTTGGAAGGTTTTTTAACTTTTTTTAGTTTTTTTGGTTAATGTTGATAATCTTAAGAAATAATTAAAAAAATTAAAAAATTTAGTCTATGTAATTGCATTTTTTTTCTTATCATTTGTATTATTAATAAAATATTTATTATTATTCAATAAATAATACATAATCACTGATTAATTATTATTTATTAATTTATTTTATAATTCTCAGATTTTGATTTCCTCCGCAGTTCCTTCTTGAAACATTGGAAATCATTCTTCGATCTACTATTCAATGATTCAAATCAACTCCTACACAATGAACAATCTAGAATAATGATTTTTTTTTCAATGATAAAGTTATACACAAAACTCATCAAATACATCCATCTTGACTTTGGCTCTCTGGCAATCATATACGATCTTATCATATTTGTTATAATTAAACTAAAATCTTCATCCATTCCCCAAAGTTGTGTAAGAAAAACGCTAAGACTAATAGAAAATTTTGTATTCAGACAAGAATTTATTAAAATTTTACAATCCCACAGTCAAGTTAACAACCACGCCAATGATGTTACACACAGATTCTTACAAAAAACTTTGTGTTTGTTAACAACAGGTGAAACAGAAGATGATAAAATCGCTAGTGGACTAAATTTTAATGTTATTACAGATAATTTTATTAAAAATTCAACTGGTCTTAATTTAGATGGCAATTATGTCCATATTATTTCTTATAAATGGATAAAGAGTTTGCTACTGAGGTCGTCAAATTATGATTTTTTCATTGGTTCTGGTAATGTAAAAAGTAGCATTAAGGATGATTCTTGTGAAAAAATTGATTCAACATCGTTGAGGAAGTTAATATTAATCATTCTTCAGTGTTGTTACATAGTTCTCAATGTTAACTCTATGTGTAAGCTTGATTACAGTGTTAATAAAAGTAATGCTACCACTACTGTTACTACAACTAATAAAAAAGATGTTGTTGATGATGATAATAATGATGATGGTGATGACGTCAATAACATAGTTGATGGAGCAGCTGAAGTTTGTAGTAATGGTGAATACTTGTGCACTGGTAAACCGGAGTTGTTAGCTCTTTTTAAATCATCGGTAAGTTTCGTTGCATCCCTCGTTGGAACCTTTCATTGCAAACTTGAAATTAATCAAGAGAGAATTGAAACAACGACCAATGAAACAACGACCACCACATTCGCAGCGGCAACCACATCAGCCACATCAGCAACAACTACTTCCTCAACTGCATCCACGACACCGGCATCCACAACATCTACTGCTAGAACATCTATTACTGCTATTACTTCAGCAACGACAACAACGTTAACAGCTGCTACCAACGCTACTACTGTTACTACCAATACGACTACTACAAATAGCGAGAGTAGTGGCAATGATAATGCAAAAAATCCAACCACAAATTTTTCCACCATAAAACGGTTCCACCATTATAAAATGATGATTGACATATTTGAGGAGCACGATGAATCTCTAGTCAGAATGCTGATGTGTACAATGCACATACATCAACAACATTACATGTATGTATTTTGGAAACTTTTCACTTTTCAACTATTTTGCTAGTGAATTTGTGGTTAATTTTTCGAAAAATAATTTATTAAACATAATTTTCTAATTTCAATGTTTTATTTTGCCATAAAATAATTTGTACGACATTTTCCACCTATCAGGTTGATCAAAAATACCCAAGAATCATCAGTGAGTGATAATACGAACCTTCCTAATCTAAAAAACACCACAGAATCATTAATGAGCGATAACACGAACCTGCCTAGTTTCAAATGTATCCCGGAAAAAACAATGAGTGATAATTCAAATTTACCTAATCTAAAAAACACCCCAGAATCATTAACAATGAGTGATAATAGGAACCTTCTTAATCCATTTCTGCTTCTGCTATGTTTGTTACAAAGTTTAGATTGGAGGCACAGTGTGTTGCTGGATTGGCTTGTATCACCCGAAACTTGTTTCCTAGAATATCTGGTTAAAGTTTTCAAATTTGTAATCTGTAATTTTCACGTCTGGGTTGAGAGTTGTGACGTTTTTGATGATGATGTTTGCAAATCCGGACGTAATAGTATGTCACTACTTTTACATCTTAATAGTAGCAGTAGCAGCAGCAGCAGCAGCAGTGATATCAACCATATACTTCGCCGTGACGGTTATGTTGGTATTGCCACTAAAAAATGTGGCAGCCTTGGCGATGTGAAGAGTAATAAATGCAGAAGGAGTAGCAATACTAAGAACAGTAGTAATAACAGTAACGATGATGGTGGTGTTAATGGTAGAAATGACGGAGGCAGTAGGCAAACATTGAATCTTACGGCTTATTCAGATAGTGACAATGATGAGGATGATGAGAATGAAAATAACCTCCATGAGAATAATATTAACACAGTTAATATTAATATTAATAATAATAACAATAATAATAATGTTATAAAAGAAGAAAACAGCATAAGAGATATGATTGATGTCATTTGTGAATATGATGATGAGTATGAAGATGACGTCAACGTCGATGATGATGAAAATGATGATGAAGAAAATGATGATGATCAATCAAATGATGACGACGACGATGATGATAACGAAGGAGATAACGATGAGACAAATAAAGAAATGATGAATGATGCGATGATATCGAATGATATTATCAAAACACAAGAGAAATGTGAAATATTGTTTCGAAGGTTGCTACGATCCATTGAGAAACTACACAAACATGGAAATATACCCTATGACCCTAAGGCTTTAATAACATTATTGAGAAACTTTCTTTTACTGAAAAACCAAAATTAAACTATGGATTTTTGTTCCGTAGTCATTGTTGTTCTTGTTATTTATAAATTTATGTGTTTAATATTACTATTTTATTCTCATTTTTCTTTTTGGTGATTGTACGCTTTGCAAGTTTATGAGAGCACAGTTGAATTTTTCAGAATTGAGCTAAGGACTTGTTGATTGAAGTTAATACACACAATGTTTTCTTCGCACAATCTTTTGTATGTATGTATGTATGTATGTATGTATGTACATTTTTTAAAATTCATACGCGTACATCTATTGGGCTTCTAATTTGTTTGATGGTTTAAAAAAATATACTTACGTGTACAAATTTGCACAAATGTTTGTCGTTACTAATAGTATTTATTTATCCTGTGATGTTATTTTCATAAATATTCTAATTGTTACGTCATAAATAAAACAGAAACTGTAAAGTCGTTTAGTTTGTTTCTCATTTTGAGCATTATACATAAACTTGTTTAATTAAGTTACACCATGTATGGTACATAGAGATGCAAGTAAAATGCATTAAAAACTGCACAAAAGCATTAACAATGATGAATTGTGAATGAATGAATGAATAAGTGAATGAATGGATGAATGAATGGCTCGACAACATACATAGCATTACATAAATTTCCTAAATTCATTTTAGTGACATAAAAATAGCCGACAAACACACGCGCACGTAGATAAAATTTTGCAAACATCAAACAACATTGCTTCCATTTATCCATATTAAATTTGGACCCTTATTTTTAGACGAAGAAATACTAATAACGTTCAGACATTAATTCTCCAAAAAAATGTATCTAGCATCAAACAATTATTTTGATTGAAAAATGTGTATAAGACAATTTTAATTTAACTCCTCCCAAAAATGAAATGAAATATTTGATTTAAATGTTACAAGAACGGTCCTAAGACAATTTAGCGAACACAAATTTAGGTAGAAATACCGCCAGTGAAAAAAAATTTAATCGAATTTGTCATGATGAATGGTTAAAAAGTATGCGATTCGTGTGTGTGTATAAATGTGTGCGTGTGTATGTGTGCGTGTGTATGTGGTCGTGTGTGTACGTAGGTATGTGTGAATACATAACACACACGTACTAATATAATACTACTAAGTAAAAATTTTCATCAAGAAAACATGACAAAATTTTTTATAAATACATACTCCAAATGACTACAAAAATGTATAGATGTATATATATATATAATATATATATATTTATATATAAATATATGTAATTTACATATATATAATATTTTAAATCGCTATATTATAATATAATATTGTTTTTATGTAAATATATTATATTTAATACAAATTGTTATGTTGCCATTATAAATCACAATGAAAGTATATTCTATATTGGAAGTGTAACAAGGTTCAGGTAGATTAATAAATCATTTAAATATAAATATGCGAGTGTGTGTGTATATAGCAGTCAATGGTAAATACAATCAATTAATCAATCAATTAATCAACCAATCAATCAATCAGGTAAATACTATCAATCAATCGATCGATCAATTAATAAATTATAAAATAAACATCACCAGCCTGTCCTACGTGTTGCACATAGATAAAAAATTGTCGTTTAATGGAAAGTTTATGATTATGGTGAATTTTCAAAATTTCCAAAACAAATTTTTTTCTAAAAATTAAATTACATTTATAAAATGTACAAAGACAACAGTTATATATATATATATATACACATATATATAGTTATATATATATATAATACAGGGGTGAGCAAACTTTTTGGGGAGAGGGCCGCATTAAGAACTATTTTACCTTTGAAGGGCCGCATATGTACTTAAATAGCAAATAACCGTAGTTTGTCCACCTCTGATGTAATATATACACGGTTATTTCACAGTTTTATATATATATATATAAGTATACATACAAATAACATTTACCGCATTTTATGACATGAACTCAATAAACAAACCGCTATTTTTCAGTACATTCTAATGAGAAATAAATTCATTGAAACATCAAAGAAAGAGAATAATAATATTAAAAATAATAATAATAAATATAATTGTTTCGAAGTTTTTAATTAACAAAAGAAAGAACAATAAATTATTAGCTGATAAATGGACAAATAAACATATATATATATATATATATATTGAAAAAATTCTCTATTAAATTAAATTAATGGAAGACGAAATACATTAAACACTTTTATGTATATATAACATTTGTTTGTAAATGTATATATGTGTGTGTGTGTGCGTGCGTGTGTGATAAAAAACACACAAACACAAAGAGACACACCTATACCATTTTAAATCATGTCTAAAGTATAGATCTGTCGTTAGAGAAAAAGTTCTATAAATAACACAGCATAAAACAAAATACACGAATTAAATAAATTAATTAATTAACCCCTTGTTATAATAATAAGAATAATAATAGTAGTAATAATAATAATAATAATGTTATTATTATTCTTTTATTACGATAATCACCTCTTGAAATTTTTTTGCACAAAATTAATCAGTGACGAGGCAGACTGTTTCCTTAAAGAATTATAATTGACGCTATTAAAAATGCTACCAAAATTATTATGGTTATTATTATTATTATTGGATGCAGCGATTAGATCTCTCACTCCATCCGTCAAGGAATGATATGCCACTAAGCTTTTCTTTCTGAACGCTTTATCTGGGTAGAAATATTTTTTACCGTTAAAAATCTAATCTTAAACTATCACATAATTAATTTTCGGGAAGTAAAAATAGTAAAGAAATAACACACACACAGACATACATACAAACACACACACACACAAATACAAACAAACAAACACACACACACTAATACACACGCGCGTATTATTATTTTCAGTATTTTTCAAACCTTTTTGCTTAGTGGTATCAGGTAACTTGATAGTTTTTCTCACTTTTGATAACTCAAAACCGTTATCTAGATCATTTAAGAAGAGTTTTCGTTCGTCGTCAAACGCTTTTAGCCAGGACGATACCTCGTCGGCTGACTTGCATACAAAGGTATAAACTTTTGCCGGGGCAGTACTATTCACATTATTAGTATTATTATTATTATTTATATTATTATTATTTTTGTTGTTGATGTTGTTGCAGGATTGATAGTGATGCTGATGGTGACGACTTCTAGGTGTTTGTTCCTCTTCAACGAGTTGAAAACAATGCCTGACGTTATCTGCAGCAAAGTGTATGTTAGTTGGTTGGTTGGCTGGCAGCTGACATTGTTCTTGAAGCTATTGCTTCTTTCTCGTTTATGTCAGTGCTATTATTAATACTAAGTGTATACAGTAATACTACACTGCTAAAAATACTAAAAAATACTAAAGACAACATAACAAAGTAAACTTTATTAACACTTTTTTTTAATTATTTATCAAAATTTTAACCAAAATAAATTCAAATTTTCAAAAAAACCTTTGTTAGGCTCTGTAATGGTTTTTATTTGACACCTCCTTAGGTTCAATCTACTCTTATATATTAGTCCATCTCTCCATAATATGTCCTTAAAAAAGTTCAAAATTTTTTTAGATAAAAAATTTCTCAGACAAATTTGTAGGCATTATTGCAAAAAGATATAGATACGTTAAGAAATAGATAAAGATTTAAAGAGGTAGATGAATGGATAGATAGATAGATAGATAGATAGATAGATAGATAGATAGATAGATAGATAGAGAAAGAGCTTTCTCTCTCTCTCTCTCTCTCTCTCTCTCTCTCTCTCTCTCTCTCTCTCTCTCTCTATCTCTATCTCCAACGAATAAACAAAATTCTAATAGAAAAAAGTAATATACATGCGTCAAAAAACTCAATAACAAACAGAAATAATCACAAATTCATATGTAAACCTTTTTAAAAACGACGAGCAAGTTATCAAAGATGTACAGGACCCGACATAATATCGATCCATTTGAACTTTTCTTGCCAACTTCACCACTGTACACTAACTCCGAACTCGTTTCGTATATGGCCGGACCCTGAGGAGATTTTGAAAGATAGAAAACATGCATTTATGTGTACATAGATGTGCACTTATCAGAGAGAGAAAGAGAGAGAGAAAGAGAGAGAGAGAAAAAGGAGATAAAAATAATTTGTATAAAGAAAGACAATCAGATAGACAGATAATAGCGTAAAATAGAAAACACACACACACACACACACACACACACACACACACACACACACACACACACACACACACACACACACACACACTTGTTTAATTTGTTTACCTCTACAGCTGACATCCCATCATCACGTGTTAAAAATATTTTTTCACTGATAGAGGCTCTTAGTTTAGTTTCAGGACAATTAAAAAAAATTAAAAAAAAAAAATTAATAAAAACTAAATAAAAAAAAGCTAAAAATTCATTTTCAAAGTAAAATTTAAATTAAATTAATAAATTAGCCATTTTATTACATATTTTATCTACAGGCCATTCAATATGTATGTAGGTATGTAATGCATATTAATTTGATACCTAATACTTTCGTTTCAAATATTTTTAAATAAAAAATTTACCAGATCTAGTATTACTTAATACTTTCAACCAATCTCTCTCTCTCTCTCTCTCTCTCTCTCTCTCTCTCTCTTTCACCCACCTACACACACACAAACTCTCTCTCTCTCTCTCTCTCTTTCACCCACCTACACCCTACACACACACAAACACACATGCAAATAATACCAATTGAATTTAATGAAATACGTTTGAGTGTAAAACTACTACTACGATTTGTGTGTGTGTGTTTGTGTGTGTGTGTGTCTGGCTTATGTCACTGTAATAAAAGATAACAAAAGTTCCTTCTAAGTATTTTGATATGATACTCTGAGTGGCTAGCTATTTCTGTAAATATATTTTGGATTTAAAGTGGATGAATGTGTATATAAAAACTGACCCAATTTATAAATAACATACATAAAATCTTGTATGATTTGCTCTGGATTATGTCAAGAAAATAAAGTTTTATAAGAACAATATTAACAATAATTGAAATAACAATAATATTAATAATAAAGAGTTACAGATGTAATCTGGAGTATGAGTAACGCCTGCATTAAATAATACATCTAATAAAGTCATATATGCATGTTTGGAATAAATTTTTGCTTTATAAAGCAAAAAAAAATAATTCTATTCAATCATCACAATTATCTTCAACTGGCCAGTCAGACAACCAGACAAACCAACGAGACAACTACACTGATTACCAAACAATCAATCGGACAGACAGACCGACGGACGAACAAACAAACAAACAACAACCAACCTGCCAGCCGTCGACATTCAACTGCCAGACAGCCAACTTTTCCAGACTCTCGACTTTCCTCTTCCTCTCATTGATCAGCATGGCTGTAGACTTCATGGCCTCCATAGCACCGACCAGAGGCTCGTAATCCGGATGCGAACGTGGGGTGTACTTTATTAACTCTTTCAGCTGCAGCGGGTACTGGCAGATCTTCTGCACTGGAGATAGTAAGAAACCTGTTGGAGTGAAGAAGAGGAAGTTATAGGTACAGTTCATGAACGAATGAACCAACGAAAAAGTAATATCACATACACTCACTCACACGCACACACGCACAGACATACAAACACACACACACACAGAGAGGGAGAGAGAGAGAGAGAGAGACACACACACACATATGCACATGCAAACCTTCTAAAGGAATCTCGATCATCTGTTGGATAAGTCGACATGCTTCAAAGAACAGCTGATACTTCAGATCGTTTTTAACGCTGTTCAGTTCATCACAGGCTCTCGGATGGTTGTTGCAATACTCAGAGTAGACCTCAAAATCACATTGCTGAAAAGAAAATGTGTTGCTAATGGATAATTTAATTAATTAATTGGCGAATTTAATGAACAATTGAATTAGCCATCCAGTTATTCAATCAATAAATAGAGTTAATTAATAAATTGAAATAAAAAATTCAGTCAAATATGTAAAAAAATCACTAACATCAGTAAGACACTCACCCTTTCAAGAAAGCACTCCCCGATACAACTCTTATAAACAGCATCTTTCACAACGTTCGCCTCTAAGACGGACAGGAAATTATGAGCAAAAACATAGATCTGATCCAAATTGCTAAATATTTTTGAGACCAATTCGGATGTGAACATGTCGGTCCTTTTTCGTGCCTTGTCCACGTAGCCCTGGTGAGATTTGGGATTTTTAGATTTTACAGGAAATAGGATATTACGGTGTGTATAAATGTTTGTGTTAGTATCGTTAATATTAATTAGCGAGTGTTTGTGTAATTGGAGCATGATCATATTTCAATTTGAAAAATTATCGATAAAACATAATATTTAAAAAAATAAATGAAAAATTGGGTAAAAGTAACCAAATTGTAAAAATCTGGAAAACCAACCTCTACAACATCTTTCAACCTTTTAACATACTGCCTTTCTAAGCTTACAAACTCGTTAATCTTATGATTCCTCAGTACTTCCATTTTACTTATCTCATCATCATCTTCATCATCATCTTCATCATTTGCTATATTGTTGTTGGTGGTGGTATCAGTGCCGTTGTTTTTGTTGTTGTGTGTGAAGTTAGATGAAGAAACTTTGTCGTTGTTGTTGTTGCTGGTACGTTGATGTTGCTTGCTGTGCTTGTGCTTTCTCATGAGGGTTGAGTCGTTTCTGATGTCTATAGGCGGAGTTTCTTGTATCTGTTGATGTTGTTGTTAGTTGTTTAGTTGCTGCGTGGATATTGTTAGAGTTTGTTGTTCAGTTGTTGCGTTGATGTTGTTGTGTGTTTAGTTGTTATGTTGATGTTGTTGTTAGAGTTGACATCAACAAAACTAGTTTTTACAGTGATGCCATTGTCAGCAAAACACCGCCACACAATCTCAACAAAGCAACAACAACAACAACGACAACACCACCAACAACAACAATAGTACAGCAGCCAATAAACTTACAATAACAAAAGAAGCAGGAAACCACCCCTTCCTATCGGCAATCCGGCCGTACCACCAATCCTTGTCCAGCCTGTGCAGCACCTCAACGACGTCACCCACTTTGAACGCCAACTCGTCCGCGTCGAGAGTCACGTGATTCCAGAGCGCGTCTGCGTATATTGTCGTCGAGCGACGTGTGTCTAGAATCTGCTGGCGGGAGAAGTTAGTGGACGGTAGGATGGAAAAAGCAAAATAGGAAGAATGAATGAGTAGATGAAAGAATTGTGTCTATAGATAGATTGATGAGAGAATGAAACAAACAAACAAACAAACAAACAAACAAACAAACAAACAAACAAACAAACAAACAAACAAACAAACAAACAAACAAACAAACAAACAAACAAACAAACAAACAAACAAACAAACAAACAAACAAACAAACAAACAAACAAACAAACAAACAAACAAACAAACAAACAAACAAACAAACAAACAAACAAACAAACAAACAAACAAACAAACAAACAAACAAACAAACAAACAAACAAACAAACAAACAAACAAACAAACAAACCTCAAGCATAGCGGCCCTCTTCATTCTCATCATAACAGCAGTAGATTTGTTATCCTCATCAGCAACATGACAAAGAGCATCGTCAGCACCGCTTGGTGAAATACTCAGTGCAAGGTCTCCAGCCGCTTGGGCCCCTAAAAATGATGATGATTATAATAATAATAATGATAACGATGATGCTGGTGATGACAATGATGATGACTGACAAAAATCATCATCAAAATGATGATGAAAACCCAAACCAGTGAAGAATCATTAGCCATTGTAATAATTATTATCATCATCATCGTCATCGACTTCATTCCAACAATATAAAAACATCATTATCACAAAAACAACACTAACAACAACAACGACGACGACAACAACAACAACAGACTTGTCACTACATTAACAACACAATACACTAACAGCTTACACCTCAACCAGACATTAAAATACCTACACCATTACTAATGAGTTAAACAAACAAAATTAACACAACAGACCTCTAAATTATTAAGACAATTACTAACAAATTGACAATGCGTAGCTTAGCAATAACGCAAAAATACCAGTAAATAAATAAATAAGCTAACTAACTGACTAACAACATACAATTAATTAATCTCTAACAAGACACTTTAGCAAATATGTTTCAATTGCTGCAGTTGTAAGATGCATTCTTCATGTAAGCCTCATTTAAATAATTTAGGGCTATATAAATTAGCAACAAACAATACATTAATATATTTACACAGATACATACATCGTATGTATACATACATACACACATATTAATACATACGTACATACATTCGTGCATACAAAGATATACGTAAAACATACATGTATGTATTGTATGCCTGTATTACATTAGAGCTATTTCCAGAAGCTATGTAATTACCTTAACACGAAAAACTAATAATCATAATAATAATAATAACAACAACAACACCGAACAAACAACAACCAAACAACAACAATAATAATAAAAACAATAATAATAACAAGTCACATAGAGTAAAGCACAATTTTGCCAATAATGTGATGTTAATGTTGTATGTTGTAAGGTATGCCATTTCCTTATATCACCACCACCACCACCACTGCCATCATCATCACCACCACCACCATCATCATCATCATCACCACCACCATCAACAAAAGATAGTGCAATGGTAAAGATGATTGGTGGGCATTGTGCAATTCGATAGCGATAGCACAGCTGTGTGTGTTTGACACGTTTTTATAACAGGCACTGTTGTGTGTTTGTTGTTCATGCCCCTGAAATAATTATGCCAATATATATATAAGCCATCAGCCATCTGCAGAAAGTAGTAGCTCTATGATCATTTGCATGCTATCCTGCAAATAGTAAAACATTAATAACAAATGACGCTTCATCACCTACTAGGTATTAATTAAACTACAACAATAACAATAATAAATAAATTTAATTACCTTTCAATGTTTTCCCACTCAACCCGGAAAACAACATGGCCGACTTCCTGTTATCACTAAGCCAGCCACCGACTACACTAAGGTCAGGGGCACTACTGGCTTTCCTGACCAGACCCCAACTATACCGACAAGATAGTGACGATGATGACGACGTTGATGAGGACGAAGAAGATGAAGATGACGATGAGGAGGTAGAAGTAGACGAAGCACAGGATGATATGGACGGTGATGACGTTAGTGACTGTGGCTCCGCTAGCATCGACGAGACGTTGTTACACATTTTACCATCTCGAGATTTTATTGGCATTGGCGTGGAGAGCTAGATGAAGATGTATTGGAGTGATTTAACAACATTAAAGCATAAAATTAATTAAAATGGTTTATTGTGTTGCAAATTAAAAGCAACAAAAATATATGATTAAACGAAACTAGACAACAAAAATCATAACTAATGGGAAGAAAACACGAAAATAGCGAGACAAAAAAAACCCACTCTTCTATTTTTAGCAACATTAGCATCGACTTGACCTTTGACCTTCCTTGTAATGCATCTTAAGGGCTTGACCACATCAGATGACTCCTCCATGACGCACGACAGCATGGCTTCTTTCATGTCAACCTCGAATCCATCTACATCTGAGAAGAAATTGACATGGAAAAATAAGCAAATAAGACCCAAAAGCCGACTCGATAGCCCAATACAACAGAGGCAGCAGCGTGTAACACAAACAAGATTTATGAAGTAAAACAGACAGACATATACATAACATTACATAGATGGATGACTAACACACTTCAAGTAATATAGTTTATTCATCATTTGGTTGAATATACATACCCACACAAACAAACATACGCACATACACACACAAACAAACATACACACAAACAAACATACACACACAAACAAACGACAAACATACATACGCGTTACAAGATTCAAATATGTGCAATTTTTCTCATTATTGTACGAAAAAAAAGAGTTAGTAAGACGAATGAATACAGAGATGGCCACAATTCAAAAATTGCATTGATCCATCAATAATGTTAACGACAACAACAACGACAACAACAACGACAGCAGTCAGTAAACATCAAAGCACTCTCCACAGTCTGCATAAACATATGTGTACTACACTACAATGTACCCACACTCACATGTGTGTGTACTATACTGCAGACGGTGTACGTAAACATGTGTGTACTACTGTGTTGTACACATTGTAGTATATTAGCATCTGTCCGTGTTCTTATAATAAGGATGTTTCTAATAAAATATTGAGCTTTTATTTAGTCTAAGAAGATAATGCATCATGCATATAAATATGCAAACCAAAATGAAATTCTTCATACATATATACACATACACACACCACACACACACACTCGCGCGCGCGCGCGTGGGCGCACATGATGAGTTTTAGGTTTTTGTTTGGACTTCTATTTAAAAAATTATTTTTATAAGGTAAAGAATAATTTGTCATCTATCTGCAATCTACATATAGCACACACAACAGGCGGTTAGCAACCACACACTTAGCATGGGATAGATGCCACCACTAACACTTAACATAGCAATTTTTTAAATCATGTAATTGATAAGGTAATTATTATATCTGTGTGTGTCTTTAAAACAATCATCATCTTCATCATCAACGTCATCAACAACATCATCATCACCAGCAACATCATTATTATTGTTATCATCACCACCATCATCACCTTTATCAACATATCATCATCATCGTCGTCATCACGTTACCAACATCACCATTATTATTTCAACATCATATCCAATTTACATGAATGAAACAGACAATGAACAGAATGAGTCAGCCACCAGCAAACACACACACACTCATACACACACACACACACAGATACCCACACACACACATACACAAACAAACAAACATATAAACACACAGCAGACGTGTTTCAAATTAGGATAGCAAGCAACACACACATAAGAACATCAAACTTTTCAAATTCAATGTGAGGTTGCACTGGCTGACAGTAAAAAACATAATAACTACAACAACAACAATAAAAACAACAATAATAATAAATAATAATAATAATAAATAATAATAACAAATTATAACTCAAACTTCAAACATAGAAAAGCACACTAACCACGTCTAAAATGTCTCATGGAATGAATGTGATAGAATACAGGGTATGTTACATTATTCAGAATTAAATTAACAACAACAACAACACGACGACGACGACAACAACAACAATAATAATAATAATAAATAAATAAACATTAATAAAAAATAATAACAGAAATAGTAAAAAAAAATATTTATTTGTCCTTAAACAACATAGGAGCAAACATTGACAGTAGCTACAATCTAGTCATGGTTGTTGTTGTTGTTTGATTGCTGCCAAATTTAAAAGCAGTAGTAGAAGTAGTAGTAGTAGTAATAATAATAATAATAATTATTATTATTATTTAACGCTATTAAGAACAAGACAAAATTATGATTTGGGTACATGTAAACATTTATTGAATGTAAATAAATTGAATAAAACGAAAAATATGTATGTATAACATATATACACGTACACACATACACACACACACAAACACGCACCCAATTACACACACACATATACACACACACACACACAAACACATTATACATTGACTTTTGCAATGACACAAAAATACAGGATTTACTATAATTAAAATTTCTTGGAATTCACAATGAGGAAAATTAACAAGGATACACATATATATACCCACATACACGCGCATACATACATGCATTCAGTTTATTTATATAAAAATAGATGTAATTATTTATTTCTTAATAGTAACAATCTGCCAATCCTTTAAATTATTCGTTAACTATCTTTCTACCTATATTCTAGATATCTATAAGGTATATCATGTTATTTAATGATTCATCCATCAATACATTTATCCATCTATCCATCCATCTTTTTATCCACCAATTTTCATTTTTCAATTCCATCCATCCATCTATTCATCCATCCATTTATGTATGCATCCCTCCATTCACCCCAAAATAGATAAAAAAAGAGATACATAAGAATGAAATCATCTATAATTGTTGTTGGTATGTTAACAATCTCTACATGCCCTCAACTCAACCATTACTAACCTAAATGCTCTAATTGAAAACACATTACTGTTAAAACACACACACACACGCACATACACACACGCACACACACACACATACATACACATATGCATGCATACATACAAACACGCACATACATACTGACAAATACACAAAAAGATACACATTTCATACAAGAATGAATCAACATGCATATGTATAGATAAGCATACACACAAGATTATACAAAAAAACATACAAACAAATACATACATACATGCAAAAGTTAATTGCAAACATACAATCATTACCATAACCTTCATCTTCATCATCATAATCATCATCCCATCACCATCATCCCAGCAATGATTGAATAAATGTATGCAACCTAATTGTAACTATGTTGTTGTTGTTGTATTAGTATCCAACCAAGCGTTACAAGAACCAATTTCCTCAGTACTTAATCACCAATGTTGTTATAATAGCACCATGCATGCTCATGTGTAACTGCTCTTGTTATGTTACGTTATATATGTGTAGATGTGTGTGTGTGTGTGTGTTGTGTTGTGTGTCTGTCTGTTTGATTGACTGAAAGAAGTAAATGAAATGATGAATGAATGAAATGATAAATGAATGAAATGATAAATGAAGTCAAAACATAAAAAGTAATTATAAACCAAAACACATTAAGAATGGAAGAATAGCTACAGACCATTATCAGGTCAACTTTATCTCAAGTAGGGAGAAACAACAGTAATAAAATTTATATTATGGCCAGTCAAAGATCTTTAACGAACATTATTAATATTTGACAAAATATTGATAACTGAATAAATAATAAAACCTGCTTTAATGAACAAAAAATGTTTATGAAATGATATAAAAATGAAAAATTTATCAAACCGTACTGCTGAGTTTTTTAAAAGCATTTTGATAATAAAATGAAAAAATGATAATAAAAGTAAATAAATTGTAAGTAAATACATAATCTAATTAAAAATGCATGAAATTAATAAAATAAGAATAGGAATTAAGATTCAATTTTAAATTATTATAAGTCTAACTTTAAGATCAAAAAATATTATTAATTTATTACTAAAATCCAAAATCATGATTATGATTATACTCTGATTATGATTAAGTATACTCTCACGGTAAAACCGGAGATGGATACTCCTACTGAATTCAAAATGGGCAGAGTCAATTTATTAAAAGTACATTGGGTTTGTTTGTAAACATGGACGATACCATAGGAGTATCCATCTCCGGTTTTACCTATTCTCACTAGTAACACTAATGACTAATCAGAGTAAAGTAAAATAGTGTTAGATTTATAAAAAAATGATATCCTATTGATTTTGATTAGCCTTATTTCTCCATCTATTATGTTACATATCATACTTTATAATTGTGCATATATATAAATATAATATAACTTATTCTTATTCATTGTTATTTTTTTATCTATTAATTAAAAATGCATGAAATTAATAAAATAAGAATAGGAATTAAGATTCAATTTTAAATTATTATAAGTCTAACTTTAAGATCAAAAAATATTATTAATTTATTACTAAAATCCAAAATCATGATTATGATTATTACATAATAATCAAACAATGAAAAAATAACAAAAACAAACTTTGAATCCCTGTTCCAATCATTATTTCTTTCATAGTATTATTATCACAGCTAGTAGTTTGTTTGTGTATTTTGACGAATCGGTAGTTTTAAATTAAATTTAGTTAGTTGTTAGTAAAACATCTTTTTTAAATTTAATTTTAAACAAAAAAAAATACAAAATTAAAATAAATTAAATTAATTATTGATTCAGTAAAACATTGCAGGTAGGCGTCGTTTCAGCGTGAATTTTTTTAAAAATTAGAAATATATATTATAATAATAAAATTTTATTTTTTTTATCCAACAATCACACGAAAACAAACTTTTGAAATAAAAGTCTAACATACAACAATCAAATCGGCTTCAGCGATATTAAAAGTAATCTTATTCAAGCATAGATAAAAGATATTGATATATAATAAGATATTTTGTCAGTGCTAATCCGAGGTAAAATTTTCTGCCTTTTTTGGTTAAAATTGAATCAAACTTTAATTTAAAACTATACAATTGTACAGTTAATAATTTTATTTAAAAAATTCTCTAATTATTTAACACTCCCTCAGGGAAATTTGTTGGTTACTTAGCAACAAAATTGTTGCTTGGTAATATAAGTTTTCTTGGAAAGCTGTATACATTCATCAATAATAATAATAATTATTTGTGTAATTATAAGTTATGTGAAGATAATTTCTTTAATAATTAATGGCTCAGAGACAAATATTACAAGGCATGCTTTGGAATTTTTCGTCATTTTACAGGCAATTATCATTAACAGCTCGCATTTTAACTTATCACAAGATAGCTCTAACCATTTTTTTCTAACAAACATCTTTAATTTTTTCATTATTTTGACAAGCAGCAGTTGAACAGTATAAAAAGGCTCGCCAACAGTTTGTGCAGACAATAGCAGACCAATCATGTCAGCCACACATGATAGATATTTTGCATCAGGTGGGGGTGCTTAACCTATTGAAACCTCTTTTGATGGACTGCGTACCCAGCATCCAACAAACTGCTGCTACTGCTCTGGGCAGACTGGCAAACCACAGTGATGCCATGGCTGAAGCAATTGTCGATTGTGGCATTCTACCACAGCTCGTTTATTCACTGTCAGAACAAAATGCAAGTGAATTGTTCTTTCAATAGACAGTAATCTTTTTCTTATAAAATTTATGTTTATTTAACATATCCGTTTTGTTAATGTTTCATTTTTCAATCATCTTTATCACAAGTATTTGCAATATTTCAGAGATTTTACAAGAAGGCAGTGGCTTTCGTTTTGAGATCAGTAGCAAGACACAGTCCACGCTTAGCTCTGGCCATTGTTCAGTGTGGTGCAGTAGATGCATTGGTCATTTGCTTGGAAGAATTTGATCCTGGGGTTAAGGAATCAGCTGCCTGGGCGTTGGGAGATATTGCTAAACATAACCCAGGTTTTTAACAAAAAAATCCGTGAAATTGGTGAAATGTTTTTTGCGACTATAAAAATCGATAAAAAAGTTTCCTAAAAGTATAATGATTGCAGAGTTGGCTCAATCTGTGGTGGACGCAGGCTCAGTTCCTTTGTTGGTGACGTGTCTCCAGGAACCTGAACATGCCGTAAAAAGAGTTGCTGCCTCAGCCCTTAGTGAGATATCGAAACATTGTGTAGAACTTGCTCAGGTTGTCGTCGATGCCGGTTCCATCTGCCTTCTCGTTCGACTTATACCATGTCCTGAAACTAAAGTTAAGGTAGATAATCATTTTCATTAAATTCAACCTTTACGTTTATTACAATTTTAAAAACTTTGTCAGCGACAAGTTTATTCGGCTCTGGGCCAAATAGCGAAGCACAACATCGATTTGGCGGAGATGGTCGTCGATGCGGAAGTTTTCCCATACGTGCTGCACAGTTTAAAAGACCCCGATGATATTGTGAAGAAAAATGCCGCAACGTTGGTCAGAGAAGTGAGCAAGCACTCGTCAGAAGTAAACAAAATTCATTTTTTAACTATAGATAACGATTGCACAAATAATGAATGCTCATTATTGACGTACAAATTATTGACGTACAAATTATTGACGTACAAATAATGCACAAATATTGAATGCTTATTATTGACGCTAGTAGCAGATATTTAAATTATTTTTTCAGTTGGCTCAGCTGGTCGTGAACGCCGGCGGATTGGGCGCTGTGGTTGAATACATGGGATGTACTAGAGGCAATATAAGGCTGCCTGGCGTCATGATGCTTGGTTACGTTGCCGCACATTCCGAAAATCTGGCCATGACGGT
Source organism: Helobdella robusta (assembly GCF_000326865.2). Taxonomy (NCBI): domain Eukaryota; kingdom Metazoa; phylum Annelida; class Clitellata; order Rhynchobdellida; family Glossiphoniidae; genus Helobdella; species Helobdella robusta. The sequence continues at coordinate 1,123,584 of NW_008704544.1, forward strand.
CATCGTTAGTAAGGTGAAGTAATAACAATTATTTTCACGTTCATTCAAATTCAATCTACCTAATTTACCGTTGTTTCGACGACGAAAATATTTCTGAAATGTGTTTCACAATGTAAATAATATATCAGCTCAGTTTTTAATCATCTCCAAATGCACTCGAACAGGGCGTCGTGATGTTGGGCTGTGTTCTGTGTGATGAATGCGAAGATTACATGTTAGCTGCGGCCGCCTGGTCTCTCGGACAGATAGGAAGACACACGCCAGAACACGCGAAAGCCGTAGCGATGGCAAACGTTCTACCGAGGCTGCTGCAACTCTACATTACCGAAAGTTACTCGGAGGACTTGAAAATAAAAGTTAGCTGCATAAATTTTCATGGCGCTGAAATTTTTTCACTAAATAATCTAGCTGTAATAAATAATTGCCAATGGTCAATATTTAATATTAAATAATTTTCACCAGGCTAAAAACGCACTCAAGAGCGTAATTACAAAATGTACACTACTATGTGCCCTGGAACCACTATTCCAAGAAGCCCCTGAGAACATAATGAAACATATTTTGGGCCAGTTCAGCAAAGTTTTGCCTCATGATTCACAGGCCAGAAAAGATTTTGTTACCTCGGGAGGTTTGAAAAAAATTCAAGAAATAAAAGCTGAACCAGGCAGTGCAATGGCTGAATATATAACGGTTATAAATAATTGCTACCCCGAGGAAATTATCAGGTATGATTTTTTAAGATTTCCACTTTATAACGTGTGGCAGGAATCACGATAAATTATTTTAGCATATATTAGTTGTATGTTTCTTTTTGTTAACAATTTTAAACTTGTTATTTTTTGCAAATTTTCGTCTTTTGCAGATATTATTCTCCTGGCTACCCCGAATCTCTTCTAGAGAAATTAAATATTTAATTTTTTCATGTCAATGAATTTTCCGCAATAGGTACATATATAATCTTTTAACATTTTAAATTAAAATTTTCACGCAGCACGTTGTTCATTCAATAAAACTGTTGAATAGCTTTACATTTTCTTTAAATACTTTAAAAAATGTTTCAATTAATATAGTAACAATAGACGTATTGAAAATCATTGGGACACAAATGCTATGAAAATTAAAATGAAGGTCGATGATTGGGAGAAGTTATAATTGATCGACAGTATCAAAGATATCGTGAACGTTGGGTTTAGCTTCTAAATATTTGTTGATGTTCTTAATTGTTTCCGATCGTTCATTAATCGCTTCCAATTTTATTTCAAATAACTGACGTGTGAATGACATCAGATAAAGGTCTGGTAAACTGTCTGAATGACTTTTTTTTGTTGAATTCAGTAAAGTTTTTAAATCTTTAATCATAATTTCTATTTGATCAAAGACCGTTTGCTGGCCGAAGAAGTTGTCGTATCCGTTTTGCTGATCATTGAACCACATAATGAAAACTTTTTGGGTCCCAGTGGCCTCCATCGTGCAGTGTTCGTAGATTATCTTAAATGCTCTGTGCGCGCTTTCGTTCAACTTTATTCGATCGTATTTTAAGATCTGTTTGTCATTGTGGGTCAGGTTTTTATCTTTCTCATCCAAAAATTTCTTATACGTCAGCATTGTTTGTTCAACGCATTCATTTATTGTCCCGTTGCATTGTTTGGTCTTGCAGTTAACGATGGAGTCAGTGTAAAAGCGGCTTTTATTTGTTGTTATAACTGTCGTAATGTTTAATATATCTCTCTTCAAACTTTTCAATTTTTTTTCAACTAAGTGAAACTGTTCGTTAACGTTGAAGTCATTCAAGTTCAATTTTATTCTATTCTTGTCGAGGAGATGGAATTTGAAATATAAAAGATCATATTTTTCTAACGCTAACGATTTGAAAGCACACATTGTTTTGTACAATATTTCTTTGCATCTTTCTAGATCAGAATGCAGCCTGAGGCATAGGATTGCAAAGGAGGAATATTTGCGTGCGATTTCAATGTTCATCTCCATGTCACAATCCGTTGTCGTCTTTGCCAGTTGAAGGAGAGACGAATGAATGGATTTCATTTCGGCGATCAACAAATTGGGAAACTTCAATTCTTGTTTCTTAGTTACCATCACAATCGGATCGTTCATTAAAGTTCCGTGCGAGAAATTAAACGTTGACGAGTCACTTAAAATATTTCGATTGTACACTAAAACAGTATTTTTATTGCATTTCTCTTTGAGTTTTAGGTCGAGCACACTGCTGTTGCTTAAATATCGTGATGCCACTAGATAGTCGTTCACATTAAATACTTCAAACTTTTGGCCAACAAACTCCAATCTGTGCGATTCTTTCAGAGGCAGAGAGTTTCCAGGTTTGAAACAGTTGCTTATGAATTGCTGGTAGGTCAGCTGCAGTTGAAATGAAATTCGACAGGTGATTAAAAACGTGTTCGACCATTCGAAGGGATGGTTCTGGTGTTTCTTCACGACATGAAGATCGTTCGATTTTCGTTGTTTCAACAGCTCAGTCACCTTACCTAGGCTGGAATCTAATTCAAAAAATGGTGATTTTCCGTTAATGGCATGGCACATCAAACAGCCCAAGCTCCATAACAAGATGGAAACATTTTTCAACTGAGTTTTAACCGTGGATGTGAAATACATGTCGTCTTTGAAATGTTTGAAATAATAATCTGATACTTTGAATTGTAGGCTACCATTCTTCTTTTTCGAGCATAAAATTGTTGTAGTTTTCAAATGAAAGTTTGAAGGTATTAATTTTTTTTCGTGCAAATGATGTAATCCTTCAATTACATCATTGCCTAATGCTAGCAAGGACTCTTCATCTAATCCAAAATAATTATCAGGTATTGACAAGACATCCTGCAAACTATTTTCACTGCAGAACTCAACAATTAGAATATCTTTAAAAGATTTTGTATCTTTGGTGAGTTCAACCACCTTCAAAATATTTTTGTGGTTTAATTCTAATAATTGGTTTCTATCCACCAAATCATATTTCAAATCTTTTGAAACGAATTCCTCACCAGATTTTTTGTGTCTGCATTTGTAGGAAGGACCATTGAAGCCATCCCCAAGTTTCAGATCAGTAAACCACACAAAATTCTCACTCCCTCTCACTTTCATGGTCATTGATAAATTATCCACTTTGTCTTTTTGTTGGCCTTCAAAACGATAGGAAATATAACATATGATGATATAGATGATATAGTACAGATAATATTATATATATATAATTCGTATTGGAGACTTCCTTTTTGAGTTATTCTAAAATTTAGTTCTATATAATAATATATTATATACTAAGTATATATAATTTATAATATTATAATATATATATTATTATATATAATATATATTTTATAAATAGATTCTAATTAGACTAGTAACACTGCCAAGTCAAGCCTTTTAGTTACTTTATTTTATACTCTTTAATTTAATTAATTAAAATTTAGGTGTGCAAGGAACACAGACTGTTTAAGAAACGTTCAAAAAATTTTAACTTTCATTTGTTTTACAATATAATTATATATTAATTAAATCGTTATGACACGACGACAGAATGATAAGATGCTTAACAAAACTAAAAGTACAGTAAATTGTCTAAATTCCTAATTTTATACTAAATACCGTAAAGACCCAAAAGGGATGGTTACAATAACAAAACGCCAGCTTGGTCTTTCAACTGCTTAGAAACTGCGCTATTTTTGAATGATTTTTTAATATTGGAATTTCCAGATTTTGCAAATACGATAGATGAATTGCATTCACCGTTTAACATACTTTTATATAAACTTTTACAAATAAATTTAATAAATTAAAAATAAACACATTTTAATAATTACAAAAATAAAAAATTAAATATATTTATTTTATTAACTAATAAAAAAAAACTGAAAAAATTTGTTTTTAAAAAGTTCTTCGTTAACAACCAAGTATTTGAGAAAATTTAAGTATCATGGCTGACAACCAACATCATAAATTGTAAACAAAACAAAACTAATGTAGCAAATTTTAATTAACATCACCTAATTTTATTATTTTTCATTTTTTTCAAATTAATGCATTTATATTATTTAATTCTATTTTTGCAATTTTCAATTGTTCAGTAAAATAAAAGTTTATTTTTGGAATTTTCAACAAAAATTCAATCAGAACAATACAATTACAATACAATTGAATACATACACAATACAATAATAAACAATGGACAATAACAAAACGCCGGCATCATCGTCCAACTTTCCGTCTCGTTCGACTACAAGCAGTTTATTACACAATTGTTTAGCGGAACTTAATTTAGGTAAGTTCTACAATAACTTTGTCAGTGCAGGAATAACAACATGCGAAAAATTAGCATCTGTCTCAATGGTAGATTTCCCTACCTACTCCGTGATGACAATGACGGATAGGTTGCGGTTGTTTCGATTGATTGAGATAATCAAATCAATCATGCAGAAAAACAACTCCATATCTTCGCCCACCAAGGCTCTCAACCATTTAAAAAACAATCCTCTAAAGAGAGTGATGTCTGATGAACAAGTTAAACAGCAGCCTCTCTCTGAGCTCTTTGATAAAATATTTTTAAAAGATGATAAAAGTAATTCCTTACTTTCGGGGAATAAAAATAAGTCAGACTCCCAAAAAATTGAAAGGGTGGATAGTGCTCGTCGATCAATGTCTTCAAACAGCATTAACTGTTACATACCATCAGGCGAAAGAACAACGAAGCCTAATAAAAACACAGCCTCTACTGATGATAGCAGGATAGTTGGATCTGAAAAACCGGACCTGTTTTCTATAGAAGCCATTCGATTGTTCAACAAAAAGTCATTACAGTTAAATAGTGTTGACAGCAATATTCTCAAGCCAGTAGCCATTAAGATGACCACTGTGAAACAATCTCTTGAATGTAACAGCTGTTCACATGCTGACCATGATACACAAAGTAAATTTTCCTCTGAGAATGTAGCTGTCAAAAGTCCATCTTATTCTAAATTGTACCAAGAAACTAGCAACCAGCCAAAAGAAAAACAGAATGTTTTGTTGAAGGAAACAGTTTACAATCGTGGTTACAACTATGGGGTTCCTAACATTACCAATCCTGAATTAAGTAACTATTTTTACAAATGATTCATTTAAATGTTTTTTTCATATCAATTTAATTTACTGTGCCTTCATATAAAATTAAATTTAAAATGCACTTTCACTAATTTGAAAAAAACAATTGTTTTATTTTTCAACCACGACAGTGAAGTTAGACGCAATGAAGCCACAGCATAATTTCTCAACCTCTGATCGAATACGTGTTTGCATTCGAAAGCGACCGAGAAACGACAAAGAAGTCAAATCAAATGACCCGGACATTGTCTGCATCACAAATAGTTGCACAGTAACTGTGAAGGAGCAGAAAATGTCACTGGATCTAAGCAGGTATATACATCAGGTAAGGCTGCCTAGACATTATAATATGTTGATTTATGTTGTGCTAATTTTCTAGGCCTATGCACGACAATATATCGATGTGTGATATGTTAGCTTCTTGGTCTATACAATACATCATGTTAATTTTTAGGCCTATACATTATAATGTGCTAATTTGTTGGTCTATATACATTATAATATGCTAATTAGCGACTAAACTAACAAAAAAGTGATAAAAATAAACAACACAAACACCAATAAAAAAAAACGAAAAACTCATACAGCATGTGATGCATTTTGACGAAGTCTTCGATGACTCTAGTTCAAATGCAGATGTATATGGCAGAACAGTTAAACCACTTGTAGAGTTTATTCTGAATAAGTTAGATTTAACCTTTTCATTATAATTCTGATTATGAGAATTATAATTATTTATAATATTATTTTAATAATTATGTTAATAATCGTAATAATTTTTGTAAGAGGTGTAGCTGTCTGTTTTTCATTTGGTCAGACTGGTGCCGGCAAGACTTACACAATGATTGGAGACAAGTTTACTATGGGTGGGCTATTAATTATAATTATTATAATTATAATTATGCTATAATTACGTGGTAATAATAACAATAATAATTATAGAAGTTAAACAATGTCACACCAGGTTTGTATTTGCTGGCAGCAAAAGATTTGTATGCACACATTGAGAATAATTCAACTATGACATCATCAGCAACAGCAGCTGCAACAGTAGCTTCAGCAACGGCAGCTGCAACAACATCGTCAGCAACAGCAGCAGCTGCAGCTGCAACAGCAGACAACAAAAACGTTAATGATGAAAACTTAGGTTTGTGGGTGAGCTTTTACGAGATTTACTGTGGACAGCTGTTTGATCTACTTAATGATAGAAAAAAGTTAGTTGATTGATTGATTGATTTATTGATTGATTGACTGGTTTATATATTGATTGGCTGGTTGATTGTTTAATTAGCTTTTGGCTGATTAGCTATCTTAGTTATCTGGATTGGTTTGTTCATTGATAGAAAATTTATAAATCAATGTTTATTAATTTTGGTATTGTTTAATGAACATTTAGTGAAACATATGTAATAAAAATTCATTTTATTAATGACTTGTTATCGATAAATAAAATCATCATAATTGAAAGGTTGATAGTGATGGAGAAACACAACAAGCAAGTCTGTATAACGGGCCTGATGGAGACCTACGTTAAGGATTTAAATGCATTGATTCAAGTATTTGTTGTTGTTGCATACATACACGCACTTACACATACACATACATACACACAAACACGCACACATACATACACATTAACGTGCATAAACACACATACATACACGCAAACACATACAGGCCATAAACTACGGTCGATCAAATAGAAGCAGAGGTTGCTCAGGAGTTAATCCGGTATCCTCCAGATCCCATGCCGTCTTGCAGTTTGACGTCAGGTGCAAGGATTCTAATAGAAGGATTGGAAGGTTGTTGTGGAGGGATGTGTTGTGGCTTGTTGTGGTTTGGTGTGGCTTGTTGTGGCTTGGTGTGGCATGTTGTGGTGTGTTATGGCGTCCATTTTTGCTAACTTGAACGTTGTCACACCACACGCGCACCCAATGTTATTTTTATGTTTTAATGTTATTTAATGTTATAACGTGTTATACGCGCATATTCACAACCTTTATTTAATTTTTATTTGTCCTTTGTTGACCCCAGATTGACTTTCATCGACCTCGCCGGCAGCGAGAGAGCATCGGACGCCATGATGTGCAGCAAGCAGACAAGACAGGAAGGTGCTGAAATTAATCAAAGTCTTCTTGCTGTTAGTTCAATTCTTGAGTAGGTATACACGCACACACACACACACACGCTCACACACACGCATACACGCACGCACACAAAAGCGTACACGCAAACATCTTTATTATCATCGTAGTTGAAGGAGTGTATAAGATGTCTGGACCAGGAACAGCCGTACAAGCCATACAGACAGAGCAAACTGACTCACATCTTGAGAGAATCCTTCACTGATAATTGTAGAACCGTCATGATAGCTAACATATCGCCGACGCAAAGTGCTTGTGAGAATACTATGAACACGCTGAGATACGCCGATAGGTGTGTGTTCGTGTGTGTATGCGTTTCTGTGCTCTGTGTTGTACCTGTGTGTTTTTATCTTTTTTATCTTTGTATAATGTTTATTTGCTATAAAATTTCTTCATGATGCGATGTGTGGATTTCCAGAGCAGTTTTTCAAATTATGATAGAAGTAAATTATTTAAGTTCTGCTAACTTTTGCTTTTTGAAAATAAGAACCAAATCCAAACAAAATCACAAACAAACGGTTCTCACATTCTCGTCAGAGTGCAAGAACTGAAGAAGGAGCGGCCGAAAACAGTGATCAACGGCGCGAGAGATACGTCTGCAGGTGGCGTCGGTCAGCATCACCAGCTCAGCAACTTCCTAAAACTGAGTCACGTACAGGAAAGAGAAACAGACGCCAAACAGGTTAATTGCGCCCACACACCTCTGAACAAGTCAACTCCTAACAACTTGGCCACTAAGTTCTACAAACCGAAATTAATTCAGATCTCTGAATCTAACCAGCTAGATAAGAGGCAGAACAAATTGAAAATAAAAATTGCGAATGATTACTACATTGGCCAGCAGCCAAGAAGCTCCACTCCAAACGACAAACGCCAACCAATCACACCGCCACCTCACTCGCCCGTGCCCTTCTCGAAGAAAAGATTATTCAACAGGTCACCGGATATTTTAAAGTTGGTCAATTGGAATAGTGGCGCTGAAAAAGGTGGTTCGCGAAATTCGTTGCCGGGTCGGGACAATGCTACGTCCTCTATGAAGGACAGTGAGATGCATCACAGTGCCCACAACATCAAGTCAACATCCTCCTCGCTCATCAACAAGCAAAACAAGTTGAACATCAGCAGGTTCATCAAACATTCCGGAGATTCAAAAGCCGCTGCCTTCTTTAATAATTTGAAACAACAGATCAAAAGTCATCAGCATCGACAACAACACCAGCAACAGCAGTTACAACAACGTCAACAACAACAACAACAACAGCGTCAACAACTACAACAGCAGCAACTGAAGCAGCAAGGTAACAAATGTTTCATGGTAGCAAAGAATCGACTTTTCAAAGAATCATCCACGAAAAGCAAAATTTTCAAAACTAGTACAAACAATACTCACAAGACAACTGCACAGCAAAGCAGCGAACGGCAAGGACAGGCGTTCAGCAAGTCCGAACTATCATCGCCAACTAAATCAAACGATTCGAGCAAGACGCTAATAAACGAATCACTGTTTAAAACGTTTTCATCCATACGGCCTCTAAATTACATTTACCAGGAACAACAGCAGCAGCAACAGCAGCAGCAACAACAACAAAAGCTACAGCAGCAGCAACAACAGCAACAGAACGAGATAATTGAACGAATGCAAGACACTCCAGATATTAATTTTAAGATTTCAAACAGTTCAACACCACCATTCAAAACAGCGCGCCAACCCAACGCGACGACGATGGAGTTCTCACAAGGAAGCGACATGAACAACCACATCTCCAAATGTCTCTCCTTCTCCAGCGTGTTCGTGGATGAACAGAATTCAAACACTCCGACAGCTAACGAGTTGAAAAACTGGCCCCGCAGATGTCAGTCCATCGAGACGAGCAGCAATATTGGGAGTGAAGTGAAAAATTTGCTGAGTGAAGGAGAGCAGCAGAGGTTGCTGATGCAACAACAACATGAAAGGAGGAGGCAGATTCTGTCTGAGTACGAAACCTTCATTGTTGATTCAAAACAACAACTCTATAAGAAAGAACAACAACGGCCGCTACAACAGAAACAACAACATCCACAGCAGCAACAACAACCACAACAGCAGCCACAACAGCAGCAACTACGACAGCAACGGCAACAACAACAACATTTAATGGAACCAAAACAGCTAACGCAGCAACCACAGAATGAACAACTCGTGCAACAAAAACAATTATTGCAGCAACAACAGCTTCACTTGCAACACCAACAACAGCAGTTCAGATATTACAAACAGCTGCACCAACAACATAAACTACAACAGCAGCAGCAACAATTTAAACTGCAACTTCAGCAACAGCAGCCCCAACAGCCACAGCAACAACAAACAACTAACCAACAGTTAATTGCAAAAGTTCTCAATCTCAATGGCACAAATAATGATCAGGACAGTTTAGAGAAATTGTTTCACCGTCGCGAGATTCTACAAGTTCACATCGGGGCCACCCAAAATCAAAACCAGGTCACTCAAAATCAAAACCAGGTCACGCAAAATCAAAACCAGGTCACGCAAAACCAAATGCAGGTCACGCAAAATCAAAACCAGGTCACGCAAAATCGAAACCAGGTCACCCAAAATCAAAATCGAGTCCCTCAAAGTCGAAACCAGCTGGCGCAAGTTCACAATTTAAGCAGCGATGACTTGACCGACGAGACGGTGTTCACATCATTTGATTCCATCTCGACGATAACTGATGACCAGACATCTCTGACGCACCTGCCTAACAATGAGTACTTATTTGTTTATGTCTCTTTTCGTCTGCTGATGCGAGTTATGTCTTGCTCCTCAGTTTTGCAATGTATCGTGGAAACTTAGATTGAATGATTTGCCGAAAAAATTGCAAAAATTTTGAGCAAGTCACTTGTTTAATATTATGAATACATTCATGTGGCTGGTTACTGTTAATACATGTTTGTTACAATACTTGAATGTTATTAATGCACCATTCAATCAATCATTTATTCAAAGTCAATCATCAATCAACCAGCCAGTCAAACTGTCAATCGATTAATCAATCAGTCAGTAAACCAACCAACAAACCAATCAATCAACCAATGAATCAAACGTGATTGACATGACAGAAATAGATTAGTGACCGCCCATGAGATGCATTTGAATTCAGTAACACAGCTATGTAGAGAAGAAATTGATCTGCTGATGAAACTCAGAACCGGACAGCTGGTTAATCAGCTGGCTGTTTGATCGATTAGTTGATTGATTTGGTTGACTGGTTGGTTGATTGAGTTGATTGCTAGATTGATTGAATAACCTTTGGTTAGTTTAGTCAAAATGAACAAACAAATGAGCAAACGAACGAAGGAATGAATGACTGAGAGAAAAAAATAGACAAACGAATGAATGAACGAATGAACGAATAAATTTTATACCACATTCAGCCATTCGACAAATACGTCATGAGGATACGGGCAATCCTGGCGACGAAGAAGAAAATATCAGACGCCCTGATACGCCACATTGGACAATTGGAAAACAGACATAGCAGTCTCAATTAATTAACCGATTAACTAATTAACCATTTAACTAATTAGCTAATTAGCCAACGAACCGACTAACGATTAACCGACTTAAGCGATTAATCAATTGACCGGTCAATTGATTAATCGGTTATATATTAATAATTGTATATTAATATATAATATATATATAAATTAATTAATATATAATTAATATATATGTATATTAACATAACATAAATATATAATTATATATTAATATATATATTAATCGGTCAATTATTCTTATTGAGTATTTGTTTTTTATTGTATAAACGATTTTTTAATAATTGTAATGGGTATTATTAGTCGATGGATATTATCTACAAACACACATACCCCATACACACACAGGCACACACACGCACACACACACGCACACAAACACATAAATACACACACGCACACAAACACACACAGCTAGCACGTTAGATGAAAAAACGAATGCGTGTTATACTCGTTTTGGTATTTTTATACTGTATTTAAATTTAAAATATATGAAAAAATAAACAGAGTCGGAAAAGAGATGAGACAATAATTACAATTGAGAAACAGAAAAAAAAATTATTATTCACGCATAATAAATACGCGTTGTTATATATGGTGTCTAATTATGGATTCATAATTTAGAGTAAAATCTAACTTCCTCGTTCGCTCTATTCTAGAAAATTCTCAGTCGTTATTTCTATTGATGTTAAAAATATTGGTCTAGAATAAAAATATAAAACACACACACACACACACATACATGCGTATAATAAACAACAAAATCAACGACATATTTACTTGAAGTTGATAGCGGTATAGCAGCAGTAGGGAAAAATATAAAAAATGAAGATTGAAATGATTATAATAATATTAATAGTAACAATAGCAATAATAATAATAACAATAATAATAGGAATAATAATAATAATGAATGCAGTGTCTTCGTGCAGATATTGATTAGTACGTTTAATATTACAGCACCGTACGTTAACAGAACAGGATCACTAAAATGAATGAATGAATGAATGAATGGATGAATGAATGGATGAATGAATGAATAAATGAGTGAATGAGCGAGTGGAAAAATGAGTAAATGAATGAATGAGTAAATTAACGGATGAATAAATGAATGAACAAACGAACCAGTGAATGAACTAACGGATAAACTGAAGAAATAGTTAGAATAGCGGATGATTGAGTGCATTATTGAAAGAAGAATGAATAAATGATTAACGAATGAATAAACGAACAATTGGATGAATGAACGACTATATCCACGAATTATAAATTAAAAATATAAAAATTTCATTTTTACGGAGAGTTCACAGGAAATGTAGAAAAATTATGAAACAAATTTTTGCAAATCACAGCACGTATGTAAGATAAAAAAAATCTCTCTCTCTCTCTCTCTCTCTCTCCATATACATTCTCATTAATCGAGTGTCACAGACGTAGAACATGAATGAATGAGTGAATAAAAGAGAAAAAAAAAATGTTTTTTTTTATTCATTTATCGAATGACTAAGAGAAAGAAAGAAATGCAAAAAAACACATGACAATGAAAAATAAGTTAGTGAATAGATGGACAAATGATTGATTGATTGAATGGATGAATGAGTGAATGAATGAATAAATGAATGAATGAATGAATGAATAAACCAATGAATGGATGATTGAAGGAATGAATAAATAAATAAATTAATTAATTAGTTAATTAAACCACATTTTACACATTTTCATATTTAGAATAGTTAACAAAGAAATAACCACACAAACACACACATGAATATAAAACAGACGATGATTCAAAAGACGGAACATTTGTTTGCTCACAATCGAATTCGTGTAAAATATTTTTAAAACTTTAACGAACAGAGTAAAATGACAAAATGTTCACGATACAAGAAAATATAGTCATTATCATGATCAAGTCGTCATCGTCATTATCATTCTTATCATCACCATCATTACGTCATCATACTCATCCCTGTGACGTCATCATCCCTACATCATACCAGAAGTTGGGATGCTGACTCTGATGTTTCTCGGTTCCATCTCGAGTGAAAATTTAAATGTCTGGTCGTCATCTATAAGACGACTTGAATCTAACAAATAATCTGCAACCTAAGATGACGACGACGACGATGACGATAATGGTTGTGATGATGATTGATGCTACTGATGTGATGATTTATGATGATGATGGTTTATGATGATGATGATGATGATTTATAATAACGATGATGACTGATAACTATAGAATTAGAAAAATTATCGACTTTTTAAAATCCAAAATAGAAGAAATAAAAGTTCTACCACTAACTCTTCGCTGAAACTCAATCTTGTACGGCGTCTGTTGGAACGTTTTTATCTCTTGAATTACGTGGGCAATCTTAATTTTGAAAATTGAAAAAAATTATGAAAAATACGAAAAAAAATTAGAAAAACGAATTAAAAAACAAAAGCTAATTTGATAAAAAATTCATGAAGAAATCGAAAAAAAGTGAAAGTGAAAAAAAACAAAATAAAACTAAGCAAAACGCAAAAAACAGAACGCAAAAACATAATCTACCATCCTCATTTTCGAGAAGTTAACCAATCCGTTTTCGGTAACATTTGGCGTGCCCTCCTCGATGAACGACAGATCCGTGAGGTAAATTCCCAAATAAGGAATACACGGCGGATCGCACCTATAGTTTCATAATATATTTATATCACGCCATAATTTTATAATTATTTCAAAATTATGAAAAAATTATAATAGTAAATGATAAAATACCTATGGAGTGCTTCACGCATATTTTTAAACCTGCCATCTGCCGAGACTAAACTCTGCAACTTGTCAATCATCTGCCTCGTCTGATGGGTTGGAGATTCCATATTCAGGTCAATTATTCATTATTTAGGTTAATTATTCATAAGAATTATAAAATTCATTTAACGAAATTTATTGGCAATATAATGAGCAGTAAGACAACAAAACACTACACAATATAACTCTTAACGATAAAAACGATGCTAAAACGAAACTAAAACGATACGATACGATACGATACAGAATACCTGTTTAGGTAACTTATCCCACGTCTTCTTCAGCCGGTAGATGGAACTGTTGACGAAAGCGGCACATACCTGAAGAACCCCGTTGAAATTGTTGATGCATCTGAGTGAGTGAGTGAGTGAGTACGATGATGACTGTGATGACGATGATGAAAATGAATGATAATGACATAAATAAAATGATGAATATAATGATGAAGATAAAATGAAATTGGTGAACAAGTGAAAACAACAATTTTTATGTATAAACAATCTATATGTTAACGTGAACCACATCATCAATCAACAGCAGCAGTAGCAGCAGTAGTAGCAGCAGTAGCGGCAGCAACCACAACCTGCATATGTCGGCGATGGCGGCCCACTTTTCGATGCAAGCAACTCTTTCATTGATCGTCTGCCTCCTTATTATTTCCGATACGACCAGCCTACTCGCCTGCTCGTTTGAAATGATATCAATAATTTATTTTTAAATATAACAACATCTACTAGAACTACTGCTGCTGCTACTACAATTTTTATTACAGCTATTACTACTATTACTACTAATAATAATAATAAAATAATAATTATGAAGTTATAAAAGTAAAAATGAAACCAGCCTCATTAAATCTCTTGCTAACGAGAAGAACGTGTTGAGCTTTGCACGATTTTTCAGGTTTCATCCAAGCTTGGCCTAAAAGCTCCCTACCAACAGATGACTTTCATAAATATTTCACAATTAAACTTTATAATTATCACTTTAACTATTTTACGATACACCGTCACAAAAATTACATTGTAATAATACGAAGGAGTTAGAACGGTACGAACTCAACGTTGATAGCTGAGAATATTTTGTGGTCGATGTATGTCATCTGCTCGGCGATGTCCAGGGCAGCCAGTGACTCCAGGGAATCGTCTGATATCATCTTTGTTGCCATTTTTTCATTCATTCATTTATTATTATTATTATCATTATCATCATTTATTAGTATCATCATTTATTTTATTATTACCCTTGCTTTAAAGATAATACAGGCAAGACATTAAGTTCCTATGCCAAATTCGCAGAAACACACAAATAAACAGACAGACAGACAGACAAACAGACAGAGAGACAGTCAGAGACAAGCAAACAGACCGTCGGTGGAGTGAGTATTTTTTGTAACATCTCTTCAGATTCGGCCAGTGACGTATCGGCTTTGTTGAGCGCTAACGAAACGACGTTTGCAGCTTTGTATTCGACCGGTAGTAAGGTTGGGTCACCTAACATCTCCTCCAACAAGTCGTTCACGTTGTCTTTTAATTCCTTGTCCATGTCAAAATCCTGCCAGCGTCAAACGAAAATTGTGAATTTTTAAGCGAAAATTGCAAAATTTTAGAAATTTCATTCCAATGTTTGTGAAAAATAATGATAATAAAAAACTAATTATATAATTATTATTATCATTTGGTAAGCGACGTTGCTATCATTATAATCACCATCATCATTACGATGTCACCACCATCATCATTATCATCACCACCATCATCATGACGTCATAATAGCCATTACAACCTGACAGTGTTTAGTGACCCAATGTCTGAGGACGTTGAGGACCCGCATAGTTGCAAACGTGCTGATCACTGATTCTCTCTTCTTACTCGCCATGAACTGCTTCAATTCTTGAACAGCTGATCGAATGAACGACTCGATCAACACACCAGCAATCAATTAAAAAATCAACCAACTAATCGGTTAATCAACCAACTAACTGATCAATCAAATTTAAATTTTATAAATGTAATAATAAATTTAAGAGCACATAAGAACAAAATCAGCGAGCAAACATTTAGCGGAGTGTTTTCCAGAACCGGCCGTAGCAGCAGCGAATGCAACAGCGGCCGCGCTTGAACTGGATCTGAATAAAAACGAAAAAACTTTTGTTTAAATTCGAATTTTTTTTACAAACAGTACAACTTTTCTTGTTAAAAATAATCTTAATAACACATTATTCAACGCTTCTAAATTATGACAATTACAATTACAAAGACAATTTAACCCTTTGACACAACCTTCTCTTAGAAGCCCTTGATGACGTCACCACAATACCGGCCCTGGTGGCAGGGGCCAGACATTCAGAAACTGTGGCACAACTGCTACGTGGACTCAAGCATTGCATCTGATCTTGATCGTATAAACTGTATTTGCCTATGTTTCAGCGTCGTTCGATCATATTGAGATGCAGTGTTCGTTGTATTTGAGTTATAAGATAATATAAAGTCACTAATTTTTTATTTTCATCAATTATTATAGTATTAAATTATAAAAATTTAAAAACTCTAAACTAAATTACTTTAATTAAAAAATTGCTCAATCTCTGAAACAAGAGAACAAAATTTGAAGAACGTTGTACTTGTCTTGGGTTTGTAGGAGAGCGAAGCGTGATGAGCAGGTATGGTGCCCGTGAGAGAGGTGGCGCCTACAGATTGCCTGTGGTAGCCATGCTGGTGATGCAAGTGGTGGTGATGTTGCTGCTGGGGGTAGGGCATGTTTGGCATGGATTCCCTCTTGCTCTGACTACTACCACTTCGGTGCGATGACTTACGTAGAGCCCCGGAAGCTGCAGACGCAGAAGCCGATCTTGGATGTGCTGTCACTTGGAGGTGAGACGATGAACTGACCGTCGTTGTAGCAGACGCTATCTCCGATCGTGAAGATTTTCTGAAAACTGGAAAATTTCTCGATTGTCCACTTACGGAGAGTCTAGCTGAATGGTGAGCGTTCTTATGATGGTGAGATTTCTTGAAAACTGGAGGTTCGTTTTCAATTGGTGCCCTAACCCTATCAAACGGCTCTGAAATGTTTAGAGCCGAGTGTCGTCTGACTTTAATATCAGCTGGAATTTTCATGCAGAGGTTTGTAGTCGATGCTGTGGCATCTGCGTTGTTTTTGTCGCCATCGTCACTAGCGCTGCTATCTTTGCGTTGAAACAATTGAAATTTTTGTTTGCTTTTTGAGCTATTTAGTTTGTCAAAAAAAGAAAATGCAGATGATTTTTGTTGTTGTTTTTGTTGTTGTTTTTGTTGATGCACCTCGTCTGTTCCATTTAAATTTTTGAATTCATTTTCCTGAACGATTGTGATTTTTTCTTTCTTGAAATTTTCTACTTTTGCGGTACCAGGTTTAATATTGGTCAGTTCTAAGAGCTGGTTTTTGAATGATTTGAAAAATTGGCCGTGAGATTCTTCTTTGGCGTCCAAAGAAGTTTCCATCTTTATGTTATCTGTAAAATTCTCCTTCTGATCACTCCATGGGAACGATGTTGGTGACGTGGAACGCCGTCTCTTCAATCCAGCAAGTAGCATGCAGTCATTAGTTGCTGATGACAAACTATATTTTGGAAAAATAGTCGGCGAAAGTGCTAGCGCGTTAATCTGATAGTTGTAGTTGAAGTCGTTGTCGCCAGTTCTGTGGCCACCATTGAAACCGTGGACATCTTCATTAGGAACTGCAAGAGAAGCAAGTTGATGGGTGGATGCTGACAGTCTGCACTGGTTGTTTTTTATATGGTGAGACTTGGAGGCGTACAACGGAGATAGGAACATGTTCTTCTTACCGATCAGTCGGTTTCGAATCGAATCATCTCTCTTCTCGTCACTGAAGGGTCCGTCGAAACAAGTACTTTTTGTAACGACAGGGTTGTACTCAATAACCGGTGATCTGTTGGGCTTCAAACCCAGTACATCGTCATCATAAGTTGATATTTGAAGAAGAGATGGCAGCGTTAATGGCTGAGGTTTTGCCGATTTCGGTGTACCTGCTACTCGACTGGATATCATGGGAACAAACACAGAACCGTTATTTGAAGGAGATGGTACTAAAGTTGAAGATGATGATCCTTTTATTTTTTGTACCGGTTGATTCGGTATGTTAAGTTGTTGTGATATCATTTTCGATTGGATGATATTGAGCGGCTCTCTGTGGTGACATTCGTGGAGCGTTTCTTGCAACGAGGTAGAGTGTTGTTTGTTGAGCATTGTAAACTTTCTCTTTGATAGCTCATCACTTTCTTTATTATCTTCTTCATCCTCCCCATCATCAACATCATCATCTTCGTCATCAAATTTGTGGTCTTCCGATGATTCTTCCAAGATATCGTTGAACTCACTCGGCTTGCTCTTGAATTGCTGATGCAAATGAACATTTTCAAAGGTTATTACAGTAATTCCAAGGATAGTTTAATGATTTTTTCATACAACTAGTTGGCCAACAACAAAATAATGTTTAAATATACTTTAGCGTACAGACTCGTTCTTTGTTAATAAACCACCGTATAGAAACTTTATCAGATTATCTTCCATACAAGCATCGACTAACTTGCGATACGCTGTGGACCATCAGAAGGTCATTTCGATTTTGAGCGGATATGACGTCATCGCGATAATCGTCAGGTTGCAGGTCGATACTCTCGGAGAGTGTCTCAAATGATGCTATCGGGGCGAGTTTCGGAGCTTTCGGAATCAAATATGACGTCACAGTTGTCGTGGCAGGGATGGGAAGGTTTTCTTGAAAAATTGAAATTTATTTAAAAATTACTTCATTCAAAAATTATAAAATAACTTGTACCCTGATCGTCAATGTGGTGGTGTTGATGGTTGAAACCGGCCAACAACTGCTGACAGTTGCCATCGACTTTGGATGAATATTCATCTTCAAATGTGACGCCCTTTTTGGCGCCTTCACTTCGAATGCTAATTTTTCTCGATTTGTTCGATACAATACTAACACGATGTTGTTGTTGTTGATCATCGGTTTGCTGTTGTTGTTGTTGTTGATGCTGTTGTTGTTGTTGGGCAAACCAATCATAATATTGTTGTGGGTGATGTAGTTGATACTGCTGATGATGTTGCAGATGCTGCTGCTGCTGGTCTTCAAGAGCGCTGCTTGAATCCGTTGAGTCGTCGTTGTCGAATGATTGTCTGTTTATTTGTTTGTTTGTTTGTCTGTCTGTCTGTTGGGTTGTCTGCTTGTTTTTGATTGTTTGTTTGTTTGTACATGTGTTTTGTACAGTTGATAGTATCTCTCCAATTTGTTTATTGAGTATACATATATACAAAAATATTTCCATACATATTTATATAATATTAATTTTAAAATTAAATTTTATTTCCAGAATGTTTCAGTAAGATACGAGATACATTTTATCCTAACGAGATACGAGATACATTTTATCCTAACATCAAAAACGAATCCCAATTCTAACCTGTTACTTCCGTTACAACTCCTATCATTCCCACTGGAAGTTTGATGGATAGATTCGAGGTTACAGCATTCCGGATTCCGGTAGACGTTTCTTAGAGCCTCCACTATCATAGATCCGGTGGCGAATACTCGATACGTCAGCAGGAATGTGTTGAGGAAATCGATACTTAAGAACCGAAGGTCGGTTAACCGTTCGAGTAATTTATCAACCGACGCGTGTCGAATCTTGGGTGACAACCGAGGTTTTTGTATTTTAGATAATAATAATAATAGTTAGCGACAAAATACTTCACATAAATTAAGTAATCTACTTACACTCAATTACTGATGTGAATAATTAATTAACTAAGTATTAATTAATTGTGAAATTATGAAACGCTGAGTTACTATTACTACTATACATGTTACTACTAAAGATGCAATGAGTAGGGTACTTACTTGCGGAACTTTACATGAATTCAATGATTTGCTGAATTTTATATCTACTTCATCTTTGAACAGTTTTGGATCACATCTGTTATTAATTATTATTGTTACTATTGTTAATTATAACTCTAATTAATTATAACTCTAATTAATTATAACTATAGTTAATTAAAACTATAATTAATTATAATTACAGACCTCATGGATTGGGGTAACGTTACAGATGAGGAGTCACTCAGTGTACAGAAGAGCAACTCGTTGTAATGCAAATTGTCTATACACTATTTAAGATGGGAGAGAAATTAGGTAGATGCAAAATTAACTCAATTATGAAAACTACTGCTGCTACTACTGCTGCTGTTACTACTACAACTACTACTACAACTACTACTAAAATAATAATAGTAACAATAATGATAATGATAATGATAATAGTAATAATGACAGCATTAGTACAGTGATGATGAAAACGATGAGAAAAAAAATTGTCGAAATATCGGAGAGAGAAAGAGAGGGATATGGTGAAAGAAAAGGAGAAAGAGACAAAAAGAGAGAGAGAGAAAAACTGGAAAGAGAGAGAGAGAGAGAGACAAAAATGACAAAAGATGAAAATGTTGTTTGCATGAAAAGAAGATAGGCTTGCACGACATCTACTGAGGCTTTTAATTATTTATTATTAAAAACACAATAGGGAGAAAACATTTTTCTTGAAAAATATGAAAAAACAAGCAAACTAAGTAAACAGCTTGTCGAATTTTTTTAAATTTATTAGTATTTTAATTCAAAAACAAATGTACGATCTTTGGCAACCTTAAACGTCATCAACAGTCATAACGTGACAAATTTTAAAAATGAAAATATGGGAAATAAGAGGAAAGAAATAAATGAGACAAAATAAAATAAACAAAAAAAAATATTTTTTCAGAAAAAAACTCTAACAATTTTATTTACTTGAGATGTTTGTTTATAACATTTTTACCCCAACTGTCATTTCGCATGTTTTTTTCGGCACTTTGAAAAATTTTTTCTTTGAAATTTATTATATACGGTTTTAAACTTTTTAAAGAAAAAAAAATGTTCCTTCAGTAAAATGCTTTTAGTAAATAAATGCACTTTTAGTTAAGTTTGTTCATTATTTCGTATATTCTTTGTTTTCTTCGTCGCCCTAATTTATGAGGACATGTTCTTGTCTTACGGGGACAAAATTTTTTTTACCTCACGTACATACGTACACACGCACGCACGCACACATACACATAAACACATACAAATCTTTAAACACACATGGCTATACATGCGCATTCAAACACACACACACACACAATTATAAGGATCAGTTTTTAAAAAATAAAAAGTCAACAGATACGAAGTAACTAAACACACACACACACACACACACACACACACACACACACACACACACACACCACACACACACACACACACACACACACACACACACACACACACATATATATATATATATATATATTAGTTTATCTCATCAAATGGATATTTTTATACTAGATTTTACATCTAACAACTTTTTCCACTCGCTTACATGTCCTCGGGAAAAATAATTAACAAAGTTTCAGGCAATCATCCATGAAAATCCGATCCAAAATTAAATTACGTACCTACATATATACATACATACATACGTACGTACGTACATACATACATACATACATTCATACATACATACATACATTCATACATACATACATACATACATACATTCATACATACATACATACATACATACATACATACATACATACATACATACATACATACATACATACATACATACATACATACATACATACATACATACATACATACATACATTCATACATACATACATACATTCATACATACATACATACATACTACATACATACATACATACATACATACATACATACATTCATACATACATACATGCATACATACATACATACATACATACATTCATACATACATACATACATACATACATACATACATACATACATACATACATACATACATACATACATACATACATACATACATACATACATTCATACATACATACATACATACATACATACATACATACATACATACATACATACATACACGTACACTCAAATTCCAAAAAACATTGGAACTAGAAACCAATCAAAATGAACGCACTTATTTATTTTTCATCTAACAAGCAAACATCTCATAGAATGTGTCACACACGCCACAAAAACACACCCCCGACACGTCACTCAGGTACAAACACCTCTCTCCTACAAACACACATCCACTTTCACACACTTCATGACACACACACATATACACTCACACACACGCGCACACCACGGTTACACTGTAAGTTAAGATTACTTTTATTTCGTCTTCTTGTTCTCGTTAATTTTTCTTTCATTTAGCAAATAACTTTAAGGTAGATGGTGTGAAT
>NW_008704544.1:1146257-1146965 GCF_000326865.2 Helobdella robusta
TAAGAAAAATAAGAATAAAATCGACAGAAATACGCCGTTGTAAATAAAGAGCGCGATAACATCATAAACCATCAAAAGAAGCTGTCCACACACATAAGTTGACACACATAGACGCACAACACACATACACTTATGCTGAAAAAGAAGGAGAGAAAGAGAGAAAGAGAGAGACAGGCAAAGAAAAAGGAAAAGAGATAAAGAGATGAAAAGAAAGAGAGGGAAAAAGAGAGAGAGAGAAAAAAAAAGAGAAAGAAAGAACAAGAAAGAATATATTAAGACACAACAGATTTGTAACATCATTTCAATGACACTATAACCCGCATAGTAATGGAAACTGCATGTTTTACTGCCTCGATTGCCATCTGATAATCCAAATAAATAATAACATGGAATGTTAACACACACACACACCACACACACACGTAAACTCTATTTTTCTCAAATACACACACACACACACACATACACATAAGCGTACACAGGCAAATGTAGATACAACTCCGAACAAACATAATCTTTACATGCAATATAAATAAACCTCTTTGTTTGTGCAATGTACCTTTATCGTCAATATTTTATAGAATTTAGCGTTTGGGCTGTTAGTCTTGCGCGCGTATGCAAATGCCAACTGCTACGGAGCGTGCCAACTAACCCAGATTATTGTAAACTAACCAATGTGTTTCGGCTTTACGTGCGTTTAAAAATCCG
>NW_008704544.1:1148874-1150657 GCF_000326865.2 Helobdella robusta
TTTTATCTTGTATCTTTCTCTCTCTCTCTCTCTTTCTCTCTCTCTCTCTTTCTCTGTCTTTCTTTTTGTTTCTTGATTTTTTTCTATTACACTTTCACCATTTTTCTATCCGTTTTTCTCTTTTCCCATCTCTCTCTCCTCCCCCCTCTCTCTCTCTCTTTCTTCCTCTCTCTTTTCTCTTACGATTTTTAATGATGTTAGTTTCCTTTTCTCTGTGCCTGCATTAATCGCCATAACGAAAGTTTTTTCTTTAAAATTCAAGTCCAGAAAATATGAACTAGCAAGCCGCGTTAAACATTTCTAAACTGCCTGGTCTGCTAACAACAATCTCATCATCATTATTATTATTCATTATTTTGTGTTTATTTTTATTTATTTGTTTATTAACAACAATCTCATCATCATTATTACTATTCATTATTTTGTGTTTATTTTTATTTATTTGTTTATTATTTACATTTTCAGCTCTCTTTCTTATAATAATGCATGACATTGGAAAAGAGTAGGTCCTAATCAGAAAATTGAGCGTGAAAATTAAAGAAAAGAAATAACAACAATAAATAAATAAATAAACAAAGAATGAACACAAAGTAAACAGAATGAGATAGTTTAATAAAGATTTAAGGTTTTTTGATTCTTAAAATCTCAGTAGAGTTTCCGTGAACAATGGCGCGTCAAATAGCTCTGCAAAGACCATTCATTCATTTTGGGTTTTTTGCTTTCACTTTCCTTTATTTTTACTACTACTACTACTACTAACGCTGCTGCTACTACTACTACTACTACTACTACTACTACTACTACTATTATATTGATAGTACTAAATAATGAAACTTTTTTAACCATAGGAAGACTGTCATTACGGAACATTTTTCTCTAGGAAATTTATGACTATGATGTGTCCTTTGACACATTATCAACTGATCTTCCTTTCTCTCTTTCTCTCTCTCTTTCTCTCTCTCTTTCTCTTTTTTTCTTTTTCTCTCTACCTTCGTTTTATTGTTTATCTTTTCTTCTTTCATAAAAACAAGTCGGACAACAAAGACAAAATTGCAAGTAAGAATAAGAGCAACAATCTTAACATTCACAACAATAACAACAGCAGCAACTTCTTCTACTACTACTGTTACTATTACTACTACTACTACTGCTGCTACTACTACTGCTACTACTAGGACTGTTATTACTATTGCTACTGCTACTACTACTGCTACTACTACTACTGCTGATGCTACTGCTACTACTACTGCTACTGCTGCTGCTACTGCTACTACTGCTGCTGCAACTGCTATTGCTGCTACTACTGCTACTACTACTGCTTCTGCTATTGCAGCTACTACTGCTACTACTACTGCTGCTGCTATTGCAGCTACTACTGCTACTACTACTGCTGCTGCTGCTACTGCTGCTGCTACAGCTACTGCTGCTACTACTGCTGCTACTACTGTTTCTGCTATTGCAGCTACTACTGCTACTACTACTGCTGCTACTGCTACTGCTGCTATTACAGCTACTGTACCTGATGCATGGGATAAGTGAGGAAAGTAGCCAACGATCTTCCCTCGCATCCAGGTTTCTCTTCACATCTCTGCAGTAGTTGGTTGAATGCCGACTGCTGTTTGCACTCAGCCAGGACTTGCAAACTGTAGTGGTGATTTCGCACGTACTCCTGGTATATGCCCAGCATAGGTAGCAACATGTCAAAGAGATCTGTGTGTTTGTTTGTTAGTGTGTGTGTTTAAAAGTGCGTGTCTGTTTGTGAGTGTGTGTGTGTGTGTGTCTG
>NW_008704544.1:1150812-1170186 GCF_000326865.2 Helobdella robusta
ATTATTAAAAACAAATAAAAAATAATGTTGTTGTTGTTGCAGTCGTTGCTGTTGTTTTGATAGTTGCGTTTTAGTTGTTGGTGTCCGAAAGAGTCGGCGTTTATGAGCAGTGTTCTTATAAATTACATATTTAGCTTCGTGTGGCTGCCTTGAATGTGCTTTATGAGGCGATGTGTGTGTGTGTTGTGTGTGTGTACGTGTGTGTACGTGTGTGTACGTGTGTGTACGTGCGTCTATGTGCAATTAAAAATCCAACAACGGTATGTCGTCACTGGAGCTGTAAAAAGTTTAGAATTGTTATTTTATGTAAACATTTGCACTTGAGAACGTGAAATTGCGGTTTAAATTGATTGCGATGGGCGACGTGTAGAGCATAAAACATTGCTCGTAATTCTAATAGAAAGATTTGAAAAACTAAATTTGTATTCAGAGCAACCACATGCCCACAAACACGCACATAAACACACGTACACACGCACACACACACAGGTACATACATACATACATACATACCTATACAAATAAATATACAGATCAGGGTAAAACAGCAAAGCCAACCGTTCTTCCTTCAACAAACACTACAATAAAAAGCAAGCAATAGAATACACATATGTATGTTTGTTTGTATGTATGTATGTATATATGGGCGTATGCATGTGTATGTTTGTTTGTATGTATGTAGTGCTAATACTAAAAGTTACAAAAAATAAACATAAGGTCGTCATTTTTCAGTCACAACCCTTAACAAACGGCCTTTAAAAGCTTTCCTTTGTTTGTCGCCATATAACTCCTAGTTAGATGTATATTTTATACTCTGCTCTTTTAGCAAGGTATGCACGAATGTTTGTCTATGTTTGTTTGTCTATGTTTGTTTGTTTGTTTGTCTGTATGTTCGTGGATGTATGTGTGTCTCTGTCTATCTATGTACTCATGCATGCATACATACGTCCGTGTGTGAATGTAAAAGGTGTGTTTTCTGTTGGTTGTTTGAATAACATTTGCACTGATCTGTGAGGAGCGTTCTAATTCATTTTATTATATTTTGTGGTAAGTTGTTTTATGGCCGGCACAATGGTTATTTATTATTGTTCTTATTATGGTTATTTACGAGCAATATAATGTTAATATTGGTTGTTGTTATTAAACTCTGGCGCTACTCTTATTATCGCCACGATCTAATGGTTGTTTAGTTGAATGGCTGGCAGATGATTTATCGCCAAGAAAAATTTTCTCTTCTTTGTTGTCAAGTTTTATATTTTCACCTTTGGTTGGTGGTAGCCAGGAAACAAACACTCTCCTCTGAACGTTATTCATTTCACTTTTTTTTCATGCAGTTTTGTTTGGTTTTTTCTCCATTTTTCTTTATCCTTCTTTCTTTCTTTCTTTCTCTCTCTCTCTCTCTCTCTCTCTCTCTCTTTCTCTCTCTCTCTCTGTCTGATCTGACTAGTGTTTTTCTTTAAGATTCTCACTTGTTTATTCTTTAGTTGTCCTGTTTTTGACCATTATTCTTAATGTTGACGTCATATTTTTGTTAGTTTCTCATTCACAATCTCTAGTTTTTATTCGAAATTTCCGGCCATCATTTCTCCCCATCCCATTTTATTAAAGTAAGCAGCTCTTTGAATGGAAGCAACTGCACCCCTAGTTCATTTTTGTCGTTCCCAGGGGGAACATTGCATGTTAAAAAGTGCAGAGGACTTTGATGGCCAAATGTCCTTAGGCTGTGCTAAATTTTTCAACATTTTCAACTGTCACGTCATGTTTTTTGTGGGGTTGCATGCGTTGGGAGAGAGAAAGAGAAAGAAAGAGAGAGAGAGAGAAAGAGAGGAAGAGAGAGGGAGAAAGGAATAGAAATAGAGAGAAAAGAGAAAAAGAGAGAGAAAGAAGGGTTGAGGACTTTGGGGGATGTGGTGATAAGGAGGAAACGAAAGAATTAATACATTCATAAATATTCATGCGTTTCAAATGCTTTTAAGAAATTTTCTTTTTTCTAGATGTAATCTAAAATGCAGTTAAAAACTATTTTTTTAGTTGTCTGTGCGTGGATGTTTGTATGTTTGTTTGGTTAAATTAGTTTGAGTTTGTATGTTTTGGAGAGAATTTGCGTGTGTTTTGTCGGCTCTTCAATTTTTTAACTTTTTAAGTTAATCGGTGGGTAAGCAAGCATTTATGAATTTTTGTATGTTCTTATGTGAAAAATTTTCTTTTTCGTGTTTTTCAGGCTTACAAAACTGTTTGAATGTTTAATTCATTGTTTTATAAACTGGTGCATAAAATTGAAATTTCATTCGGAAAAATTGTTTTCATGTGTTTTGCATTTTAGATAAGCAATTTCAATGTATGGCATGCAAAGGACAATTAGCTAACACTGCACACGTGCGCTAACAAGCAATACAACAATTTATTTTTCTTAATTTTTATTTTAAATTTAAAACTTTCCGATACATTTTATTTGAATATTTCATCTTCCATCTTCCCATTAACAATTTCTGCTTTGCTCTTTCTTCTCATCATTTCCGATCAAACATTTTTTCCCCATAAATTATTCATCCAACTCTTTTTAATTTTCTGTTACGAATTCTTCAAAGGAACTGTTTTCTTTTTTTAAATAAAAAATTAGAAAAATGAAAACGTGGGTAATAATAATTCAATTTAAATTCATAAACTCATTAGTGGTAACGTCTGCGAAAGGAATTATCTTTCAGGGCATTCATAAGCATTAGCAAGCTCGCCTCCATCGGCACAATGTATAATTATTATATTTTGTAACACTAATTAATAAATTTTAGAGCAAAAATATTGTTTTCTTTGAACAATTAAACAATTTATTTTTTTTTAAACTTTAAATATCTGGTAATGAGCGCCATTATCTGAATGTATGCTTCTAACGATGGTTGTATTGAATCTATTAAGTTTACATCGTTGGCTTCCAATTAATTCCAATCTAATTTGAAAGTTTCCTTCTGCAAGTAATTTTATTTTCATTAAAAACACATAATTTTCACAAAATTCAAATCTTTCTGCACATGCTAAAATCATTTTCCACTACTCTATTACTGAAATTGCAAACATTACAGATAGCTTTTTTTACACAAAAACAATAACGGTCAAACAAAATTTTTGCAAAAGAAAAAAAATTAACAATTTGCGTTGCTCTCCTTCGGGAAGGAACATTTGTAAGGCAAAATTGAAAGTTAGTAACAAAATTTCTTACAAATTGTCACTTAGGTACTAGCTGTGTTGCGTGCATCTAACTAATTCCAGAATTCACCGAGCAATTCATCACAAACAACTCACCGCAAACAACTCACCGCAGACAATTCCCCACCGTCAAATTCACCAAAAAAATAATTCGATCTTTTTTTTTCATTCACCTCAAACTGCTACACTCACAATTTTTTATATATTAATTTATCTTAAAAAATGCGTAATTTGACGTCAAGTATGGCCTTTTGAAATTCTCACGGTGAAGTAAACAGAATACAAATTTGTTACATACATGTATTTCCTAAGCATATCCCAAAACACTATTCACTTCACGAACAATACTACACACACACACACACACACACACACACACACACACACACACACACACACACACAAATATACAACACACATGCGTACAATGATACACCCAGATACACAATGCACACACACGTACTCTACTCACATCGATACCCACCGACATACACACGTATATTTGCACATACACATTTACACAAACACCCACACACATATACATACAGACACACACAAACACAAACAAACACACACACACACATATATATATATATATATATATACATATATATATATACAACGCGTTTCTAACCTGCCTGCCACCTAGCAACAAAATAGAAAAAACAGTATCTCTTTCTTTTCCTCGCCATAAAAGTTTAAATGGCTAACGACAATTGAACGCTATTCATATGGGATTTTGATTATTGCATGTGGAAAGACGAATAAAAGATGAACTGAAGGATAAACAGAAAAAGAGAGAGAGAGAGAACAAAAAAGAGAAAAAATATAGGAAGAAAGACAAAGAGAGAGAGAGAGAGAGAGAGAGAGAGAGAAAGAATAAAAGAGAGAAAGAATGAAAAACAGAGAGAAAGAAAGAGAGGAGAGAGAGAGAGAAACAAACAAATAAAAAGAAAGAGAAAACGAAAAAAATATGGAAAACTGAAAGAAATACAAAATAAAGAAAAACTTGTGCCGGTGAATTTGGCTGAGGGTGCAGTCGTATTGAAAGGATAGGTGACTGATGTGTGCCGATCGCATTATTTCATAGAAGCAACAAATAAATAAACAACAACAAAATAATAATAATAATTACATAATAAATAAAAATAACATTGACGATAATGATGATGATGATGATAATAATAATAAATGAACCAAGAACAGCAGCAATAAAGAATCATTCGACATCATCTGCCCTTAAAAATTCAAACTATTCGTCAAAGCGTTCCACCTCCTTCGCTGCGAGATAACGAGTTATTATTATTATCATTATTAGTCTTATTATTATTATTATTATTATTATTATTATTATTATTCATAATTATTATTATTCATAAGTAAGTGTTGGCGTGGTAGCCTTTAACCTTTAACCTTTTAACCTTTATTGTTATTCATAATTATTACCACTCACCTAAGACAATAGTAGGCCAGTTTTCCATCCTAGCCATCAGGCCCTTCAAAAATATCTGATGCAGGAATAGCAGGGTTTCGCTGTTGGAGGTTATGGTAATGATTGTTACATTTTTGTTATGGTAATGATTGTTTGGTTGTTACAGTTGATGATGATGAGGTTTGGAAGAAAATTTTAATACGTCGTCAACCGATTCTTTTTGCCAAAATTTCAAAATTTTTTAATAATTTGACCACATTAAAAATCACTCAGACTGCAAATGACTTGAAACGCAATGGACTAAAAAAATTATTAACATCAACAGATGAAAAATGGTCTAAGTACTACAAGTAGTAGCAGCAGCAGCAGCAGCAGTTGCAGCAGCAACACTAGCAGCTTAAAACGCAATGGACTAAAAAAATTATTAACATCAACAGATGAAAAATGGTCTAAGTACTACAAGTAGTAGCAGCAGCAGCAGCAGTTGCAGCAGCAACACTAGCAGCTTAAATAGTATTAGAAGCAGTAGTGGAAACAATGCTCACAGCAGTCCTATTAACCTGTTTAAGAATATAGAGTTAACATCATCGTGCGAAACGGGCGGAACCTTCGAACTGGCCGACATACGGAACGGCCTCAGAAAGACGGTCACCAGCGTTGAAAGCTGCTTCACGTACTCCTCCTCACATTCCACCATCTTGAAGACGATGTTGTTCCTCTTCCGCATGCCTTCCGCGTGGTCGGAGCGAATGTACAGCTCCACTATTTGCTTCCAACGCCGCCTGCACATCCACCCACGGAAAAAACTTTGCACCTGTACATTTTTTGTTTATTTTATCATTTATTCATTCATTCATTCGTTCGTTCTTTCGTTCGTTCGTTCGTCCGTTCATTCATTTATTCATTTCTCTATCCATTCATTAGATTGTCTTATGGGTTTTCATATTTCCTTAATAAGAAACTATTTTTAAATTTGAGCAATTGAAACTGGGGTTAAAAATTTTGTGTTTGCTGTGTGTTTGCGTGTGTGTGTATATATATATATATGTGTTTGTGTTTGTATGTGTGTGTGTGTGTATGTCTGTGTGTGTGCATTTGTGTTTTAAAACAGTTTAATATCGATGTTTTGAAACGTGATAAACTTGAAAACTCTTCAATTACTGGATATTAAATTATACTGCAAACTTCCTCTGAATCGTCTCGCAAACAAGGAAAGAGTTTCCAATCAAAACCTCTTTACTAACGGGCTGATCTATTTTTGTCACGGTGTTTCATCCAAATACATTTAATTCATGATGAAAACAGAAAAAAATTAACTCGGAAGTTGAAACTCTGAAATTTAAATTAAGATTTCTTTCCTCTCTTCATGTCGTTTCAATTTTCATCCTAAATAAATTCTCATCCTTCTAGATGAGTCAGTTATTTTAGTTTATTTAAGAAAAAACCCAAATAAATAATAAATAAAAATAAATAACAAATAATTAAAAATAAATAAAAAATAAAATTGCAAGAAAATATACACTCAAAAATCTCTGCGTGAAATTTAGATGTTCATAATGAAATAATAAAAATAAAATAATAATAAAAATATTAATAATAATAATAAATAATAATAATAATAAATAATAATAATAATAAATAATAATAAAAAGATTTCGCAATTAAGTTTAGCATTGGTTGGCAGAAACAGATTTATTTTAAAACAAATAAATAACAAAATAATAATAACATTAATAATAACAAATAATAATAATAATAAGTAGATAAATGATGAAAAAACAACAAAAGCAATAATATAATAATAAACAAAATTTTTATGTCTTGTTTGTGAATGTCGTTGTGTTGCTGATGTAAATGTATGTAATTCTTATTAATGAAATAGTTGATGTAACTGCTGGTATATTAATGTTAGGTCGTTAATGTGCATTAATGTTGAAATGTATGAAAAATGTTTGAAATTTAAATGGCATTTTTCCCCTGTTGTTGCTGGTTAATTTGGCTGGGTTTAATGTTTAAATTAGGGATGATTTATCGCGCTGGGGAGTTTTTCAAAAGACTTTTTTAATAATGGTGACGTTGATGATGACGTCATTATCGTCATCGTCGTCATTCTAATGGCCATAATCATTATCATCATCACCATCATCATCATCATGATGTGTGTATGTGTGTGTGTGTTTGTGTATTCATTCGAATTTTGACCTCATAAAACTTGTTTGGCTGGTTGAACGACACGTTAATTTGTTTGCTCTAGCAATAAAAATCGTATTGAAAATTGTTTCTTCTTCTATTTTTTATTTTAAATATTTTTATTGCGTGTATATGTGCGCGCGTGTATGTTTATGTGCGTGTGTATGTTTGCGCGTGCGCGTGCGTGCGTACGTGCGTCTGCAAGATTCTACAGTTACATTTAAAATAACTAACTCTCTTTTGAAAACTTTCCAGTAAGATAAATTTTTCAAGTGTGGAACTTTCAAAAATAACTTTCTTCCATGTAAGGAAGAATTAAATAATTGCTCGGCATAATCCTCGTTAAATTTGTTAAATTATGAACTTACTGTGAAGCGAAGGTAAGACAAATGTCTGAATATTGGTCAGTAAGCTGTCTTTGTCTGTCTCTCTGTCTGTCTGTACGTCTGTCTCTTCGTCTATTTGTCTATCTGTCTGGTTATCCGTCTTTTTGTGCAACAGTTTTTTTTCCTGGTTGTAGAATCAATAAATTTTTTTAATTTTATCAGCTTCAATAATTGCAAATGTTATTGACAGTAAGACCCACACGCGCGCGCAAACACACACACACGCACGCACACACGCGCACACACGCACACACACACTTACACACTTACACACGCACATACATAAATTTACATGCACGCGTACACACACGCAAGGACAACACTAAGTTGTTATCCTTATTGAGAAACTAACTTACCAAGGAAGAAAAATTTTTGATTAAATTTTCAGCATGAGTGATATATATTATAGACGTGTGTGTGTGTGTGTTTGTTTGTTTGTGTGTGTGTGTGTGTGTGTGTGTGTGTGTGTTGTACGATGACATTTATGATCTAGATAGCCAAAGAATACAAATAATGCAAACAAAAGGAAAAATAATACCAAAAACTGTAAAAAAAACAAAAATATACAAAATATGCAAGAAGCATACAAAGCATACAAAAATTATAAAACAAAATAATACTATAACATACAAAAATAATACAAGACATAAAAAAAACACACAAAAACAATATAAAATAGTACAAAATCACACAACAAAAACCAAAAATTTTGAGTCACAATTGCACAGAATGATGACGCATTCCATCTCTGCTTAATGACGACCGTATCTTAATATTTGGGGATTTGATGTAATATTCATAGTGCTATATCTAATCTCCTATATGTGTGTGTGTGTTTGTGTGTACGTTCGTTTGTTTGTGCGTGTTGTGTGTGTGTACGTATGAATATAAATACATGTATGTATCTTTATATGTTTCTCAATTTATTTTGATGTAGGCTTCGAAAAAAAGCACCAGAGGAACTAGTCCAAAGGCGAACATGTACATTTAACGCTTTGTCATCTCAAAAAAATTACCATTGTTAAAACATTTTTTGTCACCATCATCATCATCGTCATCGTCATCATCATCCGTGTAGTAATAATCATCATCATCCTAATCATCATTATTTTCTTCAAATCTGCTGTAATTATCATGCATATTTCATGCTCTAGAGTTACGCTTAGGTATTTAAGTGCATTTGCCGATTCTATCATCATCATTATTTTCTATCATCATCATCGTCGTCGTCGTCATCATTATCAACATCGTCATCATTATCAACATCATCATCATCATCGTTATTAGCATTAGTATAATTTCAAATGGCATTTTTTAGCATTCTATTACATAGGATTAAAACTCTTCAACTTGGGAGGAATTTTCTTAGGGTGTGAATGTACAGATTGTGGTATATACATTCAAGCGTACAATTCTTATTGTTTATACAACCAATCAACTAACTAATTAACAACTAATTAACAAATAAGCCAGCTGCTGATCAACCAACCTGCTAATGAAATAAATAATCTATCAGTCGATCGATTGATATAACAACTTATCAATCAACCAACCAATCAACTAGTTAGTTAATCAATCAACCATGCAATCAATCAACCAACCAACTAGCAAATTTATCAATCAACTACTCATTTAAACAATCAATCAACTAACCAATCAGGCAATTAATTAATTAATTAGCCAATTAATCAATCAAGCAATCGACCAAAAAAGCCCACCTTTTTAATTTTCTTCAGTTCCTCGCTTTCTAACTCGTCCGCTTGTGCCATCTTGAATTCCATCTTGTATTCTCGTATCTAAAAAGTTCGTGGTGATGGTGAGGACGACGACGACGATGGTGAGGGTAATAAGATTATGATGACGGTGATGATGACGATGACTTTGCAGATGATGATGATGATGAGATTGTTGTTGGTGTTGTTAATAATGGTATGTTGTTAATGACGATGGTGACGATGATGATGCTGATTCTTTAAATGATGATTTGAAAAGGAAAAACACTTCTCAAGATTAAAAAGATAGTCATGTTATCTTTTATATTTTATGTTATAATGTATCACCTCGGTCATACATGCACACGCACACACACACACACACACACACATACACACATACACACGCACGTGCACACATACCCGCGCGCACACGTACACGCATATTTGATATTATGAAAGCGAATGGAAAACTGGCATGAAATTTTTTTTTATTTTTCAAATGGAAAAAAAACATCTGAAGAAATATTATCAACCGACTCTTTGATGTTTAATTATAATTATTGCCATCATAATAATAATAATAATATTAATAATGACAATAATTAATTAAGTAATGATGACGACGACAATAACAATCAAACAATCCCACGACTTTCAGTAAGATTTGTGTGCGTGTTTTGCGGTCTAAATACTACAAACATGCATACACTCACCATACACACACAAACACACACACACACAAGCAAACAAACAAACACACACAAACATATACAAAGACTCGTTAAAGCAAGACCAACAAAAGCTAATTACCGCTCCATGCATCATAGGCGCACATTAGCACACATTCATTTTTCGTAACAATAGAACAACAACCACTAAAACGCATTTAATAGATTACTTTTAATACATCACCCACCTTTTATACAAACAAACAAACAAACATACATACAAATATACATATGCCTGCCTACTCACACATACATAAACACACACACACACATCTTACATGTATAAATGTTGTTTATGCTCACACACGCCTAATTTTTTTAGCGTGTATGTATGTTTTTGGCTTTTATTTGGTGAAACATTGATTTATGTCCCAACGGTCAGGTTTAATGCAGCGATTTTATTGCTGGCTATATGCAAAAAGATGTTTGTGTGTGTCATTGTGTGTGTTTGTTTTTGTGTGTGTGTTTGTTTGTCTGTGCGTGTGTGTGTATTTTATCTTTGGTGTTTGCGTACGAGTTCATTAGCGTTGAAGTTGATGTTGTTTAAATATGAATGCTTGTTTAGACTTGCCAGTGTAATGGCTGTTTAATTATGCATGCATCTGTATGTTTATCCGTGTCGATACACGTTTAATCGTGAGTGTATGGGCCAGTCTGTCAGTTAGTTTGTCATTCTGGGTTGCTTAAAAAATATCGCCTTAGTCTGTATTTGTCTGTAGGCTTTTATCTAGGTGACAACATTAAAATCAAAAACATCAGCAGCAACAACATCAACAACAACAACCACATCAACAACAACGACAACAACAACGACGACGACGACAACAACAACAACAACTACAACAACGACGACGACGACAACAACACCATTAAACAAACCTCTTTCTTAAGTTTCTGAACCTCTGTAGCAAACTCCTCAGTTTGTTGTACGTAGTACCATTTAGCCTGCCTCTCACTGTCCAACACCTGCAAGAGGTGCAGGTGCTTCTGCTCTACCTGCTGTTTTAGCTCCAAAACTTTGCTGAAACTGTTTGTGTGTGGGCGTGTGTGTGGGCGTGTGTGCGTGTCGTAGTGTATGCGTGTCGTTGTGCATGTGCGTGTGTGCGTGTAGTTGTGTGAGGTTATATATGTGTGTGTGTTTGCCTACGTGTGTACATGTATCTGGCTACATATCTGTGTAAATTTGTTTGTGGCTACATGTTATTATAAAAATAATAATTATATATATATATATATATATATATGGAAAAAACCGGAAACGGAAATACCTTGCTTTCAAGATGGCTTCCATCCACATTTGACAATCTGCTTCCGTCTCCGTTCTCAACTCGTACTGGCGCTGGCCTTCTTTGCGGTAGAAAATGGCGAAACAAAACTGCAGAATTAGTAATAACAACAACAACATCAACAACAACATCAACAACAACAACTATAATAAGTTTGATAACACTTGAACGATGATATGATGATTGCTTACTAAAGATAATAATTATGAAATTATAAGAATGACGATCATGACGACGACGCTGGTAATGTTGATGATGAAGAAGACGGCCATGATGACGATGGCGATGATGATGGTGACAATAATGATTATGGTTGCATACATGAATGCGTTAATATAATGAACATTCATGGTGTATCATAAAAAATTTGGCACAATCAAAGCAATCGGCTGTTATGTAAGGTTAAAAATTTTAGCTGAAAAATCTTTAATCATTCCTTTTTTTTAATTTTTTGTTATTAAGACTATCGATTTATATATTTTTTTATTACAACAGCAACAAAAACTTGAACACATTACATTACATTTATTCTAAATGCAAATTAATTACTTAGCGATAGTTACCTATTGTACATATACTACTACTAACACTGCTATCATTACTACTACCACTAAATCCAACTACAACTGCTGTTACTACTAGCGCTATTAGCGCAATAGCAACAACATTATGACGTAACAACACAAAAATCACGTGATCAGGGATGTGCGTGATTCTATTGTTCGTTGAAGTTTTTTTTTCTCGTGAAATTAAAAGTCGTCATTCATTCGGATTTCAACGTGAGATGTATCGGGTTTTTTTGGGAAAAGTTTAGTGTGACTTTACCCGCGCGCGATTTGATTTCCATGTAAATTTAGTAACTCAAAATTGTTGCTGCTACTCAAACATTTAAGACAACAACTAACATAGCATTAATTACAATAACAACAAAAACATCAACAACAACAAAATTGCTAACATTATCACAGCGACAACATCAATGAAAGCAATATGAGTTTCAACTAAATCTATCTTCGCTATGAAGTGTGCGCATTTCACCCGACAGCTATAAAAGCAACAACAAACATTACAACAAAAACAACAATCATAAAATAAAGAAAAACAATACAACAGCAACAATAACAACAACAAAACCAACAACAACACAACAACAAACATTGACAAATTATACACTCTGGGCAGCAAAAAATTAATTGAGCCGATAACTAACTAAAGAAAAAAATTTTTTTTCTTCGTCTTTCAACCAAAAAACTAGCGAAAAATAACTAAAATAATAAAAATAAACTAAATAATAATAATAAAGATGCAAACATCTAAAATTGCTTTGAATTATTAAGGTCTACCTCAAATTCTCTGAACTGAAAGAAAAGACACTCTAAAACATACGAACGGACTTATAAAAAATTTAGCCCTGCAGAAAGCAATGAATTGACAACAACAACAACAACACCAGCAACTACAACAACTACAACAACAACAATATTAGAAACATCAACAACATCAACTACATTAAATGAACAACAAATGAACGTTGAAAATTCCTCACAGGCAATGAAATGTAAAATTAACTATTAGCACAGTTAGAGGAAAGAGTCTTTATAAAAGTGAAAAATTGCAAGAACCTCATCATTCTCATCACAGCCTTATTTACCATCATTATCTTTTACAGCATCACCGTCCTATTCAGTGTGTTCAAAACATCATAATAACCACCACAGCCATCTTCATCATCGTCCTATTTATCGTCATCATCATTTTCATCATCGTCGTCGTCGTCGTCATCTTCTGTATCATCATCATCATCATCATCATCATCCTCCAACTAAATATCATCACCGTACCATCATCATCGCGGCCATCATCATAAATTATTCCAAGTCAGACACAAAGCGCCATAATGTTAATGGATATGCATGCACTTATAACAACCCACTGGTAGTAAAGGAAATAGCTACCGTAGCAGCTGCAGCGAATGTAGTTGTAGTGGTAGCGAAAGTAGTGGTAACGGAAATAGTAACGGATGTACTAACACCAATAAAATATCAAGTTTCATAATGGTAGTAACATTAATCAGAGTAACTTAGCAATAATAGGACGCACCACGCAATAAAAACACAAGCGTACACAAACGTACACTCACATATACATACACACGCACGCACACACATATACACACACGCACGCACATACATATACACACATGCACGCACACACATACGCACGGTTGACACGAGGTGATGATGGTTAACGACGGAGGATTCTCGCTTCGGGCCAAACTGTTCTCGAAAGAAAAAGCAACAGTAAATAAAAACATGAAAGGGTCGAAGGAAAGAGAGAAAGTGAAAGAGAGAGAGGGAGAAAAGCTAGAACATCATCAAAGTGAGAGAGATAGAGAATGAGAGAGAGAGAGAGAGAGAGAGAGAGAGAGAATTAGAAGGACAGACAGACATAAGAGTCAAACGGATAGATAGACAAAAAGAGAATAATGCAGAAAGATGAAAACAACTTAATAAGAGACAAAGAGAAAGAAAGAGACAAAGAGAGAGAGAGAGAGAGAAAGAAAGAAAGAGACAAAGAGAGAGAAAGAAAGAAATGAAAAGAGAGACAAGAGTGAATTATTCAAAGCATTACTCTTCTTCCTATTTGAGTTAATTTAACGCCAGGTCTCACGCCTGACTTTCGCTATATACAGACGCATACGTACGTACGTGTATGTTGTTTGCCCAATCTCTATATATCATAATAAAATCGTGTTTACTCTCACTCTCTCTCACACACACACACAAACACATACACGCACACACACAAACATGGTTCAACTGAACAAGCATTTTGTGTTATTCAACAGTTCTGTAAAAATCTTCCTAATGATCAAGCCAAACTTAATGGTCTGATATTTTTAACTGCCAAAAAAAATCATTTTTTAACTGGTTTTCTATATTTTTCAAAAATCACTTCCATTTGTACATTTTTGTTGCAAGTTTTAAAATTTTTTTGGTGTTTTATGTCTCTGATATTCTTAGCTAATAATGTTGGTATCGTTATTAATTTTGTCATAATAAGCCGAGATTTAAACTTCGAATGACAGCCTTCCCGTCCTCTTTTTCTTCATTTTCCTCTTCTTTTTTAATTATTATTAATGTTATTATTATTATTGTTATTTTCGTTTTTATTATTATTTTAAATATTTCTGCATTCCCTAATTCCATCTCCGGTTTTATTATCTTTATCTCTGCTCTGTCGACTTGGTCACATTTCAAATTTTTGCTCGTTTCAATATGTTTGTTTGTGTGTGTGTGTGAGTGTGTGAGTGAGAATGTATGTGTGTGTGTGTGAAAATGTGTATGTGTGTATGCGAATATGTGTGTGTGAGAATATATGTGTGTGTGAATGTGAATGAGTTTGTGAGAATGTGCGAGAATGTGTATGTGTGTGTGAAAGAGAGAAAAAGTGTGTGTATGTGTGTGAGAATGCGAGTGTGCGTGTATGTGTGTATTTGAGAATGCGTGTGTGAGTGTATGTGTGATTTTTTTAAAGCAATAATGCGGCTTCGTATGTTGTGTTTGTGTTTGATGCGTGCGTGCATGTAATGTATTCTGTCCGATGAATGAGGTGTGTATTTGAATAGGAGTGTGCAAGAAAAAACGAGTCGTGTGGCTTGGAAAGTGGCCTGAGTTGCTGAAGTGTGCACGCATCAATATTCGTGTCATTTCAATTATTCATAATTGTCATTAGCGTCAATTTATTTAATACAAACAACAGAGGCAGTAGCATAATTAGAATATTTTTCGTTCCCATTGCTTTTTATCTTTTCAGAAAAAATATGTTAGCAATATGTTTTCATTTAAAAAATATAGCGCTATACTAACGCCAGTTTTTCAATGTTTTTGGTAACGTTGGTAACGTTTTTGAAGTTAATTCCTGTTTTGTTTTTTCCTAATTCAATTTACGCACCATCTTCCGAGTTTCGCGCGTCAGATCAAATAAAATGCAAGCGAATTTAATGTAGTGTTTTTGGTGTTATATATGATGTGCTGGTAATTTTGCTGTTGTTGTTGTTGTTTTTGCGGCTGTTGTTGTTGTTGTTTTTGCTGCTACTGTTGTTGTTGTTGTTGTTTTTGCTGCTGTTACTGTTGTTGTTGAAAATGATGATTTTGTTGTTGTTGTTGTTGTTGTTGTCATTTTTGCTTATAAACTTTGTTCTTAGATGTTGGTTCTTTGTTTTTATTTCTTTGTTTATTTATTTCTTTGTTTCTTTGGTTAAAGTTGTTTTTTTAGTTCTTTCTTATTATTTGTTTCTTTTGATTATTTTTCAAAAATTTAAATTTGGAATTATATTTTTAACGCAAAGTATTTCAAAGGCACCTACTTATTTGCCGGCACTGACCTCAAATTTTAATAATATGCTTCTTACAATTTATTTTTCAAAAATTAAATTCCGTAAAATAAAAAAAAATTTAATATAAAAATAGCAATAAAATCAAATTAAACAAGAAAAAATAAAAAATAATAGGGAGATGGAGAAAAAATGTCTAAATAGTTTTCAAAATTTTTCCTAAGAAAAACTTTTTAGAAACGTTGTTAATTGTATGTTTGAATTTGTGTGTGTGTGTATGTGTTTATGTGCCTCTGTGTGTGTGTTTGTGTATTTGCATAAGTATGTATATATGTATGTATGTCATCTTGCATTTTGGTATGGCAGCCTTTTGATAATGTATGTATGTATGTATGTACGTATGTACGTATGTATGTATGTATGTATGTATGTATGTATGTATGTATGTATGTATGTATGTATGTATGTATGTATGTATGTTTGTATGTTTGTATGTTTGTTT
This sequence comes from Helobdella robusta, assembly GCF_000326865.2. Classification (NCBI taxonomy): domain Eukaryota; kingdom Metazoa; phylum Annelida; class Clitellata; order Rhynchobdellida; family Glossiphoniidae; genus Helobdella; species Helobdella robusta. The sequence goes on from NW_008704544.1 coordinate 1,166,589, forward strand.
GTATGTGTGTATGTATGTATGTATGTTTGTTTGTATGTATGTACGTACGTATGTATGTATGTATGTATGTATGTATACAATGGTGATGATGACGACGATGGCGATGACTGATGTCTGCATCATCAAACATAGTCATGAAATACGTTTACGGTTGGACATATAAGCAATGCGTGCAACTTCTGTGCACCTGGGCGCATAGTCAATACCTGTACATACATTCGTACACAAATACGCTTGTGTAAACGCGCACACATATGTGCGTGTACAAACTTCAAATTATTTGTACGTACCTGAATGTATAATATGTATACATAGTATAGATACAAGTTTGCGTTAGTGTACAATCACAAGCGTACGCTCATAGATACATTCATACAATGTGTACATGCTAAATATATACGCGTAAATGTGTACAACATTATTAAATACCCAAGTTGTACACTCATAAAATATTTTATGACGTAGCGCTTGATCATTGCACATCTGTTATGAGATAATTGCGATGAGCGGGCTAGTCTCAACTCAACTCAACCGCACTCAATATACGCAACAACACATACGTAAGTGTGTGCGTACGTGTGTGTGTGTGTGTGTGTGTGTGTGTGTATGCCACATCATATAACTCATAGCTGTAGGGAGTATAAAACTTTTAATATAAAATAGAAGAAAATTATTAATAATATTGTAATGTAGTTGTGTGAGTTGTTGTAGTTGTGGCTAGTGTGCCTGCTACTACTGCGATCGCCGTTTTTTTGGCGGATTTGAGGGTTTGTTAGGAATTTTTATTTTAGAAATTTAATTGACTGGATGGATGGGTTGGGTTATTAGTTAGACGAACATCTAAGGAGCAATCTAGTTGCAATCTGTCTGCCACTTACGGGCTAATGTAATGCGATGCCATCTTATTAATTGCCTCGCCTGATCCTAACATTATTAAACGAATCACGTTGACTTTCCACCTATATGTCTGTCTGTGTGTGTTTGTGTGCGCGTGTGTTTGTGCCTTTATGTGTATGTGTTAACGTTTTTTGTATTGTGAGTACTTAAATTTTTGTTTGTTTTTGTGTGTGTTCAGTATGTATGTGCATACAGGTTTGTGTGTTGTTGTTGTGTGTTTGTTTGTTCACGTGTGTGCATTTGTGTGTGCGTGTTTAAAAGTGAAGAAGATGCAATTTTTCATAAAAGAACCAAGTAGGGGTACATTCATAATTCAGCGAACTCCTTGTCAAGTTTTAAATAAACGACGTGCTATTATCATTATTTATGTCCAACTTTTGCAAGACTAACTATGTACGTGTGTTTGTGTGTGTGTGTTTGCGTGCGTGTGTGTGTGTGTGTGTGCGTGCTTTTACGTACATCAGATTAATCGAGCAGAACAGCGCCTAAAATAGAGAGAGAGAGAGAGAGAGAGAGAGAGAGAGAGAGAGAGAGAGAGAGAGACTGTAAGGCTGTAAGGTGAGAAATGACGACGACAAAACGATGATGATGATGATAATAATGGTGATAATGATAACGGTGAAGATGATGATGATGATGACGACGACGACGATGATGATGATGATGAGAAGGAAGAGGATGAAGTACACGTGGTCATGAATGAGTTTTTTTTTATAAGACACTTTTTCGCTTTAAGCAATTAGCTTAACGATCGAGCCGAGGTTAATGAGAATTCTCTTCTTATAAAATCACTTCTTATGCATCCTTTCATTTTTTTCATTCATTCTTTTTCCTCTTCTCTTTCTTTCTTTCTCTCTGTTTTCTTTCTCTCTCTTTCTCTCCTTCTTCTTCTTTATGTGATGATGGCGACGATGACGATGACCTAGCAATAACGATGACAACAATGAAGATGGCGATGATGATGAATGCAATGACATCCGTATATATGTTTTACTTCTGATTACATTTCCTAAGTAATAAAGGTATATATGATAGATTTTTTTTAAAAAGGTTTTGAATTTAAAATACAGAAAAAAGTAGATGTTAAAATGTTTTTTTCTTCTATTTTTCAATTGTTTTTCTTTGGGATGAGATTAATTTAAAAAAAATTTTTCTGACATTTTAAGCTGTAATTCTTTCGTTCATCAATTAGTTCATTCGTTCGTTCTTTCATTCCTTAATTCATTCAATTTTTCATTCAGTTTTTCGCTCATTCATTCATCCGTTTGTTCATTCGTTCATTCGTTCATTCATTCATTCATTCAATCATTCTAACAAAACTAGATAAAACAAAAACAAAATAGCAATTTCTCACCAAATTACTTTTCTCTTTTGGATGGAATTGAAATGATGTTGAAAATGGTAATTAACAGCAATAAAGGCTTCATGAAAGCCAGTCACACATCATCTATCTAATGCTAAAATGATTGCACATACCACACGCACACACACACACACACACACACACGCACGAACACACACATACACACACGTCAACAAACTATTGTTTAAAAAATCAACTTCCGACAGAACCAGATACTTTTTTGTGTGTATGTATGTCTATGTTTGTTTTTTTTTTTTTGTGTTTGGTGGGTTTTTTTTTTTTTTTGCGTGTGTTTGTGGTTGGTTTTGGTTTTTTAAATGAATTGAACTTTTAATATAGCAACGGTTCGATATATGAAAATAAATTTTTACCATTTTTTTTCTTTTTCCAAGGAAGTTTTCTAAATTTTCAATTGATAATATTAATTTGAGTCAGAGACTACATGAAGTTGATGGTAATTATAGACGTGATGTTGTTTTTTTTGTTGGCTATAATGTAGACTTTTTTTTTATTAATTTCAATTCCATTAAATTGTTCTTTATTCGCATACATTTTGAATGCCTTTGATCAATAATATCTAGTTGCTTTCCGTTTCAATTCATTCATTCGTTCGTTCGTTCATTCGTTTATTCATTCAGTCATCTTTTCATTCATTCGTTCATTAATTCATTCGTTTATTTATTCATTTGATCGTTCATTCGTTCGTTCATCAATTCATTCGTTTTATTTATTTATTTGATTGTTCATTTTTTCATTCATACATTTATCTATTCATTCCTTCATTCATTCGTTCGTTCGTTTGGTGTTCGTTCATTCATTTATTTTTTCATTTTTTCATTCCATCGTAAATTTCTCTATTTATTTATTCAATAATTTTTATTTGTTGTTTGGTTGGCCGGTTTCTTTGAAGTTTAAAAGTTTTCTTTATTCGACGGTTTGTTCGTTTATTCGTTCGTTCGTTCATTGGTTCGTTCGTCCGTTTTGTTCATTCAATTGTTCGTTTGTTTGTTCGTTCATTCGTTCATTCGTTCAATTTACAAGACGTTATAAAATAAATGAACTTGACATAAACCAACACAACACATACACACACACACACAAACACACACACACACACACACGCACACACATAAACACAAACACACACGAACAAACACACCTGCTTATCGCACAGCGTGTCCTTTCCTTTGACGGGGCTGATAATTTTTTCACAAAAACTTCCTTCCAGTAGGGCCATGCCAGACGGCCTCTGGCATGTTTCATTTTCGTAGTAGAAGAGAAGATTTTGGTAGAGAGCAAACCATCTTTGTTGCCATTTTCCTGTATCTACACTTTTTT
>NW_008704544.1:1171037-1207427 GCF_000326865.2 Helobdella robusta
ACCATGGAGTGTGTTCTCCTCGCGCGCTTTGGCCGATAAATACAACAACTGAGTTTCATTTATGCGGATTGATTTTTGCATTTCAACTTTTGATGATGATGTTGAGGCTGGTGATGATGTTGATGTTGATGATGATGTTGAAGCTGAGGATGATGTTGAAGCCGATGATGATGTTGAAGCTGATGATGATGTTGAAGCCGATGATGATGTTGAAGCTGATGATGATGTTGATGGCGATGTTGTTGTTGTTGATGATGTTGATGACGTTTGTTTGTTGAAGGGGATGGTTTTAATAAAGATAGTGCTATTGTTGCAGATGTTGATGTTGTTGTTTGTGGCGACGATGTGATGATGACGACGATGATGAGAACGAAGATGATGAGAATGATGGTGATGATGATGATGACGATGATAATGATGACGATGATGATGGTGGTAATGGTAATGATGATGCAGATGCTTATCTCCAATGACGTTGACGACTCGGGCTAATGATTGATGCTTGCTGCTACTTAGAATGAGACGATGATGATGTTGTTATTGTTGATGTTGTTGTTAATGTTGTTGATGATGTTGATGTTGATGTTGTTGTTGTTGATGTTGTTGACGAAGATGTTGTTGATGACGATGTTGTTGTTGAGGATGTTATTGATTCTGTTGTTGTTGATGATGTTGTAGTTGTTGATGATGTTGTTGTTGTTGATGATGTTGTTGTTGTTGATGGCGATGACAATGATGATGATATAGATTTTTGTGTTGTTTTTTCTGATGTCGTTGTTAATGTTTCCGGTGCAACTGTAGATGTAACAGTAGTAGCAGTATTTGTTGTTTTAGTTGTTGTTGTAACAGTAGTAGTTGTAGTAGTAATTTTGTTGTTGATTTTGTTGATATTGTACGCAGATGTTTATATTTTTATTTTTTCAAAACATTCAAATATCAAGAAGAAATTTGTACTGCGACTTGCGTCAACAACAACAACAATAACAACAAAAGTAATAATAACAATGACAGCAACAGCAACAAAATTAATAACAACAACCACAGCAACAAAAGTAACAACAACAACAACAAAATCTAGCACTGAAATAACACGAATCACGTCATTTGATAATCAATTGCATTGTCGGTTCGTCAGTATTTTTGGTTCTCTTTTTATTTGATGTTGTTGTTGTTGTTGTTGTCTTTGTTATAGTTGCTGCTGCTGTTGCTGTCTTTGGTGTTTTTTTTTTTACTGGAAACAGATTTTTATTATCGTTCATTTGTTTGTCTGATTATTTACGATTTAAAATCAATGATATATTGACTGGTCCTGTGCTTCTAAATGAATGAATGAACGGATGGATGGATGGATGGATAGATGGATGGATGGATGGATGGATGGATGGATGGATGGACGGATGGATGGATGGATGGTTGTACAAATGAATGACACACTGAATAAATAGGATAATGAATGACTGAATGAATGAATGAAAAAATGGATGGATTGTAGAAAAAACTAAATGAATGAATGAATGAACGAATGAATTGACGGTCTGACGAGCGAATAATATAAAATAACCAACTGTCTTATCCTTCAATACATTCACTTCGAAAAATTTCAACCCCAAATCGAAGAAAAAATTACACGACAACCATATTTTTGAGACGAGATCATTCGAACGATAACGAAACGAAACTAGCCACATATTACTGACGTAGTTATGACGTCAACAAAAAATTTCTCCGGCTTTTTTCAAACACAGGTCACGAAAATTGACTTTTGAAAAGAGTATTTTATAAATAAAAATAATTTTTCGTCATCATTAGCAAGCAGGCATAGGAAAAGAAGAACAAGTTTGTCATTTAACCCGTACTAACATTTTTGGAGCGTCTTTATAGATCATAACGTGTTCATACTTATAAAATTATTAATAAACATCTTAAGTATCTACGAAGTTATATTTATATTTAAATATTTTTTCATTAATTATAACCTAATATAGTTTATATTTTATTTAAGAGTAATATTTTATACATTGGTTCGTTTTCAAAGTTCCTGTAAAGTTCCGGTTTATTAGAAATACTACCATATAGTAATAAATTCACTAAATTCAATTCAATAACTTTATTAAATTCAATTCTTCAACAGGGTATGTTATTGTAAGGTATCATATAACAGTCAGCATACTGTATAAAGTCTAATTAATGGTTAATATTATTTTTATAATTAATTAATTAATTATTTTATTCATATATTTTATCGTTTTTATTCATTCATTCATTCAACTAAACCAAAACTAAGTGAAATAAAGATGAATGGATGGATGAACGGATGACTGACTGACTGACGGAATGGAATGAAATGAATGAATGAATAAATGAATGAATAAATGAATGAATAAATGAATGAATAAATGAATGAATGCTTGCTAGTATAACGGTCTAAAACTACAATCTTCAGGTCTATAATGTATGTGTATGTAATATTCATGCATATATATATAAATTATATATATATATATATATATATATATATATATATATATATATATATATATATATATGTGTGTGTATGTGTGTGTGTGTGTGTAATATTTATATATAATGTATATCATACATATATGGTATTATAAAATGTGTTTAGACTATGCATAAATAAATAAATAAATATATATATATATATATATAAAATATATATGAAAATTATTGGATCTATGTATATTTGCTAAATATTTTTAGTATTTTTATCAAAATTTTTATTTTGCCATTTTTATTATTAATATTATTCTAATTGACAATATTGTAGTTGTTGATTTTATTATTACTATTATTGTTGTTATTATTATTATTATTTATCGCACATTTGCATGTATATCCCTACGAAAGTGTATTTATCGTCGGCTCGAGCCGGCATATCTAACTAGGGAACAATTTCATTTTTAAGAAGGGGTGGACAACATTTAAAAAAATGGACTCGTCCAGAATGTGGTTATTCTCAGTTATTCTTCTATGCATGTACACATACACACACACACACACACACACACGCACGCACACACACACACACGCACACATCACATATACACGTATATACATTTTTAGTTCTCATTCTTATTTTTAAACTTTCATTCCTGCCACAAAGGATTTACACCACACGACGTACAAACACCACACACCACACGACGTGCACACGCCACATGGAGAGGAAAAGTCTTTCGGTTTCAGACTGAATTCAAACCAGGCTATCGCGTAACAGCGCTTAAAACAGCACTCCTACCGTCTGAGCTAGCTCACTGTATGTGTGTGTGTGTATGTATGTGTATCTGTGTGTTAATACGCTTGTTTAAGTATGTGTGTACGTACATGCGCATATATTTGCCGGCGTGGATTAGTATGTATTTCATCCAGTTGTTTAACATTGCACGAAAATTGATTTTTTTTCTGTTTTTGTGTTCTGGCTATTCTGAATAATAAAGAAATTTATTCGAAGTTTTTTTTATGTATTTTTATATTTTATTGAGATTATTTTTTAAAATAAAAGCGAAATAATAATAAATTTTTGTTTGTTTGATTCAATAAAATTTTACTCGCTTCCCCTCTTGTTTTGTTGCATCGAATGATGACATTATTTGTGATGCTCATGCCATTTCTCTTTGGTTCAGTTGTTTTATTTCACTTCTCGATTTTAATTTTTGTGAAGGATTATGTGTGTGTATGTTTGCATTTTTATATGAGTGTGTATTATTCGTGTGTGTGTTTGTGTGAATATGTGATATTTGATTGAAAGGTTCTCATTTTCATACAAATTTGTATGCATGACTGCATATAAGAACTCGTGTTTTTAAGATTTATCTACGTATATATTTTTTATATCTCTGTACATTTGTGGTTGTGCTTGGAGATGTGCGTGCGTGTGTAAGCATGTGTGAGTGTGTGTGTTTGTATATAGACATGTATGTATGTTTGGAAGTATGTATATATACGTGTGTGTATGTATATATGCTATCTTTTGTTTAACATACCTTTGGAGAAAATATTATTCAGCCTTAAGGTTTTAAAATTTTCATCTATTTTTTAATTTTTGTCTCTAAAGGGTTTTCAAACTTATAAAACAAATAGTCAGTCTTCATTAAAATAAAAATTACACCACAAACAGAACAAGTAGTGAAGAAAGACAGATAAAGAAAAAAAATGTTTCGCTTTATTTTAAAGATATTGAATAATGAAGTCGGAAGGTGATTGATTAATGTGAATTTTAGTAACGATTTGTCTAATGTGTGTATGCTTACGTGTGTGTGTGTTTGTGTGAGCATGTGTGTGTGTGTGTGTAGTAGTAGTAGTAGTAGTAAAAGTAGTAGTAGTGGTAGTAGTAGTAGTAGTAGTAGTAGTAGTAGTAGTAGTAGTAGTAGAAGCCACATTTAATGTTACAATTGAGCGATGGATGGAATGCATTTAAAGGGAAAACAATTTTTCTACATTAATACCGATGACGATGGCGAAGAAGATGGTGATGGTGGTGGTGCTGATGACGATTAGAATAATAATAATAATAATTATAATGATGATAATAATAATAATGATGGTGGTTGTCACCGGCCACATCATCATCGTCGTCTTCATCATCATCATCATCATTAATGCAATAAAGCGACTGAAAAATTTATATTAATGGTAAAACAGACGGGTGACAATGGAAATTTAAAATATTAAATTTCTTCTGCAAGAACTGTGACGACGACTACGACGATGTAAACAATGACGATGATGATAATAGTGCTAATGATGATATTGATAATAAAGAAGAAGATGATATTAACAATATCAAGAAAGACTTATAAGACAGAGGGCAGTTGGATTGTTCTTCTCTAACGTAGTAGACCCCGTTATGACGTCATCGTCATTACGTCACCAATATATCTATCTATCAGATCTCTATGTTCAAACGCAATCAACATGTACCTCAATAACGAAGTTAGTTGTTGTTGTCGCGTTGTTGTTAATGTAATGGCTTGTTGTTTTAGTCAAGGTTTTGTTGTTGTCATATTTCATCCGGAGGTTTCACATGACATTTGTTTTTATGTCATTTTACATATGAAGCAGTATGTATGTATGTGTGTGTATGTATGCATGTATGTATGTATGTATGTGTGTGTATGTATGTATGTATGTATGTATGTATGTATGTATGTATGTATGTATGTATGTATGTATGTGTGTGTATGTATGCATGTATGTATGTATGTATGTATGTATTAAAAATACTGCAACTACCACTACAAATACTACTACTACAAACGTTATAAATACTACCACTTCTACTGCCTCCGCAGTAACAACAACAACAGCATCTATAAAAACAGCATCATCAACAACAACAACAAATACAATTACGATTGTATTGTAGTGAGTGCATACGGAATGAAATCACATATAAATAGTGGATGAGTTGAGCAGAGCTATCGCACTAACAAAACAAGACTTCAAATATAAGAAAAAGCTGACAGTGTTTTGTCCATTTTTTTTCTGCCTGATGTTTGGTTGCTTCAGTCGAAAAAATCATTTTGTTGTTGTTGTTACTGGGATTTCGTTGCTCGTGCAAAGACGTTTTTGTTCTGCTGACAATATTCAATAATAATGTAGATGCGGTGTTGTTGGAAAACTAAAAATGTTTTATTATCATGGAATTACAAACACATTTTGTGAAATTATCATTGATAGCACGCTACACAAATTTGAGCAACGTTGTCATATATATATATATATATATGTTATATATATATATATGTTATATATATATGTTATATAAATAAATATATATATATATAGTAAACAGTTCCTAGTACAACAATTGTACTATTTTGTCTACAACAATGTACTCTATAGTGGTACATCTTTTTACATTTTCGCAGTACAAAACTATTGAAAACCATTTCGTAGAAGTACGCAGCAAAACCGGAAAGAACGACGACGTGTGGCTAATTTTTCCAGTAGAATTTCCATCATCAGCTTTCTGACGGAAATTTGCATCGGGGTCCATGCATTTTTCATAAATCTCAATTCCCTCTCCACCGCTGGATAGATGGACGCTGGCGTGTAAAAGGGCACCCCCCACCTTAAAACAAATTTCACACCCCCATCATGCAATTTAATGACTTTTCGCCTTTTATCATTTCAACAGTGCAGAGCACACAAAACAAAAACAAACACCGGCTCGCCGACATTTTTCCAAACTTTAAAATGTTGATTTTTTTCAGACGTTTTTTCAAACAAACTCGCGGAGCATAAATTCTTTTTCAAAACAATTTTTCAAATTTGTCCATTTTTCGGCAGCATACATATTTTAATGCATGCGCTATAAAATTTTCAAAAGTTTCTTTGAATTTATTTTTTAATAGTTTTTTTCCACAGAAAAGTAATTTATTAACTTTTTTCATATTTTCATTTTAAAAAGGCAGAAATTTTCTACAGTGCTTTGAGGCGCAAATGCAACTTCTCACTGACTGTTTCAAATCATCATTACCATCCTTATCACCGTCAATATCATTATTGTTGACGTCATTGCCGCCATCATCATTGTTATTACGCATAGCGGCGCAACCAACTGTACACTCATTGTTATAGGTATCATTATTAACATTATGATTACAATTATTATTATTATTATTATTAGCATCGTTGTCGTCGTCGTCATCATCTTCATCACAGCAGCAAACGCGAGACAAACTGACGTCATCGTCGTTAATTTTCAACGCAGCAGCAGTTTTCACACTTGTGTCATCATCACCTGTTCCTCCGCGCATGAAACCGCACTTAATGTTCCCACTTTCGTCACCTAAATTAGGGGAAAATAAAACATAAAAAAATTTCCTCTAACCGTTAGCATAACTTTTGATGAAATAAATAGTTAAAAATAAACTAACATATTTCTTGAGGAGATCCCGAATAATCGTACGCAAGCTCCTCCCCTCCATGAATATTCATTAGGGCAAAGAGACCCATGCGCGGTAGCATGGTATCTATCCTTACCGGCACCATGAAGAGATTCGGTTGGCAGGAATGGTTGATCAGTCTACTAACGTTGCCCCTCTGAGTTGCGTCTATTGTTGTTCTCAATGTTTTTGGTGAGTTTGCTGAAGGTGTAGATTGAGTGTCACCCAATTGATTAGAAATAACTAGTTTTGATTCCATTGATGGAGTTGGATGAGTGGCTGAGGGGTTTGTGTGATTTTGAAAATGTTCTGTCACAGAAAGGACGTAATTTTTTTCTAAAAAACTTCGGTTAGTTGGAGTTGAAAAGTTTGAACCGTCATCGTCACACCAGCACATTTGAACATCACCTGTGTACTCGCATACAAATGAATTTTTCGTGATGAATTCGCCTGCTTTCACACCCAGGCCCTTTGCAGTTTTTGTATCAAAGACGATCAAACGTTTGGTCACACCTCTCTGAATGACCCTGTTCGAACAAGTCCTTTCATCGCACGCACAGTTCGCATTGCACTCACGCAGAAATCGAAGTTGCGAGCTAAATGGGTCGACGTCATTCAGCAGTCCGTTCATGGAATAGAGAATATTTTCAGGCTTCATAATGCAAGAGCAGTTTGTTGCATTTGTGGAGCAATCTTCAGAACATGAACAGCCAGCGAACTGTTCTGTTATTTCTTCTCCGTCGTCTGAGGTGACATTTTCATTTATGTACTGTTCAAAAATCAAATAATAAATTAATATAAAAGAGAGTATGAACTATGTAAGTCAATAGACGTAAGTTTAAAACGACAGTTGAAGGAAGTTAAAACAATATAACCTCAAATTTTAACGAATTGTGATCGATTGGTACATCTTCGATGAACGCCGGCGTCGGTTCTAAACCGTTGCCGATTAGCTTATTTGCCATATTTGGAATCAATATTAAATGGAAGAGCGGAAACAATGTATGTAAACAAAGTTTAGTATCCTTTTATCGCTCGGTACCAAAATTTAAAATCGTCAACTATGAAATGGAAAATTTGTACGAAATTTTGCAAGTTGATCCAAAGGCAAGTCAGCAAGAAATTAAACGTTCCTTCCAAAAGTTGGCTTTAAAATTTCATCCGGACAAACTACCGACACGCGGAGATACCAACATGGCGGAAACTCGTGATCGCGACGGTTGCCAACTGTTTCAAAGGATATCTACGGCTTGGAGTGTTTTAGGAGATCCCGATCAAAGAAAACAATACGACGCTCTTTGGCACCATCGGTGCGTACTTTTCGAATCATGCGGACCCATCCACGATAGAGTGCCGTTTAATGGTTTCAAGAAATGTACCGAAACGAACGAATACTTGTATGAATGTCGGTGTAGCGATTATCTCGTCTTAACAGAACAAGATGTTTGCTTGAAATTGGACGTTGTTAATTGCAGCACTTGCTCACTAAACGTCATAGTTGATTACAATTGATTTGAACTTTTAGTAGTTTAATTATTTTATTAAAAAAGTTGCTAACAAACACAAGCTTTTTGTTTCATTCATTCATTTATTTTTATCATTTAAATTGTTGTATTATGTATATATTTCATTTTTTGCATCATAAACATGAAAATAAAATAAACTATACCAAAAAGCATAAAATAAACTATCAATGTGACATTAAAATGTCCATTCAACAAATTATGATTAATACTCGATGTAAAGTCGATCAGTTGTGATGATGACGACAGAAGAATGCATTCATGTTCAACTGATATACAACTTTTTAACTCTCTGCCTGTCGAACTTGTAACACGAATGACTAAAAAAAAGTAGAAAACAAAATTTTAAAGAAATTACTAAAAAATAATTCATAATTAAATTAAAATATCTATGCTTATATTAATTTGCCACATAAAAAACACAAACTTTTAGATAATTTTGGAATATTTTATCGTTTGATTGTGCTAAATTCTGACAGAATTCCTGAAAATTCGAAAAACTTACATTAAACTAAGAACATAACACTGATAATTATTATTATAATAACATCAATATAAATGTAGTACCTGTATGACTTGATTGTTGAAGTTGAGTGAAGGCAGGTAGGTGAATGTAACATAGTTAATAAGCTCTGGTCCCTTTTTAGTATAATTGATTATTGATTAATTCAATTAATTTATTTGGAAAATAGTTATTTATTTTTGTAACGTAAGAGCTAACAGTTTACTGAAACATCACTTTATTTAGTTATATTGTGGCCATTGTGAAAAACTGTGTGCATGTGTGTTTGTTTATGTGTGTGCGTGTGAGTGAGTGAGCGTATATTTGTTAGTATGTACGTGTGTGGTGTATGGTGTGTGTAAACCAAAGCTAACTAACAATCGTTCTATGCGCTTTTCCAAGACAACCAGCTATCTCATTCAAGACCTTGATAAAATAAAATTTGAAAGAACATTCTATAACTTGTAATGCGATAGATTATTTCTCATCGTAATTAAATTTGATGTTAAATAGTTTATTTTCATGTAAAATACTACTTAAATACTAAAACATTGTTACCAATATCGTCTGTGCATCTACAACATCAAACTCATTCGACAAAGGCACTTGGAAGCAGCACGGTACAATCTCCTTATATACGAACTCTCTCAGGTTCGGTACAATATTTGTTCCACCTTGTAGGTATGAAGAATTACTTCACTTTTAAACTAAGCTAAAAAAAAACATTACTTTACCACAGAAAACAAAGTAACGGATGACAGTACAAAAAATTTTAAATAAGGACGAACCAAGATGAGTTAGAGAGTCTGTAGTTGGCTAAACTTTTGAACAACACAGAAACAACAAATTATCGCACGACAAAACTTCAAAACAGCACACAACAACATGATATAAAATTAAAAACAAACAGGCAAAAATATTCCCACCCCATACTTCAATCATTCTTTTAAGGATTGCCAAACATTAAAAACAAACTGGTAGAAATATTCCCACCCCATATTTCAATCATTCTTTTAAGGATTGCAAAACACGTTTTTTGGGCGGTGGGATCCGAGCAGTTAGCGGCCCCTTGGATTATCGTCGTCAAGATTATGTTCAGGTCGTTCGGTTCTGTTAAGGGCGAGTAATTATTTTCAAAGATTATAAAATGAACAAAAACTAGGAATAAATTTAGTGAAAGCATCTCGAAAAAAGGATCAAAACAAGCATGATAACATCAAATGAAAACTCGAAAAAAAAATAATTTTTATATACTAATTATTTCAATAGTAACATTTTTAAAATAAATATCAATATACGACTGACCTTGGTTACTCAATATCTCAGCAGTATCATTGTTAATGATGACGTTGATGTATCCATAGTATCCTCTCTGCAGCATCTTCTTCTCCATCTGGATAACCTGGTCCTCTTCATCAACGGCCGCGGATGTCAGGGACTTTTGGATCAACGAGATGATTGGGATGAAGACCTTCTGCATGTATGGTACTATGGTTTTCTGTAGATGAACATTAAAGAATTATACTAACCATTAATCTAATAATATAATAATAATTGGCCAGTGAAAGATGCAGTCTTCGTCCTCTGAAATGAGTTCATTTGTGGAAAGAACAAAAAATATTTGATCTAGGTGCATTAGTGGAAAATTTGTCATGAAGGAGAAAAGCTAGTAAAAACCACCTTGAACTTTTGAATGAGTTGGTTGAGAAACGGGATGAATTCATGAAGTTGTTTGATAGAAGCATTCAACATCAATCCCTCAACTGATGTTGGGATGAATTGAAGGATGTCAGTGTCCATGCATATGACCATTCGATGAAGAAACTGTCTGAAACCCTATGTATGTGTAAGCGTATGTACGTGTGTGTGTGTGTGTGTGTGTGTGTGTGTGTCTGTGTGTGTGTCTGTGTGTGTAAGTGTATATACATGTGTGTGTTTGCATGTGTAAGTGTATGTACATGTAGGTGTACGTATACGAGCAAGCGTGTATATATTGGAAAATAGAAATTTCCACTTCGAACGTTCCAATGTTACCTGATGTAGAAGGTGTGTCTGTATTGGGACCTGCAAAACTTTGATGAAAACTTGCATGGCGCCCGTGTATGTTGATATGCAACCATTCCCGTGAACAGTCTGCTGACCGGAAAATCCTTTACTAGTCCGACTGGTGTTGTTTAAAAGTTAATTTAGACAAACAACTGCAAGAATGGAGAATGTAAAGTGGATGTAGGTATACGAAGGAACCTGATAAATGACATGGCTCTGTTGAGTAGTTGAGCGTAGAAAACCTGCAGACTTTCATCTCTCTCAGAGGTCATTTGCGCTAACAACTCTTCGAACTGCAACAAGATGGGGACCACCAATCTGTTCAACAACTCTCGCTTCCTCTGGTTCATAACGGTAATATAAATATTTATACAGGAGTAAACAATACAGGAGTAAACAATAGTTTGAGAGCCTAAACTTTAATAATAACTGCATATTTAATTAATTTTTTAGTAAATAAATGTAAGCAAGTTGGAGATGAGAGATAGAAAAATAACCTCAGGTGCGAAGCTGCTCTGAACAATGAGAACACTCGCAGTCTCAAACATGAATTGTTGGTCATCAGTTGACAGTTGCAAGTTGGAATTATCCACAGCAGCGGCGTTGGAGGTACCAACACCACCGCCATTGTTCATTTTCACAGCAGCACTGTTACACATGTTGTTCGCGTCAAAGTTATGCTTCATCATACCGCCGTGGTGAAACGTTGAAGTCGATGAAGTCGGATGAGGATGGTGGTTATGAGATGAGTTATGATGATGATGTGATGTCTTGTGTTGTGATGATGATGATGAGAGATGAGGAGGAGGAAGAGGAGGAAGGGAGGTGTTTAGCACGAGAAGGCTTTCCAGTCTGGTGAGAATCATTTCCAGGCTGTCTTGAAGATGAGCTCTGTGTAAGAGTAGATCAATTAAAAAAATTACCAACTCGACAATCCGATGAACAAATATCCACTCATCATAACTAATCATATTTCACCATAGACCAATCAACATTTTAACCACAGCTATCAACATTTCAACCGCAGCTATCAACCTAACGTAACTACGAACCAACACAGTTCAACACGCAACAGATAAATAACATCACCAACAGTCTATGTGCATCTAACATACTTGTTAATTGATTTGACAAATCTTGAAAACAGGTAGGCAGTTCTACTTCTAATGTGACAGTGGGCACTCCATATGCCTCTTTCATCCAAGAAAGCTTCCTAAAATTTTACCTTCTAAATTTAAAAACTAAACTCTCCTAAAATTTAGAAACAAACAACCAAACACTAACCAAAACCCTATGTATGTATTGGGGAAATGCCGAGAAGAACCTATCATATCGAGCTATAGTTTCAAAGAACTGTGATTGGACAGCCGGATGTGGGTAGTGACTGACTTGAGATATTATTAACTGGACGGGAAAACCCCACAAAATTTCATATTTAACATCAGAAAAGTTTTTGAAAATATTATTACAAACTATTATAAATACAAAAGCAACTGACCGTTTTGATCATCTCATACAAAATATTTATTCTTTGCTCCGGTACTTTGCTCGTTCTGCCGCCTGTGTTTGATGTCTATGCAGTAATTATAAATATGATTATTTAAATCAATGGGGCACTGAGAATAATAATGATAATGTTATTGCTGATCAATCGGTTATAGTAAAAAAGCACAAAAGAAAATATGTCAAAATACAGAAAAACAAACAAAAAAATGGAAAAAAACGAACAGGCATAACTTCAACAAGAAGGAATAGGGAATAAATGGCGACTTCAACATCCTCAAATGAGGTTGTCTGCTGCAAACTGCTCATCACAACGTTGAAGTTGCTGGCTACATATTTCAGTAGCACATCACAATCCTTTGGGGGAAAACTTTCGTAAATTACTGAACTATTACATAGTAAGTAGTTAAATATAGTTAACTGATAATTGAAAAAGATAACTAGTAGTTCATTTCAATTTTGAGTTTGAATATAAAATTTAACTGAAATAACTTTGTGTGTCTATGAACCTTGGAAGAAATTAAAGAATTTTTATAATAAAATAAAGGTAATAACGCAAACCAAGGAACTCAAATTGACAAAAACAATCTTCAGCTCTTTCCGATATTCCTGAAAATCACATTCCTCTTCACCCTGCCAGTGTGAAGATGGTAGAGAAGATAAATTTATAAAAAAAAAATTGATAAAATTATCAAATATGGTAAAAACAACATTTATAATATAATAATAGAAGCAATAAAAAACATAATTAATAATAGAAAAAAATTGTAAGAATGAGTAACCTCGTGATTGAAGTTGTATCCCTTCATGTACCTCATCTTCTTCAACAAGACACAAAGGACTTGCTCCACGAATGAACTCACCTCAGAGGACGAAGGCAGCATCTTTAACAAGCCGATGTAGTCTGTTAAGAAGTTGATGGTCGTTCTAGAAACGTCGTCGTCATCGTTGCCAAACAGTTTTAAGAGTAGGCCAAGTTTTGGCTGCAAGGCATCCAGTGCAATCTTTGCATTTTCAAGGTCTTTGTTTTTCACAAATCTGAATTTATGTTAAATTAACAGTGAATGTACCACAACTGCAGACAACTACAAACAACTTTTAAAAAAATTTGATCAGCAATTTTATTGTAAACTTTAATGCCACTAAATGTAATGTAAATCAAATAACCATCAAAATACACCCAACTTTAAACTAACTTCTGCCAGCACAAGACAAGCTGCTGTCCAAAATTTGCCATGAGATGTGCAAACTTTTCAAGATATTCATCATCATCATCCTCTTCTTCTTCGTCATCGCCATCATCGTCTTCACTTTTAACCAGTGCCTTCTTTGTGTTTTCGTTTTTCTGAACACAGAAATAATTTCAATCACAATAAATAGCGGCAAGAAATAATAATAGTAATGAATAATGCAAAAATCAAAAAATAATCAAAGATACTAACATCAAGAAGATCAACAACGTCTCGAATAACTCCAGACGTTTCCAGGATGACCACCATCGACTCAACCAACTTCAATTTCATGACGGAATCCATTCCTTTGGAGATGACCTCACTGAGGCAGCTACAGGCAGCTCCCCGAACAATAGGAGGTACAACCAACTGACTGGACCCAACGACTTTGTTGCAGCCCATCAGTCGAAGGATGATTTCAATGAATCGGTCGTTGGCAATTAGGTTGATGTCTATCCAGGATACAAAGGACCCGATTGTTTGGAGACAGGAAGCCAGGATGGTGCTGGATATCGACGGAGACGTTGATAGCAGGCTCTCATACAAAACCTTTTAAAAAAATTTCATAAATTTTTTACAAATCTCTATCTAATAATATTATTACATAATCAATCAGTGAAATTTTTATGAAAGAAATATTATTATTATAAAAACGAACTCGAGTAGATAAATATTTTTAATGACAATCCCAGTTAACATGATAAAAATAGGATAAAAATTTAAAGTTTTAGAACATCTAATTTAAAATAATATAAATGGGGAAAAAAAAGAAATAGCAACTAGAAATAATCAAGAAGGAAAAATTGAATAGAGGTGTACTGACGAGTATGTCAAACCAAGATGAGACCAGATCTGTGACACACTGTTCTCTCATACAGTCTTTAAAGAGGCCATTCCTTCTCAACTCCTGTTCATTCAAGAGTCATTTGGTTGAAAATTGAAATCTCAATGAAAAAAATGAAATACAACAACAAATCAAAAACAAAACAAATCAAAAACGAATCAAAAACAGTAAAAATATTAGAAAAAGAGAACTTGCAACGGACCATATCTGTGTGTGGAATATCTCGATCGACCACTTCCTCGTGCAGCATCAATAAAATCCTCAAATACATATTCACGACCTGATGACTAATCCTAGAGATGTTGTTCAAGTTCAAGGCCGCTAGAAGATCGTGAAAAAATGTCGGCCATACTGCCGGGTAGTCCACTAAACTGGTCAGTAGGAAGAGTTGAGAGAATTTGTTGTTGATAAAGTAACGATTTTCAGGGTTGGGCTCCTATAAATATTTTACAATTATTTTGGATAACTTTTAAAAGAATTTCTTAATAGATTAATTTGCAAATAGAATTTTCAACCAAACTAAACCTCTTTTTATGAAAAAAACATTCAATTATTTTGAAAAACTAAAAAAATTTACACTTATTGTATAAACTTTACTGTAACATTGATATATAAAAATAACAAAAAATTAATCAAAAGATCAATTATTTAATTAATTAATTAAACAAAAAAGATACATACTAGATTGAATAGCCATCTTAGGAGGAATGATTTGATGCATTCATGCTCCTCAAAAGGCGCTAAAAAGTACCTAAGACCAAAAAAACATTTTTCACCAATTAAGTTGAATAAAACTTTTAAAATAGTTAGAAACATTATATCCATAAATAAAATATAACCATTATGAATATGTACCAACATAATCACATAAATAAGTTTAAGTTTTATAACAATTAGATAAAAATTTACATTATATAATAATGTATAGTATATGTATTAAAATAAAATAAACAGTAACAGTAATTATTAAAATAATAATTAACAAATAATATCTACCTTGTTTTCAGATAATGCTCTACAACTTGAAGCATAAGGAAATAGACTCTATTATTGCTAAAGTAGTAGTAATGTTAACAATTCAATTTAACTTATTAAATTATAAATAATAATTAATTAATATAGCAACCTGGTTTAATATTTCTAATAATATTACAAAAAATGAATTATGAATTAATAATAAATATATAATATAAATATAATATAATTATGATAGATACCTTGTAAATGAGCCATCTGCCAAAGCATTGATACACACGTACCAACCATCATTTGTTTGTTTTAGGGCTTCAAAACACTGCAAATACTGTAGCAAGCAAATAAAAATTGCAATATAAGATATTATAATCATATAATTATATTATATTTATACCAAATATATGTCAGAGAGCAATATATAATAAATGTGCACACTTGAAATTTAAATAAATATACAGTATGTGGCTTAGGCGCAGTTTTTTTTTAGAATTATTCCATGTTTAATTGTGACAATATTATAATATTAAGACATATATAAGTTCATAATAATATATAATATAATTATTATTAAAATATAAGTAATTATTCAAGAAAATCTAACAATAGAAAAGAAATTATAAAGAAATCAAAATATAAAACTTACTTCATTGTTGTCATTTTCACCTAGCAAGCTAAGCTGCCTCAATATTTCGCCAGCGGCCATTTCAGATAAAATTTTTTTGAATAATTATTAACTAACTTATTAAAATAAAGCTTAACAAAATAAAACAAGTGTTAAAAAATCTAAATAAAATTTGATATGCTAGCAGTAACAAGGTAAGTTGAGTTTTTTTTAAAAACAAAAGTAATTAAATTAAATAACAGGCCAGGCCAATTCAATTAGTATGTAATCTTCCAGTTAATCTATTAATTAATTGATGTGTGATGTTGTTGAAATTGTGATGTGTGATTAGAATACTCATTTATTATTACAGTATGCTGTTTGCTGTTTATGTATATATATGTATGTATATGTATGCTGTTTTGTTTATAATTGTCTACTAATTTACTGAATTTAGACTTTAGTAAGTAATTAAGTTAGAGTAGGCGGAGCGTGTCTAATCTCTCAGTCACAGATCAGACAGAACAGAATCCACTTCATCACAAGCCCGTCAGCACATGTAAAATTCACATCAACGAAAAACGTAAAATGTACAAAATTTTAGAAGTTAAATAATCAAAACAAATAAACTAATTAAGAAACCGTGTAACTAAAAACAGTAATTGGCAATTTTTTGCATTTTAAACAAAGTGCATACGTAACGATAATACAGTGATGAAAATGTTGTATGATAGCAAAGGCAAAATAAATATTTTATGCAATACTACAGTACATTTAAAAAGTTTTAATTAATTGTTTAATTTTTAAATTTAATACATTGTTTATTAATTAATAAATTATGTTTTAAAAAATAAATTTTTTTATAATTTTTTAAGCAGTTGCTTTCGGTGTTTATGGTGTTATTTTAAAATGGCCGCACATTTCGTTCGTTCTTGTTAAGATTTTGTTGTGTTTACCTTGCTCATTCATTATATCTACTTATTTAAATTTTAAATTTAGAAAATGGCATCAAATAACAGTTTGCCGCCGAAAGAAAATGCTCTTTTCAAACGAATTTTGGTTAGTTATTTGCGATTAGACTGACATGTGATCGCATGTCTTTTTTCATTTTTTCCTAATCATGATAAAAATAAAAATCATTTTGTCGTATTAAACTGTTTTTATTAATTTCAGAAATGTTACGAGCAAAAACAGTACAAAAATGGCTTGAAATTTGCCAAACAGATCTTGTCAAATCCAAAGTTTTCAGAGCATGGAGGTGGGCTCTTTTAATTTAAAATCTAATTTTGATCTAGAAATAAGTTCATTCTCACTCATTCATCCATTCACTAATTTTGGCGACGAATTTTAAATCATTTCATTTTTGCGGCCGTGGTTTTACTTATGATCTTATTTTTTCATCAAGAAACTCTGGCAATGAAAGGATTAACATTAAGTTGCCTTGGTAAGAAGGATGAAGCTTATGAATTTGTAAGAAGAGGTCTCAGAAACAGTCTTAAGTCTCATGTCTGTATCTTTTTTATTTCTGCTTGAAGGATCATTCTGTCAATCAGAATGGTTGGTCAGGATAAATGTGGCTATAGACTAGTTCAAACTTTGACAGGATCTTACATTTTAGTTTCAATCAAGATTTTTCTTAACCATTAGCAACCCAAAACACAGGTTGGCATGCTTATGGCTTGCTGCAAAGAGCTGATAGAAAATATGATGAGGCAATTAAATGTTATAGAAATGCTCTGAAATGGGATAAAGTAATTTATTTTGATTTAGTAATCCATGCTGTTTAAAAGTTTAATCACCTTTATGATTTACACTTTCACATTTTTTTAAAATTAATCATCACCTAGGACAACCTCCAAATATTAAGAGATTTGTCCTTACTCCAGATACAAATGAGAGATTTAGAGGGATACAAAGAAACAAGGTCCATTTCTTTTAAATCGACACTTAATAATAATAATAATTCAGATTCACAATTGATAATTTAAAAAAATGTTATTTAAAAATCCAACATTGAAATTTTTTTTCCAGGTACCAGTTATTAGTGTTGAGACCGGGTCAGAAAGTTTCGTGGATTGGGTATGCAATGGCCTTCCATCTCCTCAAAGATTACGACATGGCTCTTGAAATTCTTGAAGAGTTCAGGAAAACTCAAAATGTTAGTAGTAGATATGTGGACAGTTTAAATTAAATTGTAAGAATTTAACATTACTTGTATTTAAATGGCTGTTGATTTGTTTTTCAATTACACTGCCAGGCAAAACCATTCGATTATGAGCATAGCGAGATGCTGTTGTATCAAAATTCTGTGATGATCGAGGCAGGACAGTACAAACAAGCCCTTCAACATATATCTCAATATGCTTCACAAACTGTCGACAAACTCTGGGTCCAGGAAACTAAAGGTATTCTATTATTGCTTGCTTATTTCTGTTTATACAATTTATGCAAAGTATTTTAAAATATTTGCCCAGGTTTAATTTTACTATTTTTTTTGAGAAGCAGTATTAGTAAATGTACTTTTTCATTGAATTTGTTTTTGAAATATTCTCCAGCTGATCTCTTCTTGAAACTGGGAAATTATACAGAATCTGAACTGCTCTACAAGGATCTGTTGGAGAGAAATCCAGAAAATGTCGCCTACTACAAAGGATTGGAAGGGTCCAGACAGCCTGGTAGGAAGTAGATTTTTGAATTAGTGAATTAGAATTAGCTATTTAATGAAGGTTTTTCCATAATTTTTACAGCAACATTGGATGAACGTGTTCAGATATACAGGTCATCAGTTGAAAGGTTCCCAAAGGCACTTACCCCTAAGAAGATGTTGCTGGAACTTCTGCAAGGTGTCACATGTGCATTGGCAGATATTTTTATATTGAAATTAATTTTGGTTTTTCAAGAACTATTATATTAGTTCATTTACTCAAGCTTATTAATAAATTTCACAACCAGTTTTATGTATCATTCAATTGTATTATTCAATGCTTATCAACTTAATCAATTAAGGTTTTGCCAATTAATGATGATGAATTTATTAATATATGTAAGTGAAAAAATAATAATTTATAAGAAAATAAAAATGAATTAATTGACTGAAACAATAGGAGAGGATTTCAAATCAGAGGTAGACAAATTCCTAACAACCTGCCTAAGGAAAGGTGTCCCTCCACTCTTCAAGAATATGAGATTTATCTACACTAATCATGAGAAAGTTGGTTGAAATAGTCTGTCTAAATTGCTTATTATGTTATTCACTCTTTTGACACTCCTCAGAGGATTGTACTGTGCTTAAATGCTTTGTTGAACAAATAACTTTTGGTATTGGTTATTATTTTGTGTTGTTTTCTATAGTTTTTGTATGTAAGTTGATATTTATTTGTTGTTTGCTTAGGTGAAATGTATAGAATCCTTGATGGTTGGTTATGTCTGTTCGTTAAAAGAACACAAACTCTTCCATCCAGATGATCAAGAAGGTTAGTGGTCGGTTAGATAGTGTGTTTGTCTGATTAGTTTGTTGGCTGGTTGGTTGGTTGAACAGTTAATGGGTTAATTGATTAATTAATTGGTGGGTTGATGAGTTTGCTCCTATAATAACCTTAAGTAAACGTCAGTAATAATATTTTTGTAACAAAATCCAAATAACCCCCATTAGATATGGAATGTCCTACATCATTACTCTGGTGTTTTTACTATCTTGGTCAACACTATGACCATCTTAACCAACATGAGCTAGCGCTAAAATACATTGACGAGGCCCTCGAACATACAATGACCCTCATTGAGTTGTACCTTGTCAAAGCTAAGATATACAAAGTTTGTTCCATGCTGTTTATTTATTGTATGTAATTCTGTTTCATATTTATTCATTGTTGGAAGTTTGTTTTATTTCATTTGAGGTTATCAGTTTTTTTTTCACCAAAGTTTATTATATGTAAAATTACTTGGCATTATTCACTACATAAATTTTGCTGAATGATTGAAAATGGTATTATTTTTACAAATAAATTGAATAATCAATCAATTAATTATAATTTGAACAGCATGCTGGCGACATAATGAATGCAGTGAAGTGCTTGGATGAGGCACAGAGTCTGGACACAGCAGACAGGTACGTGAACTCAAAGTGCACCAAGTACATGTTGAGGGCAGGCCTCCTCAAGGAAGCTCAGGATATGTGCTCAAAGTTCACCAGGGAAGGCATCAGTGCCATGGAGAACCTGCACGAGATGCAGTGCATGTGGTTTGAGATTGAATGCGCTCTTTACTACAAGCACAAGTGTCAGTTTGGTGAAGCGCTGAAAAAGTGTCATGAGATTGACAGGGTTGGTTGGTTTGTTTGATAACTGTTCATTTGTTGGTTTTTTTTTAATTAACTCATTGTTTCATAGCTGTTAGATCTGGGTGTATGGATATTTGTTTTTCACAATAGAAACAAATAATAATTTCAATTGATTATCATACATGCAGCATTTTTCAGAAATAATTGAAGACCAGTTTGATTTCCACACTTACTGCATGCGCAAGATGACTTTGAGATCTTATGTTCAACTGCTACGCCTCGAAGATCAACTCAGATCACACAAGTTCTATTTCAAGGCAGCCTATATTGCTATTGAGGTTCCTTGTTCTTTCATCATTTTGTTTGTGCTTTAAAAACAGTTTAGTATAAAAACAGTTCAAGACATTGAAGTATTGCTCTTAACATCTTTCATGCATTTTCTTTATTTACCTACAGATCTACCTCCATCTGCATGATCATCCCCTTTCTGATGTGGATGCAAATGAGACAAACCACGTTGATAATTTGACGCCTGCTGAAAGAAAGAAGCTAAAAAACAAGCAGAGGAAGAAGGAGATGCAGGCAGCTAAGAAGGAGAAGCAGGAACAGCAACAGAAACAGCAGCAACTGCAGCAGCAACAAAATGCCAAGCTGAAAAATGATGAAATCGATGGACCCAAGGAAGAAGAATTGAAACCTGACAAACTTGCCAGAGTACAAATTAAATTTGTATTCGTTATTTACTAATTTTTATGCTATCAAATTATGAGTTTTTCTGTTTCAAAAATATTTTCCAGTTTTGCATTAATGGGCAGTTTTGTTTAGAGAAATTTTTCAAGTTATAATTCTAATTGATAATTGTTTTTGAAGCCAGAGAATGCTCTTGAGGAAGCCACAAAGTTTTTGAAGCCTCTGCAGATTTTCACACCAAACAACATACAGACACAGATATTGGCCTTCAGAGTTTATCAGAAAAAAGGTTTGGCATTTTTAGAAATTAGACCAATGTTCTGAATATTTTATTTATTATTTCAACTTTGAAGTATTTGTGTTAAAATTTAACTCTGCAGGTAAGTATTTGCTGATGTTGCAGGCAGTGAAAAGAGGATGGAAGATAAATAGAAACAATCCTCAAATACATGAATGTGTTATACAATTTCTTCACGCTGGTTAGATCTGTTTCTTGGTTGACAAAAATTCTTAGTACCATCACATTTTGTTAAAATTACTTCATTAAACTTTCCATACTCGTCAGTGTCCCAGGAAGCAAGCAGTCTACCGGAGCAGGTCAGACAGGTATTAAAAGTAGAAAGCGAAAAAACATTTGGAAAGTTATCAGCCAATGAGCTGAATGAAAATTTCATCAGAGCTAACAGCAACTCATTGTCTCACTTATTAGCTGGTTTGTCTAGTGTTTCATACACTTTGTCATTTTATTCTATTTTTCTATTGCGGCATTCTTATTCTTGTTCATAATAATTATTACAAATTGATATTTTATTATTTTGTGTGTTTTTCACCATCGTTTCATCAGGTTCAAAGATGAGATGCTTCTTGAACCCCGATAAGAAAGAAGACAGTTTGAATCACCTGCTGTCAAATCATGTGCCTGGAAATGAGAAATGTACTGTAGAGGTATGATTCCAAAACATCATTCATGTTAAACTTTGTTTTAACGCTTTTTCGTCACCTTGTTATTCTATGCCTCCATCTCCCCAGACCACGTTTACGCGTTTTTACATTTTCACAGGAATGCCAAGCAGTGTTTGCAAGCTTGAGTCTTGGAGATTTTGGCAACTGTGAAAATGAGACCAAGCAATACATGGAGAAATGTCACAAAGTATACATCCACGCCAAGGCATTCTACAGTTGCAACAACAACCCAGCTGAGAGATCAGTGCTCACTGCTACAACTGATGTCGTTGAAAATGGCGTCCACACAGATGACAATGGTCATCATTAATTAATCATTCACCCGCTATATTTATTTATTAATTAACTAATTAATGTCATTGTCAGCAATTTATTCGCGCATCGTCGTTGGCGTGAACTACACTATTATTGATAATTGAAAACGTGTAAAGAGCATTTCATTGTTTAATTATCGTTGCTGCACAATTTTTGAATTATGATTATGTTACTAAGTGCATTTGTCTCTTCAAATTGAGAATTTATTCTCCCCACAAACACAAATTGTACCTAGGAAATTGAATTTGAATAATGAACCTCCATTCGCCAATAAAGTCCTTTGTCATGTTTTTAACTAACTCATTATTCTAAGTTATGATGTGTATATTGGTTTTTTTTACAAAAACATGAGACAAAAATGCATTAATGTACCTGATCGTGAATAGAATAATTCAAAAACTAAATGTTCAAGCAATTACTGTATCCACACAAATTCTAACTTCTCATCGGCCTTAAATATTGATAATCTATTCAACACTCTTATTTAGAATGCGACATACTTGATGCTGAATACACATGGCTTAAGTAAATCTTAAATAGTACTTAATACACCACCACAATTTTGTGCAGGGAACATGCAAGGTGTTCTAATCACTGATAGAAATTAATGTGATCTGAACTGGTTTATTAAAAATTACACAATGAATGACTCGAAATTTAATGTTCAGATGGTGAATGTGTGGAAAATAGTGGCTTGAAAATGAATGTTCAAGTAGTGGAGAATTTAAGAAGTGGAAAATTTTTATTTTGAGAGTATATCTGTTTTTACAAAACACTTAATTCTAACTTAAAAATAACTGCCCAACACAATTTTCAGCACAACATATTTTAGGAATGAAATCTAATCAAACTTAAATTATTTCTCTTAGTTAATCTGAAACTTCCAAATGTATCAACAACTTGACTGATTTACAGTTTAAAAGCAAATAAAAACAGAATTAAACGTAAAAAAATTTATATCATTTTTGTCTGTCAATGTACACAGATATAATAATCAAACGATAGCGTTAACTTTTCATGAAATATTTAAAGTGGCCTCCCGTCTGCTGTTGGAATACATCTATTGCATCACCATCTTCCATATCGAGCTGCAAAATATCAAATTTATTAGAAACATGTCAATAAGTGTGAATAAATATATATGCATATCACATATCCATGAATTTAAACATGTTTTCACATTAGAAACACATAAAAATGTACAAATTTGTTTACAATTAAGTATAAAATCTTACAATACTGTAGCAAAACCTAACTTCATCTTTAATTAACAATTAATAAATCTCAAAATGTGATGAAAACATGAAAAAATGTAATACATATGTTCACATCTTACAAAAATAATCACTTTGAAAATAAGATGCAACAATGATAAGAATGTATTATAAAATAATATGATTACAGAATGTTTTTGTTACCTGTGATGGGGTGTCGGTCTCATTGATTGGCTGTCCATCAAAACGGAACCTCATGGAACCCATTTTTACTCCCTAAAACATGAGCATATATTTGAGTGATATCTAATTAAAATAGACCAACTTTAATTATGAAATGTTGCCTAACCGTTCGTTCACAGTAAGCTGACATGAGTTTCCTAAGTGGTGTATTTTTCTTGATTTT
Source organism: Helobdella robusta (assembly GCF_000326865.2). Taxonomy (NCBI): domain Eukaryota; kingdom Metazoa; phylum Annelida; class Clitellata; order Rhynchobdellida; family Glossiphoniidae; genus Helobdella; species Helobdella robusta. Next base: position 1,195,042 of record NW_008704544.1, read on the forward strand.
GAAGTGAACTACACTACCATCTTGTCCTGTAACTTTCAAGTTGATGTGCTCATCGGACTGAAAAATTAAATAAAGTTAAACTTGAGAAATCACGTTATTGATAAACCAAAAATCGGCAAACAGTAAATGCCGCCATTTTTGTTTACAAATGTAATGACTATTACAGCAAATTACAGGTCGTCAAATTACAGCAAACGTTTACTAGTCGGTTTTTTAAATTTTTAACAAATCAACTTAAAAACGAACAAACCTTTTTTTCTTCAGCCATTTTCCAAGAAACAATATGATCTCCGAACACGAATTACAGAATTAAAATGCGGACAAAGAAGATATCGGTGTCGGCTTTCGTGGGCAGCAGTAAATGCTTTAGGAAGTGGATAATGTTGATGCGCTTCACTTAACGTAAATTTGAAAGTGTAAAATTAATGATCTTTTGCCTCCATAAGACAATTAACTCGGATAACAGTTGAAAAAACTTTATAAATGAGTATTGATTTTATTTATAAAAAATATTTATTTTTAAATCAAATATAATTAATTAATGATTCAAATTGATAACAATATATTAAATCTAAAGGAATTGAACTATAACACAAGAGTAATTAACAATAATCTATCAATAGCAATATAGCCATGGTCAATAAAAATGTTCCTTAGCGTCAGAAATGTATGACGTCGACGCTGTCCTTGTTTCCGTGTAAAGTTTGCAGGGGAAAGAATCCGAATAGAGCACATCCAGATTTAAAAATCCCCATTAAAACATTAAAATGTTTAATTGTCGTATGTGACGATGATGACGATGACAGTGGTGATAGTGAGGATGAAAATGATGAGACAATGGAAGGCATTTGATGAATCCATTTCATAATTTTTTTACTTTGTTATAAGACCGATATACAAATAATATAATAAATTATAATGACAGTCTTGGAATAGCCTTGTTGTTTGGCGAGTAACATTAAACCAAATCTTGAATCAACTAAACTAACAAAGGTATTAAGCGCTATATCGGAGAGGCAAACATATAGCAGGAAAAATAAAATAAAAGAATGAATAAATGAAATTAATGGATGAATGAATGGATGAATGAATGGATGAATGAATGGATGAATGAATGGATGAATGAATGGATGAATGAATGGATGAATGAACAAACACTCAAACAAATAAACTCATAAATGAATGGATGGATGGATGGATGAGCAAAAGATGATTGATTTTATAACAGCATGATTGGATTAATTTGACTGCATGGCATATCCTATACAGCATGACATATTTATAGATTTTTAATAATGGAAAATCAATCTAGTTGTAAGTTGATGGATGGATGGATAGATGGAAGGATGGAGAAACATAACTAGGTTTTGTCAATGAAACATTGAAAAACATTGAAAAATGAATAAAATATTTGAAATGTTGTAATAAAATTTTGTTATTTTATTTTATTTAAGAACAATTGATAAGACTCATAGACTGCTTTATAAATAATCCCTCATTCTATCCTTTCCAAGTCCATCTATCAATCCATCTAAATTTGAACGTGTGTGTGAGTGTGTTTGTTTATGTGTTTGTGTGCGTTAGTGTCAGCGTCTGTGTATGTGTTTGCGTGTGTTAGCATGTAACATTAAAATCAATTGGCAACCAATGTTCTTATTCCATTCTCATCTAGAAATGCAAAATCGTCTTAAAAGGTTATAAAAACCTCTATATTGATTTTACAACACTGAGCCATTGGATCGTGTTATTGTATGTATGTATGTATGTATGTATGTATGTATGTATGTATGTATGTATGTATGTATGTATGTATGTATGTATGTATGTATGTATGTATGTATGTATGTATGTATGTATGTATGTATGTTGATTAAAAACAAAGTAGCACAGTGGAGTTAATTATATGATATAAATACGCATTTCCTGGAATACAATTGATACAAGGATGCTGAAACAATTCATATGCACACGCTGGGCGTATGAATTGTGTACATACATACAAACATATATATATATATATATATATATATTATATATATATATATATACACATACATACTTGTATATTTTTTAATGATTATTTTATCATATTTTTCACTCATTCATTCATCCATTTATTGATTCACTTTCATTCTTTGAAACGGTTTTTTTCATTTCTTTTTCCTGTCCAGAAACCGTCAATTTTAACGATAATGTTCATTGCTGTATATGAAAATATTTTTTCCCATCTAGCCTGTAATTAAACGCTAGAGCATGAGCATAAAACTAAAGCATATACGTTCGTGCCAAAACATGAACAAGCAAGCATAGAACTAAACAAACAAACAAGCATAGGACTAAACAAACAAAGAACTAAACAAACAAACAAAGAACAAAACAAACAAACAGCAAACAAATATACAGGCAAATACTCTCAGACATAAGCAAAATATTTAATCATAAAAAATATTTTTTTAAAGTAAACAAACCCACATGAGAATAAACAAATATACTCACACATTAATGCAAATATAAACGTAAGCATACACCGCAGTGCACCTACACACACACACACACACACACACACACACACACACGCACACGCACACACACACACACACACATACACAACACACACTCACACATACATACATACACACACATACATACAGTGGCATAAAATAAAATAATATTGGCTACCATTAAAGAAAAACTCGCCCGGCTAGTTGAAAATATTCAACTGCCATGAAGAACTAACATATGGGGACCATCTTAATCTTTCACATATGTTTTTGTCTATGTATGTATTTGAGTGTGTGTATGTTTGTATGTTTGTGTGTGTGTGTTTGTATGTGTGTGTATAAATGAAATGATTAAATTTCACAACTATAAAAACTATTTTGCGGCTAATAAACAAGTTAAACATTTTGTTGTTGAACGTCGTAAATTTCAAATACACGTTAAGTAATGAGGCAAAAACTCATTCGAAAACCTTGTGTGCGTTCTCTCTCACTCTCTCTCTCTCTCTCTCTCTCTCTCTCTCTCTCTCTCTCTCTCTCTATGTGTGTGTGTCTGCTTCTCTTTCCTGTCACCTCCTTCTCTCTCTCCTTTTCTTCTTGGCTTTTTTCTCTCTTTCTTTCGATTTCATCCATTTATTTCATCTTTCTGTCCGTTCCTCTATTTGTCTCTTACTCTAACTGTTGTATAAATGTGTGTGTGTGCGTGTGGGCCTGCGTGTGTGTGCGCGTGTGTGTACAATTTACGTGGGATTGCAGCATAAAAATTTACAATGCAACGGGCAGTTTTTTTAAAGGAAATTCGTGATGTTATGTAACGTGAAAGCTACCGGACAAAATAAATGGATAGATGGATGGATGGACAAATGAATGAATGAATGAATGAATGAACGAGCGAACGAACGTATGAATGAACGAATAGATGAACAATAACAACAACAACATCATGATATTAACATAACTTCGTGATACATAAGGTTGACAAATTAGAAGACGCAATAAATTTTTAATTTAACCAAACAACCAAATGTCACTCAAACATTTTCTGGATATTATTTCTAAATTCTACTCTGATGTCATCAGCCAGAACCTGTGACTGACGCAACGTAACAACAAATACTACTACGATTACTACCACCTCTGCTACTACTACTACTACAACTGCTACTACAGCTGTAGTTACTGCGATTGCTGTCACTACCACTACTAGCAGCTTCACCACTACTACAACTGCTACATTTAACGCCAACGGTAATAAGATTACAACAACTACATCAAAAACAACAGCAAAACTTCAACAACAACAGCAGCAGCAGCAGCAGCAACAACATCATCATAAGCATGGCAAGTCGTACGAACACATCTTGCAATGCAAATATCGAAATTTGCATTTTCAATAAATCTTTGACGTCCATGATGCTATTATAGTTCGCACATCTTAAATACTCGTTCACTTTTAAACATATACATACATACATGTATGTATGTATACATACGCACATGCCTACATACATACATATACACATACATACATACATACACACGTGTATAAATCCATACATACATACATACAACATACACACATTATACATACATACAATATACATACATATGTATGTATGCATGCATGTATGTATCTATGTATCAATATATATAGTTGTGTGTCAAAGAAATGTGCACGCACGCATTTAATACATCCATTTTTCTTTGTTTTTTTCCTTTTTTTAACTTTTCCGCCATTTTAATTATTTTCATAATTATTTTAAATCTTTGTTGGCGTTGTTGTATTTTTTGAAAGTTTTTTTTCCCTTTATTTCTAATTACTATTAAAATTAGTGTTTACGTTGTTAATTAAGCTATCTAATTGAATGATTTAACTAAGTATGTGCGTATATGTATCAACCAATCAATCAAAAATACTTTTTAATTATGAAAATACTGATGTATGTGTGTATGTATGCGTGTGAGTATGCGTATGTGTGTATTTGTGTGTATGCGTGTGTGTGCGTGTGTACTTTTGTAGTATATGTATGTACGTACGTGCGTATTACTTTTCTTTGATCGACTGTTATATTTACTGTAAATGTGATTATAATTATAATAATTGTTATTATAATTATGATTATTATTATTGCCATTGTTATAATTATAATTATTATTATTGCCATTGTTATTGTTATTAATTATTAATATTTTCCATACTTTTTTAGGAACAGAAGATCACCTGCCTGAAATTTCCGTCAGATGAAAATTTTATCACGCGTTACAATTTAATCTCCATCGCCAACATCATCATCGTCATCTACGTCACTAACCAAATTATTATTATTATTATTATTACTATTAATGTTATTATTATTATCACCATCACATATGACGTCATCGGTGACGTCATTACGATCACCATCACCGTCATCGTTCGTCGTCGACTTAAACTAGGAGGAAAAAAGTTTATTCCTCAAAATCATCAGCCTAAAAATCCCTCTATCGTCATCATCTTTATCGTCTTTTTCTTCTTCATCGTCATCATCATCATCATTTTTAATACCAACATCATCATCATCACCACCACCATCATCATCAGCATGGATGTAATAGTGAGAGTTGTAAACTTCATAAAGAGTTGCAAAAGGGTTGGTATATAAATTTTGTACTTTTTTATTTTTTTATATATATAATTAATATGATATAATATTTATCTTAATATAATAATATAATTAATAATAATTATAATAAGCAACCTGTAAATTATTTTGAACGATTTTCAATATAATTTACATAAATTTAAAAGTTGACGGACGTAACAAACAACTAACCAACCAATCAAACAGTTAATAGTTAGTTAATTAATCCATTAACCAACCAACCAATCACAATCAGCCAACCACACACACACACATACATACATACAAACAAACAAACAAACAAACAAACACACAAACCCATCATCAAATATAGTTACCGATATTAATAGATTTTGTGAATGTATGTACAATTTGATAGCAGTGATGATGATGATGTTGATGATGATGAGCGTTATGATGATGATGTTTTTGTTGTTGATAATGATGATTATCTGTAAAGAGTAAATGAACAGACCAATCAAGTGATCACTCGATCGACTAATCAATCAAATTCGTAACTTCGTTCATCAACATTTCATTGTTTATTTATTTACACAAGGCACATTATCAACTAATCAATCAACCAATTAATTGTTCAATCAGCAGAGCAGCCAGCCAAACATAAAACCTAATAACCAACCATAAAATCAATCAACTAACCAACTAACAATCTAACTCAACTACCGGCCAAACACTTATAATCAACCAATCAACCAGCTAACCGACAAATCAATCACACACTCAACCAGCCACCAATCAACCATTCAACCAACCAACCAATCAATCAACCAACCCACCAGCATACCAACAAATCACGCGATTGATTAAACGATTATATTACATCAATACAATGCAAATATGCAGCAGTAGCAATTAACAATGGTTCTATATACAAATGCATACGTACATAAATACATACATACATACATCCACCGTACAGTATTATATACAACATTGATCTGTGGTTTTTCTTTGTATGTCGATTTTATGTTTGTTGTGGGTATATTGATGCATTTTGTGCATGTATGTATGTGTACACGTATGTATGTATGTGCGTGTGTGTGTGTGTGTGTGTGTGTGTGTGTACGAATTTATGGATGTGCACCAAAAATCTAGTCAGGCATAGATGTGTAAGTCCTTGAACAGTATATCAGCGTTGGTCATAAGAATAACAACAATAGATAATAATAATAATAATAATAATGTGTGTGTGTGTGTTTTTGTGTTTGTGTCTGTGCGTGTGTTTGCGTGTGTGTGTGTGTTTGTGTGTAGATTGTTGTAGTATCTGGCCAGCATTTCATTTCAATGCAGAGAAACAAATTTTATAGCGAATTCCTCCGTGTACACACGAATGTTGTAAGCCGGGAGTATTGAATTATATTCTCCACATGTATGTTTGCGCGTGTTTTGTGTTTTTTCTGACTGTCTCTCTGTTTGTCTCTTTCTCTCTCTTTTTTTTCTTTCTCTCTGTTTGTCTCTTTCTCTCTCTTTATCTCTGAGATTTGTTTTGTTTGAGTCTATGTTTGATTGTGTTTCTTGGTGCATGTGTGTTTTGATAAACGAAATAAATGATAAATAATAAAAATTATGGAAAATAATATAAAAATTGAAATGGATATTTTTACATGACTATCTACTAAAGTATGTATTTTATTATCATCTACACCGAACTTATCAACCCTCCGTATGCACACGCAAGCGCAAGTAGGGACACTTTCGAAGTCACGTTCAATACCAGATAGCGACATTTCTCACTTTTGGGTGCCTCATTCGTTTATCTCGTTGTTCAATCTATCTGTCAAACTTATTTTCTGATTTTTTTTCTTTTATTATTTTTTTTCCGCCTGTCTCTCTGTCTCTCTCTCTCTTTTTCTCTATTTTTTTAACTTTCTCTCTCTCTTTCATCTTTTTAAATCAGCTTTTTTTCATTTTCCGGCTCTTAAAAAAATTTTTCAAGCCAAAAACTCAAAATTTTTTTATTAATTAAATATTTTTCTCAGAAGATTTCAAATTTTCCCTTTATAAATATTTCAAACAAATTTTTTTCTTAACCTTTTATAATTAGATTAGTTAGTTGTACGGACGGAGCAAACTGGGCTCGAAAAAAATATTTAGCCTCTGATGTTGGTTTTCGTGGTTAGGGCTTGACTACCGTACGCTCATTTTAATGTAAGTGTCACTGCAACAGTATGCCATGTGATGTGTTGTTGCGTTCGTGACGTAGATACTTCTACACACACACACACACACTCACAGACACAGACACATACACACAAACAACCAAACACACTCCCACACGCAGACTTGTGAATGATTTTACACACTTTTTCTCAGACATATACACTTACTAAAACTCAGCAAAATAGAAACCACCACACACATAAACACACACATACACACGCATGCAACGCATATACAAACAAACATACAAAAGAGGATATTCACCTGTACAACCACCTCCTCCTAATTTACGTACGTATAAACCAAAAATCGCAATAAAAAATATTTTAACGCATTCGTTCATTCAATCGAATAAAAAAAAATTAGTTAATGTATCTATGTATGTTTGTATGTATGTATGTATGCACATACAAACAAAACAAGAAAACTAACACAAACAAACACAAACAAACAAAAGCACTTGGTGCAAAGGTATTTGTATTAATATTGTAATGAATGACGAGAAGAAGAAACTGCGTATTAAGATGCTATAAATATGCATGCAATTTGCGTTCACGCACCAACAATCATACGTACGTACATACATACGTACACACATACACACACACATACATACATTCACACATACATACATATACACCCAATACAAATGTGAATTCAAACAATTACTTATATCTGTAAGTGCACAAATACCCTAATATATATTGATCGTATTTGTGTACAGAAAATATACACACACATACGTGCGCGCACACACAAACATAAAATATGTACGCAAACACACTCACATAAGTGTATGCAAACCAAATTAGTTTACCAATGTTTGTTTGTATCTAGAAAAATTTGTTTGTATGCCCGGTATTTATGTTTGTATGTCCGATATGTTTGTTTGTTTGCATGTATGTATGTATGCATGTATGTATGTCAATATGTATGTATGTATGTCTGTGTGTCTACACACCCACACGTCACGACGCAGTAGTTGATGTCTAGACATCAGCTGATCATAAAACATCAGCCTTGTTATCAAGATATACAACGTATGTATGTACGTATGTACTCATATGTGTGTTTGTATGTACGTATGTGTGTGTGTGTACGTGTATATATTTGTGTGTACAAAACTTTCGGATAAGATAAACAAATCTTCTTTATACAATATTATAGTCAAAAAAGTATTGATCTTTATATCAAATACCCTTGATACACGTTTAGATAACTCATTCCATATATATAATACACTTATATGTAATATACAAATTTTCGATACAATATACAAGATGTATGCAAATATGTGTTGGTTTGTATATGTGTTTGTTCATTTTTGTGTGTGTTTGAGTGTGTTTGTTTGTGTGTATGTATGTCTGTGTGTTTTTATATTTGAATGTAACTCACACACACACACACACACAACAAACACACACACAGCTATCTCTCGAACAACACGGCACAACAACATCCGCAGCAACAACAACAGCCAACAACAACGACACAGTTTTTTCGGATGATATTGAATTACTAACGTATATGACACCGTACAACAAATTGTATGGCGATGTAGACAAACAACAACAACAACAACAACATCATCATCTGGAATGGGGTAATAATCAGCAACAATCACAACATCATCATCGTCGTCGTCTTCGTCAACAACAACAACAACAACAACAACAACTGCAACAGCAAAATTTATTTCCTGGAGACATTGAATGTGGCGATAAAAAAGCATTCGGACGTTTAAAAAGAAGCAGTATTAAGCTGGTAAAAGACAATAATATCAATAATAACAACAACAATAACAACAACATTAATAATAACAATAAAAAAAGCAATTATGATAATGGCGATGGTGACGATGACGACGACGATGATGAGGAAAAATATTCACTTCGTACAGTTGTCAAACTCCAAACTCATTCGTCACTGCCTCATAACAACAACAATAATAATAATACCAATGGAAATAATAAAGATAAAAACGATGATGACGTTGAAGATGACGTCACGGTTGATGACGACGACGATGATGATGACGACGATGGAAAGAAGGCTCAACTCGGTCGTAACGATAAGAGTGGTTTATGCAATTATTACAAAGATAATGACGATGACGTCACTAGAGATTACTACAACTACTGCAACAACTACAACTACGGCAACAACTACAACTACTGCAACAACTACAACTACTGCAACAACTATTGCAACTACTGCAGCTACTACAACTACTACTACAACCGCTATTGCTGCAAGCCGTCACTATCGCAGGCTGTAGTAGCTTCAACGTCGTCATCGTCATCATATACAACAATCGTCCGACAACCATTATGTGTATTGCCTGTTACATCGTCATCATCGTCATCATCGTTTGCATCCTCAATAATATCATCATCGCCATCATCATCATTATCTTCATCAGCAGCATTATCATTATCATCATCATGGCCACCATCAATGTTGTTGTTGTTGTTGTTGTCATCGTCACCATCACCATCTTTATCATCAGTAGCATTTAAGCCGAAAGCAATTCTACAGCCAGATCACCAACATTGTCGTAAAAAACTTCCAAAAAAGCACTTGAAGTCGTCTGTTGTTATACCAGCAACATCATTGTTCTCACAGCCGTTGAGATTATCATTACAATCAAAATCACTTTCACCAACAACATCATCATCAGCATCGTTGTCGTTGTTGTTGACGTCATCATCATCACCACCAACAACAACAATGCCAACATTATTAATGACGACAACATCTTTACTGCCAGAAACATCGACAACATCACAAACATCAACAACATTTACACAAGCAACTGAAAACAACAACAACATCAACAGCAACAACAACATCCCCAACAAGTGCTCCGAACAACACGTCGATAAACCCATACTTATATGGAACGCTAATAAAAAAATAAATTGGTCTGCCATAACTCCAAAGAATATTAAATCTACATCGAAGTCAGCGAATTTATGTACGAAAAGCAATAACGTCGTTAATGATTTTGGCGAGGACGACGACAACGACGAAGTTTGTTGTGGTGGTCATGGTGAAGATGATGATGATGACGTCGACGATGACACACACGCTGTAGTCGGGCTGATACCGTCACGTGATCAATGTTGCGCGAGCGATCGTTGGGGAAAGTTGATCGTGTGTAAACGCAGTAACAACAACAACAACTTCAACAACAACAACAACAACATAATCATCAACAACAACAACAATAACAACAGCAACAACATAAATATTAAATATAAAGCAAAAGATAATCATAAACGTATGTTGATTTCAAAGAAGACAAAACCCAACTTAAACTGTTCCAACGGCAACGTCATCATCCACAACAACATTAACAACAAATTTAATGACATCAGCAACAGCAGCGTCATCAATTACAACAACAACAACGACAACAACATCAACACACTTGAGAATTCTTTCAAAGTTAATCCAGACGAGTTGAAAGCATTACAGAGAACAGAAATTAATTGCTCCTTTGACAACTACAAAAACGACATCTGCAACATCAACAAAAATTTTATGAATATCAACAACAACAACAACATCAACAAAAACATTGATTCCAACAACATTAACAACAACAACAACAACAACAACAAAGTAACTTATACCAAAAATACGCCGAAAAATTTGTTTCTTTTAAAAACAAACAACAATAACATCAATAAAAAAGATTGCTCCTACAATAACAAAAACATCAATAATAACAACAACAAAAACATCAGCGCAATTAAAAATCCTGACAATCAAAGCATCGAATTCCACAAGAAAATATTTTCAATGAACAAAACCCCGCCTTTGATTGACAGCTCATTCAGAAACAAAAACACGCCCACGACACCAGACTTATCAATGTCAAGGTCAAACAATTCAGGATCAAACAATTCAAGGTCAAATAGCTTAAAGCTCAAAAAGGTCACCAATAAAGAACCTTTTGTATATTTTTTTCATCCTCGTTCTAAATCAGAAGAGCAAAGAAGGGCTAAGAATAACATCGCTAACGTTGGTAATAACAATAATAATAATGATAATAACAATAATAATAGTAGTTGGAATAGTAAAAATATTAAAAAACAAGATTCTGCTATTAATAATACATTTGACAATAATAATAGAAATAATAAAAACAACAACAGCAGCAACAAGAAGGACAACAACAATAATACTAATAAATCAACGATCGGTTGCATGCCAAGATTTAAAAGCTTAAGTTTGAACAGAAAAAACAAAATCAACGTAGAAGGTTACAACAACAACAACAACAACATCCGACAACAACAAACATCAACTACAACAACAACAACGACAGCATTCAACTCCAGCAAACAGTCCAGATCCTACACGCCACCAAAGCCGTGGAACCTTACGCTACGAAACTACAGCAAATCGCCATCACCATTACGACTGAGACGAAAATTCGATGACGTCATTATCACCAGCAACAAACCGGAAATGGCGGCCCAAGATGGTATATCTATGCACTTATCAAGATTAAGAATCTACTCTAGACGATCTCTGCTGAGCGATAATGGAGTAAGCAGAAGTCTGGCGGGGGTCAATTTAGCCGGAGATGATGAAGTCAAGTCGATTGAGAATGATATGGATAAGCATATAGAAAATATGAGGTCTGGCTATTACTACAGACGTGTTATTCTTGATGGTAGCAGTGCTGAAAGCAACAAGCGCATATCAAATGTCAGTGAAAATGATAAAATTAACCAGGTTAAATCGCATACAAGCGCGCACCAAACTAATTTCAACAGTTTTTGTAATAGCAACAAGTCCAATGGCATCAATAACATCAACAACATTAACAACATCAACAACAGCAACAACATCAACAGCAGCAGAAGCAGCATCTACGTCAGGCCACCTTTAAAAATGAATGATAGCAGGTCATCCGTCTTGAAAGAAAAAATTAAACAACTGAAAACAACAACAACAACGAAAACAACAACAACAAAATCCACAACAACAACAAAAATAATGAATGCAACACGAGTCAAAACAGCAACGCTTTCATATAATCATCAACAGCACGCACAGCAACAACAACCGC
>NW_008704544.1:1208820-1228485 GCF_000326865.2 Helobdella robusta
GCATTAAGATTGTGAGCAACGCATTTCAGCCCACGTGCTTAATTGATTGCTCGGACAATAATAATAATAATAACAATAATAATAATAATAATAATAACAATAATAATAATAATAATAATAGTAATAACAATAATAATAATAATAATAATAGCAACAATCGCCTGAATGATAATATAACTGATGTAAATAATTATAACGGTGATGATTACGATGATGATGATAATAATAACAATAATAATAATAATAATAATAATAATAATGATGATGATAATAATGATGATGATGAAGATGTTGAAATGACGAGACACAGAAGTAAGATACTTGAAAAGGGTTCCGACAAGTGCAATAAACAACGCACCGATGGTGGTAATGATGATGATAACGATGATGATGATGATGATGATGATGCTGGTGATGGTGGTGATCCAAATAACAACAACAATAATAATAATAATGATAATAATAATAACAATAATAATAATTATTATAATTATAAGAGTGGCGAGAATAATGACGACGATAATGACGCGAATGACAATAGTTTAGACGAAACGTGCCCACTAAAAACAATTGATGACGTCATGGTGGAGACGGGTCACGTGATGAAATGCCTACGCGGCAATCGGGCAGAGAAACTTCCAGAGGATGGTACTAGTAATGATTCTGTGGAGCAGCAGCAGTTGAAGCAACAACAGCAACCGCAGTTTAATGCATGCCATAAAATTGACGAAATACTAACGCTGTTATCGTTACTATTACCTCCATCAACATCATCACCATCAACTACCGTTTCATTATCATCATCATTATCAGCATCAATTTTATCATCTTCATCAGTATCAGCAACATCAGCAGCTTTCTTATCAGCTGCAACTACTACCATTGTTGCTGCTACTACTGCTGCTATTACGACTGCTACTACTACAAAAACGCCAACAAAATTTTTAATGTTGGCAACATTTGATTCAGATTTCAACTTGTATCCATCATCACCAGCAACACCGCAGACGACAACAATTTTTGAATTTGAAGCCACCTGTCCAACATATCTGGCTAGGCAGTTAGAAGGTCGATCGTACAACAACAACATCAGCAACAACAACTATAACAAAAACTGCAACAACAACTGCAACAACAATTGCAACAACAACTGCAACAACAACAACTGCAACAACAACAACTGCAACAACAACAACTGCAACAACAACAACTGCAACAACAACAACTGCAACAACAACAACTGCAACAACAACTGCAACAACTTCACCCGTTACAATGACGATGATGACGTCAAAATTTATGATGGCGACGACGACGACGACGATGAGGTTTTTGTTTACGAAATTTGCAAAAGCGGTGAAAACAATTTAACGTTCTGTAATAAAAAATGTGATACAGCAACCAAAAATTATGAAAAAAAAGAGAAACGCGTTGATGATAACGATCTTAACGATGATGATAATCATGATGATGATGAGGTCAAAGGTCATGGTGATAATGATTTTCATGATGATGATGATGATGATTTTTACGCGCTTGGTGTTGGTCGGAAAAAGCCTGAGGCCGCAAGTGGCTTGGGAAAATTTCATAAACTCACAAGTTGGAAAAAATGTGATAATCATTCCAACAACAACAACAACAATGAGTTTCATCATCACTATCAAAACCACTATGGTCATCATCATCATCCTCAGGCCCATTTTCAACGTCATCATCATCATACAATTTGTCATGAAGATATATCATCATTACACTTTTTCCCGATAGTTTATTCATCATCGTCGTCGTCATCATCATCACATCTCCTAGCATCATCATCATCACCGATAGTCGCGACATCATCGTCATCATTATCAACATCATCTTCAACAACAACATCATTATCAACAACATCATCATCAGCAACAACAACAACAACATCATCATTATCAACATCGTCATCATCAACAACAACAACATCATCATCATCATTATCAACAACATCATCAACAACAACAACATCATCACCATTGCTCTTCTTATCGCAACAAAAACTCACATTATCATCACCACCTACATCATCCCAAGTCAGAAAGAACACACCACAAACAAGCGACAAACGTAACGCAAACACGCCATGGCCACACCACAGCCAGCCACCAGCCACCGTAACAGCAGCGCGCAGCGTCAAACATCTCAAAACACTCACCGACTCTTCCGTCAAAAAAAATTATTCATGTTTTGCCAAGCCATTAACTATGTCACCAGACGACGACGATGATGATGATGATGAGAGTAGAAGTGATGATAATGATGGCGGAAATGGTGAAAGAAAGGGTGATGATGACGTCACCGATGAGAAAAATGGTCTCGCCAATGATGATGGTGATCATGGTGGTGGTGGTGTTGGTAATGTTGCTTTTGTTGCTAAACGTGATAATGATAATAAAGATAAACATGATGGTTGTACGTTTGGCGACGCTACTACTACTACTGCTGCTACTACTACTATTACTGCTGCTACTACTACTACTACTACTACTACTACTACTACTACTGCTACTACTACTACTACTTTTACTACTATTACTACATCAAAGGGCACTGAACCTATCCCGCCGCAAGATCGTAAAACTGAGAACAACAACGACAACCACAACAACAACAATAATAATAATAATAATAATGATCCTAGAACTTCTAAGATGATGACCCGTTCGGTACCTGATTCAAATCCACTTCGAGGCAACTTCTTCCCTTCCGACATTTTTTATTTTAGAAAAATAGGTAGGCGAAGGCAGACCGCTAACGAAAAATACATGCAGACGTACAAAGAAAAAAACAACAAAAACAATAACAACAACAATAATAACAACAACACCAACAACACCAACAACAATAATAATAATAATAATAATAGTAACAACAACAACAACAAAAAAAGGGAACGCCTTTTTAAGAACATTTTTGCGTCTCCTAGATTCAAGAAAAAGATGATGATGATGACGATGATGATGAATGGGCGGGAGAATTCTGTGAGGCTGTCTGACGAAAAAGGCGTCAGTTTAGTTGATGGGGATGATGATGACGTTGGTGAAGATGGTGACGATGAGTATGATGATGATAATGGTGATGATGAGTATGATGATGATGGTGATGATGATGGTGATAAATAGCATAACCTTGCTGATGATGTTTTTGTGTAAATAGACAATGCAAACATAATTAATTGACACTTTTGTTCGCAGATGGCAGTAACGACAGCTCCTATACTTACCGCCACTGCAGACAGCCAATCACAGGCGAGCAACAGGGCTAATAATAGCCTCCCTACGTCATCTTCTAAATATAGCAACTACTTTTTCAACCAATCAAGTGACAGCCTCTACGACAGCCACACTTTCCCGCGCCACATCAACTTCAACAAATACAAAAAATTAATCAACTCCTATTGGCCAGCGAGTTATGATAACGATGACTCTCGCCCGTTCAGTCCACCAATAGCGTTCTTCTCAAGCGACGAGGACATATCGTTATCATCATCGTCCGTGACGTCATCGCAGTTGTCAATGATGACGTCAGGATCATCATCAAGGCCATCTCCGCTGACGTCATATCCTCTAAGGCACGTTAGCTCGGAGCCTAACTACCAATCTATCAAAAATAAAAACAGCAGCAATAACATCAATAATAACAACAACAACAATAATAATAATAATAACACAACTCGCAAAAGTAGAATTAATAAAAAATGTAATAGTACGACAAATAATAATCACAGCCAAACTAACAACAACAATGACGTTGGCAAGGATGATGATGATGATGATGATGATGATGACGAGGATGACGTAAACGATGATGATGATGATGATGATGATGATGATGATGATGATGATGATGATGATGGTAATGGCCGCAATGACGATGACATGAAGTATTTTGACGACGACGATGACGATTTCATTGATACTGATGACAGAAACGTGGTCTGCCATACTAAAAATAATAGCAATAACAATAATAACAAAAACAATAATAATAATAACAATAAGAAGAAGAAGAAGGAGGAGAAGAAGAAGAGAGTAGAGAAAAGAATGAGGGAGAATTCTCAAGACGGCCGTAAAGACATCATGACGTCATCATCGTCATCTTCTTCCCTCAAAGCGTTACCAAAACTGTTGAAAAATTTATTTAGCGCGCGTTTGATCAACATAAACAACAACAAAAGTAACAACAACAACAATACTAATAATAATATTAATAATAACAGTAGTAATAGTAATGATATCTGCGAATATAAAGAGCGCAATAAAGTTCTGAGAAACATTAGGGCCGGTTCTTTTGGTGAGTTAATTAATTAATGATTGGTTACATTCTAACTAAAAACTAACATCAAAAGACATAATGTTTTGACTGGAAGAATGTTGATAGATGACTGATTAAATGAATGAATGAACGAACGAACGACAGAACAAAGGAACGAGCAAATGAATGAATGAATGAATGAATGAATGAATGAATGAATGATGAGATTTGTTATGGACGGAAGATTTAATGGTAAAGATGAGTTAATTATAGAATGATGGAAAGATTGATGGTCAGATCAGAGAGCAATGGAAAAAAGAATAGTATCGAATGTATGAAAAACGAAAGAACAGATGAATGAATGAACGAACGAACGGACGAACGAACGAATGAACGAACGAACGATCGAGCGAACGAACGAACGAATGAATGAATGAATGAATGAATGAATGAATGAATGAATGAATGAATGAATGAATGAATGAATAAATGAATAAATGAATGATACGATTAAATGAACGAAAGAAAAAATACTTTAATAAAAGAAAGAGAAAAAAAACAAAATGAATGAACCAACAAACAAATTCATCATTCAGAAAATGACTGATAGATCGATTGTTTGAAAACGAACAGTAAGAAAATGTTAAATAACAAACAGAACGAAGAAAAATATGAAAGGCAAGGCAAAAAACTCCGCCAGAAACAAGAAAATGGGATGGGAAAACGAATTGGCCAATTTTCAGATGTGTTAATGAATCTTTCAAGAGAAACACTCTCTAACTTCTTTCTCTTTTTTTTTCTCTTTCTTCCTCTGTCTCAGTCTCTCTCTTTTTCTCCTTCACTCCCTCTCTCTCTCTCCCTCTCTCTCTCTCCCTCTCTCTCTCTCCCTCTCTCTCTCTCCCTCTCTCTCTCCCTCTCTCTCTTTCTCTCTCTCTCCCTCTTTCTCTCTCTCTCTCTCTCTCTTTCTCTCTCACTCTACTCTACATAAAACCACGTTCGTCACGTTTGCCTTGTTTCAAAGGCACACGACTCAACACTTGCATTTCAAGCTAATAAATTTGTCACGTGTGCTGAAGTTCGAATTATTTATAAGCACCCGCACCACATATATACGCTTATCTGTTTGCATGTGAGTGTCGGTGTGTATGTGTGTGTGTTTGTGTGTATGTGTATGTGAATGTGTGTGTGTTTGGCAAATGATTTATTGTAGCTGTCCATGGAAAGATGTATGTAATATTGATTGATATGACTCATACGTTATACAATCATTATTTATTCAAGGTTTTGAGTTAACGAACCGTCATCAGCATCATCACCATCAACATTACCATCATTACCATCATCATCAACAACAACAACGTCATCTTCAACATCAACAATGTACTCCTGATAATGATAACAATAACGATCATCATCATCGTCAACGTCATTTTTCCAAAAAACCTTCGAGATGCTGTGCACACTACTCAAGTCTGCAAGCGGTTCGTAATTGTTTTGTGTGGGGCTTATTTGTTGGTGGAGTGCGTGTGCATTTTTGGGTGAGTAATTTTTGGATTTGGAATTTCTGGAGTTGGGTTTTTTTGTGTTGGGTATTTTTAGAAAGAGGCATAGCAGTAATCAATCATTTAGTATTCATACAATAAATTGCTTACGATACCACGAGAGTTAAATTTGAAGGGGAAAAAATGAAATTATTTTCACTAAAACACCAACAACAACATCAACAACAACCAGCAAATTCATTAACGTAAACTTAACAAATGTCACGTGACATTAACGACGACGATGACGTCATCACTAGGCGATGATGACGATGGTGATAAAATGATAATGATGATGGGGATGGAGACGGAGATGATTAAAATGATGATGTAGCCATTGTAGTTGTAGTTGATGCTGATGAGGATGATAAAAAAGTTATGATGATGGCGAAGAAGATGATGAAAATGAAGGCAAAGTGAGTGAGTTAGTATGACTTTGGATTGGTTGTTTAATTGAAGTTCTACAATCGTATTGCCGTTTAATCCCTGCCTACATTTGTAACGAGCAACTCACCGTGAATGCATTGCACGAAATTTCAAAAATTATTTTTATTATTCTCATATAATTTTTTTTTCAATTTAATCTTGAGTTTGCTTTTTTTCGCAAAACGATTTCGTCTGTTTTTATACATTGAATTTTTTGTGTGTTTTTTTTTCAACAGCTCAGGGCTTCAAATAATGAAAAGAATCTTCTTAAGAAATTCAAATCGGAAATTATTTTTCCGCTGTCTGATGTGACGGAACGTGTTTCCAAACTGAGTTGCACCACTAATCCATTCAAAGTTATTACAGTTTATGCAATTTTATTTTCCTAATAAAATAAAAAAAAATAAAATGGATTGCGTGGTGATGTAGTTGGTAAGATTGGATTGGTTGTATTAAGAAAATGAGACCCGAACAATTCTCGTGCTGTGTGTTATGCGTGAACGTAATAAATAAAATTAATAAAAATTTTGTTAATACGCAACTTTTAAAAAGGATTTGATGTATTGTGAAATTTAAATGTGAAAAGTTAATTCTTTTCTATTTTTTTTATACCCAAAGAATCAATATGCCGAAGCGAAATGGCATTACATCACATTCAGTGAGAATGAATTAACTTTCTATGCTGGTGACGTCATTGAGGTAGTCTGCTGTGGCGATAATATGTGGTGGAAAGGAAGGCTTGGGGAGGAAAAGTTAGGCTGGTTTCCGAGGTTCTACGTCGAAGTTAGTGATAAGTAGTAATTTTTGGGCCTAATGATATTTTCAAAAAATTAAAACTATTGTGCTATTGAATTATTAAGAGCTGTATTATTTATTCTATGGCGCTCTGATGTTCATAAATTATGTTAATTTTATGCAAGTTAATAAAATTTTCAAAAAAAAATTTATTCAGCTACTGACGAACGAACATGCTGCCCTATATGGAAAATTGA
The DNA here is from genome assembly GCF_000326865.2 of Helobdella robusta. Classification (NCBI taxonomy): domain Eukaryota; kingdom Metazoa; phylum Annelida; class Clitellata; order Rhynchobdellida; family Glossiphoniidae; genus Helobdella; species Helobdella robusta. The sequence goes on from NW_008704544.1 coordinate 1,216,067, forward strand.
AATCAGAGAGAGCCATGGAACAACGCGATTGTAAATCGATAGATGGGGATGGCGATAGTGCGTCACACAGAAACTCAACGACGTTGTTGTCGTCGTCGTCGTCATCTTCCATATCTTCATCCTCGCTGTCATGTGACACGCATAGAAGACACGTGATCATTGACGTCATCAAGGCAGAAAATGATTACGTCAAACACCTGGATGACATCGTCGAGGTTGTGATGATGCTACAGTAAAAATTGATTTTTTTTAGTTTTTCGCAAAAATAAATTTAATGCATATTCAAATTGTCTTTCAGGGATTCATGATGAAATGTTTGGAAAACAGGAAATTATTCACGGAAGAGGACGTAGAGGGAGTATTCAGCAACATTAAGGAAATAAGAACGTTCGCCAAGCACTTTTTACACGAACTACTCAAAAGATATGACACGAACTCCGTCGAGTGCACTTGCTTCGGAAAATGTTTCATCGAAAATGTCCGCAATCTTTTTTCAAATTTTATTTTCCATTTTATTTTTAAATAAATTTTATTATATTTACGTTTTTAAATCATGTAAGAGTATGTTTAACTTTTTTCTGTACGCTAACAGAAAAATGGCTTCGAGTTATACTCCACCTACTGCATCAACCACCCAACATCTTCACACCATCTGGCCTCTCTTAACAAGATTAAAAATTATAAAGAGTTTTTTGAGGTAGTTTTTAGTTAACTGTTTCAGGTTTCATCAGATTTTACTATATATGAGCAGGTTTCGTTTGAGTTGGAGAATAAGTTTAGCATTGCCTCATCATTAGAGTACTACTGGCAAAATTCAAATAGTCTTTTTATGTTACATAAGATAAATTCAATTTTTGATCAAATAGAAAATTAAATTTTTCTTTTTCATAAATTATATGAAAAAATTCGAACAAATTTTATATATAAAAAAAGAAATGTCGGAAAGAGCGAGCGATGATAGAAATAAACCTGGACGGATTCCTTCTGACGCCTGTTCAAAAAATTTGCAAGTACCCCCTGCAGCTGAAGCAACTGCTGCGATTCACATGCCAGCAACACAACGACTACAACAATTTGAAGATGGCTATTGAGATCATGAAGAACATTGTTGTATCAATTAATGAGATGAAACGACAGGCCGAGCATGACCAAAAATTGTTGAGAGACTGGCAGAAAAACATTGTTGGCTGGCAGGTTCTTGAAAATCTTCTTTACATTTTCATGTATGTTTCAAATTTTTCACTGGTGCCTATTACACTGAAGAATTCTTGAAAAGTTTTCGATATATTTTAACGTTAATGTATCGCGAGCAAACGTATCCTAACATGATGTCAACCAATGATGTGATTTGATGTGATGTGATGTTAGCGAATGGCAGGCCTTTTTAATGCTGCAATATAATTTGAAACATTTTGAAAATGTAAAGAAACTTTTTTCTGTTAAACGTAATTAAAATTGATCAACAAACAGGGCAGCGATGTAATTGTAAGGAACAGTAATTTGGTACATTCAGGCGAACTGATCAAAGTAAGCGAGAGAGGTTGGAGCCATCAGAGAGTCTGTTTTCTGTTCAACAAAGAAATCGTCATCTGCAAAAAAGTTAGTCGAAAGATAAAAGTATAGCATGTATATTTAGTAGTTATATTTATAAATTATAGGATGTATAATTATGCGTACGTGTGTTCGTTCGTTCGTTCGTTTGTTTGTTTGTGTGTGTGTGTGTATGTGTGTGTGTGTGTGTGTGTGTGTGTGTGTGTGTGTGTGTGTGTGTGTGTGTGTGTGTGTGTGTGTGTGTGTGTGTGTGTGTGTGTGTGTGTGTGTGTGTGTGTGTGTGGTACATATTTCTTTCAATATTTGTTTCAATTCCAACGCATACACGTCGCAGGATTTGCTCTGGCGAAATATTCTGTTGTTTAAAAATAGATACAACTTGAAAGATATCACGGTCTTCGATGTTTTAGATGGAAAAGGTGGGTCTTTTACATTATTTTGTTCAGCAATTGAAGTTCTCTAGCAGCTAAAAATACTTTTAATTTACAAACTTACAATAATAATGAAATGGAATACAATTTCAAGATGAACAAACAGGACTTATGTTGAAAACTTGCTTCAGACTGTACCTTTCCAACAAGAATGAGCACCAGATTTGGATGTGCAAGAATGAAAATTTTAAGAAGGAATGGCTGACTGTTCTGCGAAGACTGCTGTGATAAAATGGAATATTATTACATAGGCATTAAACTTTAGAATTATTATAGGCATGTTTCGTCCAATCCCATTATTTCATCCGTCTTTCAGTAATTTTTAAATTTTAATTAAAAACGTCTGCATAATCTAAATTTTATAGAACTTTTTTAGCTAGAAATTTACTCGCAAAATCCTTTATATTATCACTACTATTGAAATTGTTATTATTGTTTTACTTCTTATTATACATTTTAAAGATTATTTAAAATGCTCTTAACATTCAAAACATCTTCACCTGTCGTTAAATTGAACAGTTTAAATCTTTTTCGAGATCTAGTATTACGCAGTGCTAGTATCATTTAGTTAGTTGCTTGCTTGATTTAATTTTCATTTAATAAACATTCTTTACATTAAATTTTATATTTGAATAAAATTGTTTGATCTAATCGAGCTCGTTTCAAACCGTATTTTGATATAAATATATAGAATATAAATATATTCTATATATATGATAATATATTACTCAATGGTTTCAGTCACATCTTTGTTTAATTAAAATAGTTTTCGGTTACGTTATCTTTGCTTCAAACCCGCCATTTTCAAATTTAAATTTCAATTACCTTATTTGAAAAAAAATGTCGGCACGCGTCGCGTTTTCGTTTTTCATTTTCATTTTATTCGCTCCGATTGAGTCAAATAAAGTTCGATTCAAACAAGTAAACCTGCATTTATTATATAATTTATTAATAATTATATATATTTACTAATTATAAAGTTATTTTATATAAAATTCAATTAATATGGCCAAATCATTTTTATTTTCAATAATTTTTGTAACTTCGGTATTTCAATTTCGTATTATTTTAATACGTAATTAGATCTTTAAAATGAAAAAATAACTAGACGGACAGAAGAATCGAAGAGTTGAAACAGCTGTCGGCCAGGAATGGCGCCATTTTGTTGGACTATTTCACTTTCAAAAATTACGTCACCAAGAGCAAAAACTACACAGTCATCATGCTGTTGGTCGCTGTCAGACCCGAACGGAGATGTTTCACTTGTGGGTATGTATCACTACTTTTAGGAGGGTGTATAAAGATAGATACATTGTTGATAGATAGATAGATAGATAGATAGATAGATAGATAGATAGATAGATAGATAGATAGATAGATAGATAGAAGATAGATAGCTGATAGATTGATGAAAAGACAAATAGATAGATAGAATGATATATAATTTATATCACTGTATTTGTTCTTTCAATTTTAAATGAAATTAGTTGAAATATGTCTGTGTTTCTTGATTTTTTTCTCATTTTTGTATGTTTTTAAAAGTAACAAATTTAATTCTATAAATACAAACGTATTTCTTTTGAATAAGGAAAGTTCTGGAGGATTTTCTGGTACTGACAAACTCCTGGAAGATGTCACCAGATTTTAACACTGATTTATTTTTTGCCTATGCAGATTATGATTCAAAAGGGGAAAGAATATTTGAATATGTATGTTGGGCCATCCCCTTATTTTGAATACTGTTGGCTGATATGTAAATTTTAGCTATCTCACTCTCTCGCTCCTCTCTCTTTTTCTCTCTCTGCGTGTACGTGTAGTCTATTTTATGTATGTACTAATAATTTACATCATTTACATATTTTTTTTAGAGGATAACAATTTTCTGTGATAATAATAAAATGATTTTTCCATATATAAAATTGTTTAACATAGTTGAAAGCAAACTCAGTACCGGATATGCTGGTATATAGTAAGGAAAGGCTGACACCAATAAAAGTTTCTCTGAGAAGGTATGGGATTCTCTAAATTGTTACTTTTTAAATATACATTTGTGTTTTTTTTTTGTTTAAATTTATTTAATTAATCTTTTTAGATATATATAGTTTAATTTTATTTAAAATTTTAAAGTTATTAGAATGAAGTTATCTTAAATTTTTTCTCAAATTTTAATTTCTAGCGATACAAACCCCGAAAGACTTGCGAAACTTTTGAGATCCTACGTGCCTTATCACGTAATTAATATATTTTCTAGTATTTTTTTTTTTTACAATTAATAGGCGTCAAAGGTATCAACAATTATAATTCACACGGTGTATTTAAATACGAAAGAAACAAGCTGTTTGCTGATAATATAAAAGATAGCAATAGTTGATTCTATCAATAAATTTTTATAATAAATTTTAATTTTGAATTGTCGCTAAATTGTGAAATTATCTTTAAAACTTGGTTAAATTTTAAGATTTAGCCACAAATTTTAGTATATAGAAACAATATTCGTTTTGATAGATAAGAATCTACAGGCCTTGGAACTATCTAAACGTGGCTATAATGGTGGCTTTTTCTCTGATAATTTCAAAACTTCTGATCAAATACAGGAGTACACTTTACGATTTCGTCTCATTCGCATCACCTTCGATGTGTGCCGTTAGAAAATCCATTTTCATTTCTTTTATTATTTAAAGTTTTGTGCTTGACTTGATTGGTAGAAATTTGAAACTAAAAATTATTGTATTAGCATTATACGAAGATTAATTTTCAGTTTATCTCCTACATCTCAGTGTTTTGTCATGCTGATGTTATCTGGCCACATGTGGAATCATATGAATGCTCGATCCTTTGTACATGGAGAGGGCAGTGATATGGTTGGTTGGGTTTGGTTGGTTGGTACGTTGAAGGCAATTTGTTTAATTTAATGTTTTCCCTTCAGAAATTTATCCATCCGGGAAGAAGAGAGCAAGTTGTAGCTGAAACACCGATCGTGTTTCTTATCTGTTAGAGATGCTATTTATTTTATGTCAATGTAATGAATAAATTATGTTAATGCGATGTGCAAAGGCCATGTTTATATAGTATGCAAAAGTTACGTAAATGCCATGAATATTGATATAATTAATTTACGTTAACGTTGTGTGTATTACGTCAATATATAGATGCGGGGTTCCTAATTTGCACGTTGCTATTGGATGAAGCTTCTTCGTGGGGCCCTAAGAAAAATAGTAAGTATGACAGCACGTCGTAGTTATCAATTGTGGTACTGTATGTTGATACTGCTCTGTGTGTGGTGTGCCATCATCGATCGATATCTTTAAGGACTAATTAAGAGAATTAAATTATAATCATAATTGATAGTGGTCATTGTATCATCGCTTGTCTTATTACTGACGATGTGGGTGGTGATGTTGAGATGTGCTAGGAGGAAGGCTCATTATCCATCAGCTCTGAGGTTATTATTTCTATTATCAATTGTTATAATTAATTATTGCAATTTACTAATTATAATGATTTTTACAGCACCTACATTAGCAGATATTTTTTCTGAAGCTGGACATTTTGGAAAGATTTTTAATTTATTTGATTTAATCGTTTCATATAATTAAAAATTGTTATTATTGCAGTTATTGTTGTTGTTTTATTAATGGTTCAGATTGTATTAGTTTTTTCTCCTTTTTATGTTTGCTTTGCGTTTTTTTTGCGAATTTTACTGAATAATTTCTTAAATCTGCTATGAATAAATTTTCCCTATTCGTTTCATTTGTTATAACTGGTAAATTTATACAAAAGATATTGTTGAAGAATACCAGATAAAATGAACTATCAACGTTTTAAAAATCTCAAAAAAGTATTTGTGTGTGTGTGTTCGCGAATATGATTTCTTCTATATAAGTTGGTATCAATAATTATCTCGAGACAATGCTATCAAATAAAAGTGTCTAAAACAACCGTAAAATACTAGATGTGAAGTTTTAAGAGGAGAAAAAAATTTAATGAATTAAAACTAATTAAAATCTAGAACTACAGTTTAAAATATCAAATAAATGTAGATCCTTTATCGAGTTGACTAGCACTAGATGGATTTTTGAGGTAGCCAGCATCTGAATAGGTACTTGTTCCTTTCGAACTGTGTAGTGTGTGTGTGTGTGTATTTTAGAAAAATACTAGCTAATATACTTATAAATACAATAAAAGTGTAGCCAGTTTAAAGAAAATTACAAGCTTATTAGTGTTTATACTAACGCAATTCATCTGTGGCAAAAGTTCGGCGCAATTAATGGGAAATATTTGCCAATAACAATCCCTGTACAAACCTTATCGCTATAGTATTTGCTAGTATCTCGTGATTGACGGCCGTTGCTTACTTCATCTTCGTCGTCATTATCAGAGTAGTTTTTGCATCTTCTTGGAGATGCTTCATACATTAGTTCACTTATGCACTTTCCGAAGCGTTTGTAGCAGGCGAAGTCATTGTCGCCACTGCATGAGCCGCATTGTGTGGTTACAGGTAGTAGAATGCAGGCTTGGCATGTTGTGTGTTTGCAAGATGTTGTCGTTGCTGTTACCGTTGTTTTTGTTGTTGATGTTTTTGTTGTTGTTGTTGTTGTCTTTTTGTTTGTGTTTGAATTCATTAACTCGGATTTCCTGTAAGATAGTTGCGCACATACACACACATACACACACACGTACACACACACACACACTCTTATATACGTAAACAAAGTACATACATACGATCCACAGAACTTGAAACATTACAAACGTTCATACACTGAGAAACACATAAAACCTCTCCACAAACACTCAAATATTTGTAAATAAAGTCTAAACGCAACTTAAACAAACATAAACAAAGGGAGAGAATGAAAAAGAAAGAGAGATATAAAGACAGAAAAAGGCAGAGATAGACGGAGTGGCAAAAGAGAAATAAATAAAAACATATCATTGAAAAACTTTACATAGCAAAAACAAACATGGAAATAAAAGAGTAAGAGAGTGAGAGAGAGAGATAGAGAGAAAGAGAGAGAGAGAGAGAGAGAAAGATGGAGAAAGAGAAGAAGAAGAAAGAGTGATAGAAAGAGAACTAAAAGAATTAGACCTAGTTAGTTTGGAGGAGGAGAGGGGTAATTAAAGAGGTAGAATCATAAATGGTGTAGCACGAGCATTTTATAACTTAACAAGTTGTTTAGTAGGGGAGATGGCAATTAACTACCCACAAATGTCTTTTTAGCTGATATAAAAAGAGATGCCCCTAATAAATTCATTTGGTTAAGTATCTCTGAGTCTCTCTCTCTTTCCCTCTTTCTCTCTGTGTGTGTGTGTGAGAGAGAGAGAAAGAGAGAGAGAGAGAGAGAGAGAGAGAGAGAGAGAGAGAGAGAGAGAGAGAGAGAGGGCAAATGTGTATACGTATGTGTGTGTTTTCAAATATGTGTGCAAATGAGTGTAAGACTGCATGCGTGTGTACGTTCATTTTATAAATACAATTGTATGTGTGTGTGTGTGTGTGTGTGTGTGTGTGTGTTTCGACAGCACAGTGTATGTGTGTGTGTCTCGACAGCACTGTGTATGTGTGTGTGTTTCGACAGCACTGTGTATGTGTGTGTGTGTCTCGACAGCACTGTGTATGTGTGTGTGTTTCGACAGCACTGTGTATGTGTGTTTGTGTGTGTGTATGTGTGTACGTGTGTGTGTGTACTGTATGCTATGTATCATATTTATCCAATACCTGTGTGTTGACGTCTGCTGTTTCATTCTACTTTGTTAACGTTGGATTAAAGAGGCGTATATTCATTTATCCATCCATCTATCTATTTATCCATCCATCTATCTATTTATCCATTAATTTATCTATCCATCCACCAATTTATTCATTTTTTCCTTCACCTATATATCCATTCATTTGTCAATGTATCTATCAATCTATTTATCTATTCATTCAACAATCTACATATCTATTTTTTTTATCCAGTTTTGCAATCTTTCATCCATCTAAATAATCATCAAATCATCCATCCATCCATTTCCTCATTCATCCATCCATCCACTCAACCATCCATCTAGCTATTCATTCAAACGGTTTAATTTTTGTACCCGCACAGATATCGAGAGAGATGATAGTAATGATGAGGACGATGATGAGGAGGAAGATGACGATGAAGAAGATGATGATGACGATGATGTAAAAAAGATGATGACGTTGATGATGATGAAAAAGAATATGATGATGATGATGATGACGATGATAAAAAAGAAGAAAAGAAGAAGAAGCAGAAAAAAATGATGATGATGATGAAGAAAAAAATGATGATGAAGAAGAAGAAGATGATGATGATGACGATGAGAGGTGGAGCAGAAATTATATCTGCTGATTGTTTCAACGTTAATTCACACGCGCGCTATGTATTTACTTATGTATATATGTGTGTGTGAGTGTGTGTGTGTGAGTGTGTGTGAGTGTGTGTGCGTGTATGTGTATTAATGTTATTAATGTTATTGTTATTGATGCCGCTAACGATCTTAAAGTTGATGTTTCACGCAGAGTTTAGTTAGTTATCTTTTCGCTAGTTCTTGAGATGTTTTTATTACCGTCAATCAATAATGTTATTTTTACACCACACTATCTCTCTCTCTCTCCCTTTCTCTCTTTCTTTCTCTCTTTCTCTCTCTTTCTCTTTCTCTCTCTCTCTCTCTCTCTCTCTCTTGTTATCAAATTTTCTTGTCATGTGTTAAGATGTCTTTTGTGTCTTTATGTGGTTATTGCGTTGTTGTTGTTGTTGATGCAACAATGTTGTTGTTGTTGTAGTTGTTGTTGCAATGTTGCTAATGTTATGAATGTTTCTGCTTTTTTTTTGTTCACACAATCAAAGTGTTAACTCGTTGTCTGGAGTCAATTTATTGCTATGATGAATTAATCCTCGCTACTAGCATGTGATGTTTTTTGTTGTTTTGTTGTTTTGCTGTTGTCTATACGCTCCGCAATTTATTAACTGAAATATTTATCACATATTTACATGTTCCCCATCAGATATATTGATATTTTTTGTTTATTTATTTATTTGTTTACCTTTATAGCTAGCTCTTTATCTTATCAGAGATGACAGATCGAAGGATAGCAGCACATTTTCAGGATTTATGTGACGTTAGTGATGCTAGAAGACAATACATAATGTGTGATGTATGTGTGTGTGCGCGTGTGTGCGTGCGTATGTATGTGTGCGTGTGTGTTTGGTGTAAACCTTTAAAAACGGAGATAAATTTTGTGCGAATCAAAAAGTTAACACCTAAAAATGGCAAACATCAATTTAATTCCCGCCATAACAAAAACATCAACATCAAAAGAACTAGAAAAACATCACAAACAGCATCAAAATTGAGAGAAATGACATCAACATCTACAGAAATAACATCAGTGACACCAGCGATGACATCAATAACTTAACCGAAAGCAGTACGGCAAATGCCGACGATAAATCTAAAAAAACTTTGCAGTTCTAAATACATATCAAATTTTTATAAGTGTGCGTGCGTGTGTGTGTGTGTGTTTGATTCTATGCGTTTGTTTGTTTGTGTGTGTGTTTGTCTGTGGGCAACTTAATAAATCATTATGTATTTAACATCGTTAGCACGAACGAGCACATCTCTAAAAGTATAAAAGTGCACTACTCAACGAGCACATCACTGAAGAAAAATTATAACTAACGCGGCCGAGCAGACATCTTCCGGGTGATCTTGGCAGAACTTTCTAGAACATCTGGGAGCACATCTGTGGCGGGGAACGTGCGCGCTATCTGCGAGTTGATGAACTGTGTGTGGTGCGATGAAAAGCGAGCGTTCATGTGATTAATTGGTCGGTCGGTGATGCACGGTTGGAGATTCGGTTTCGTTTCGATCGGAATAACACACGCACACACACGCACACACCACGCACACGCAAGCACATATACAAACAAACAAACACATACACTCCCACATAAACACGCACACAGGTACAAGCACAAAATTTTCAACCTGGGATGCAGTGACCCTCTGGTCTCGAGGCATCCGATGTGCTGTGAAATGCCGTCAATTTACCGCTACTACTCGATCGGTATATCGTAAGATTCGGTTCTGTTCTCAATATCGGTAGTTCACCGTTGTCATTCGGTATCAAATTTTGGAAGACGTATTTATTTTTGTATTTGTTTTTGTTGTCGATGTCATCGTCATCATCGTCATCTTCTTCGTCGTCATCGTCGTCATCCAATCGATTATACTTATATCGGTGCGCTCGGTATTTGGTTCGGTTTTCAATATTTTGTTTTTTATTAAAAGTCTTTTCATATTTAAGTCTTTTTGTGACGTCATTTTCAGATGGAGATAAAGGGAACATTCCATCGATTTTATTTCTGTATTTATCGAAGTCATTTTTTACGTTCGCCGTGTTTCTGTTGCTATTTTTCTTGCTACCAGTATAGCCATCCGCATATATTCTGTTGTAATCTTTGTTGACACTGACGTCATTGTACACGTGGGTGTACAAATAATTATGACGTTGTACCTCTGACGTCATCGGGTCATCATCATTCCACGAGGTTACGTCATTAGTGAGTGACTCATTGAAGCATACCAGACCAATGTCACACGAGCCTACATTCAATTGTTCAGTTACTTATTCAAAATAGTGTTATGAATTATATATATTTAGAAGTGACTTGATGGGCAGAGACCTAGTTCGAAAGCATAAAGATTCTTATCAAATATATCATGTACGTCTTAACTCTAGGCTATGTATTTATCATTAGCAGAATAAAATCATCATAAAATAAATAAAAATATTGCTATAGAAATTACAATTACGGTTCGACTGCGAAGATATCACGTGCAATGGGCTGTGCGTTCGGTTTTCAATGCTAAAGAAAGGACAGTAAAAAAAATAATAAATAAAAATACAAATAATAAAAATAATAAACGACCCAAGTAATTCCAAATTCCGCCACATCTTTCTCCAGCTAGTTTGGAACAGACGCGACAACAGCCACAGACGCCGGTTGTGTGGCCGCCTCTGCATTTTAAATTTGCAGGGTTTTTTATGGGGCAGTGTATTTGGTTGCAGGGCGGACAATTTAACGTTGGGTGTTGTGGTTGTTGTTGTTGTTGTTGTGGTGGTGATTCTGACGTTGTCGTTGTTGGTAGTGGCGTGGTTGGTTTTGTTGGCAACAAAAAAGATAATGTTGTTGTTGGTGTTGTTGTTGATGTTGTTGTTGATGTCGTTGTTGTTGTTGATTTGTGTTTCCTTCTTTTTTGAGATCTTGGGTGTTTTGTTTTGTTGTTTCGAAATGGGATTTTGTGTTTTTTGCTGTTATAGTGTTGTTGTAACTGATGTTGTGGTTGTTGATCTTGTTGCTGTTGCTGCTGTTGATCTTGTTGTTGTTGTTGTTGATATTGAGGTTGATGTTGATGTTGTGACGGTTGGTTTAGCAATTGATTTGTGATGTTATGCTTAGCGAAGTGTAGGTATTTTATGGTGTCATGCAGAGATGAGTTCTGAGATTTTTGTTGCTGATGTGGAAAATTTTGTTGTTGTTGTTGTTGTGGTTGTAATTGTTGAAAAGTCTGTTGATGTTGTTGCAAATCGCTAATGAGTTGTTTTGTTTTTTCTTCATATTGGCTGTATTGTTGTTGCAATTGTTGTAGATCATTATAAAGCTGTTGATGTTGTTCTTTTTGTTGTTGCTTTTGTTGATGTTTTTGTAGATGTCTTTGGTGTTGATATAAAGGATGCTCTTTAAGATACTTATGCACACGATAAACTTTTTGTGGTTTTATCTTTTGTTGAAGTTGCTGTTGTTGCGATTGCTGTTGTTGTAGTAGTGGCTGTTGTGACTGTGGCAGTAGTTGCTGTAGCTGCGGTTGTAGCTGTCTCGTCGAAGACTTTTGTGGCTGTATTTGCAGCTGCTGTGATTGTAGCAATACTTGCTGTTTTGTTGTGTGTTTTTGTTTCGCTGTTAGCTGCTGCTGTTGCTGTTGTTGTAGAAATTTTCCTTTTTCGGTGGCGACCACCTCAGCGCTTGTTTGTCGTTGTTTGTGAACGCAAACGAAAAATGTAATCAATAAAACGAGAGTTCTGGTGCTGATGGCTTCCGGTTGTTTCATATTTCGCTAAATTTTTTGCAGGTTAAGTAAGAAATTTGCAGGCTGTTGTGAACTCTGGTTGCCAGTTTATTATTTAATCGATCCGTCCAACTAATTATTTCTGTATTAAGTGATTAGTGGATATTGTTTAAATTTAATTTAATTACTTTATATAAAAAAAAATAAAATTTAATTACAGGTATAATAATATGAAACAAAAATGTGTGATGGACGAAGTTGGAACCAGCCAGAACCAAATAAAATACGTGGACAGAAAGCGAGATAAAACTGAAAATTATATTAGAAGAATTCAAATCGGAGTTTGAGTTTTGAGTC
>NW_008704544.1:1229263-1249263 GCF_000326865.2 Helobdella robusta
CAAACCAATCAATCAGTCAATCAATCATACAACCAACCATTCAAACAACCAACCAACCAGCCAACCAACCGACAGACCAGCCAACCAGACAGACGAACTTTCAACGCCACGTGCAGATGATCACGTGATTTATTCATTTGACGTCATCAAAATTTTGTGCGGATGATGTAGAGTGAGAAGACGCTTGTGATAATTTATTTAATATGCTTATAAGGAAGTGTTTTTTTCGGCAACTTTTTTAAATTAAAAAAAATCACGAATAAACACGCATGCGTGTCACTATGTACGTGTGTTTGTATACTTCCGTACGTGTATGCATGTATATGTGTGTGTAGGGTCCGTAATTTTCATAAGAATTAAATATTAATATTACTACTATAACAAATCGCATTTTATTAGTATTAAAGTGTTAGTATTGGTTTCATCGTTTATGTGAAATTAATAATAATGCCAGGGACGAGTCGTTAGCACGTGAAACGTATGCAGAATAATTTTTCAGTGTGTTTGAGTGTGTGTGTTGTGTGTGTGTGTGGTGTGTGTGTGTGTGTGGTGTGTGAATATGAAATAAATACACCACACAACGTAACAACACACACACACAAACGATTCTTGATCAGTTGACCTTTTTCAACACATTCATTATTTACACACAGGCATTTTCCTTTCAACAATTGCGTATATGTACGTGTGTGAGAATGTATATGCATTTGATGGACATAGCTGAGTTTCTCTAGGGTTCACGTTGATAAAGCCAAGCGAGCGGCTTCTACTAATTACCTCAGCAGATTTGAATAAATAAAGTTAGCTGGCTTACTTACGAAATGGCATGGGTTTTAACAAACAACTAATACAAAAAGTTCACTTGACTAAAAAATATTTTTAAAACAATATGATTAAATCGAATTATTTAATTTATAATTATCGTTGTCAATTTCAATAAAAATATAGCTTTTTGTTTAGAAAACAGAGTTGGACTTACGAAGTTGCATGGGTTTCAACAAACAACTAATACTAAATATAAATTTGACTCAGTATGTTAAAACATTGTACTTAAATCGAATTATGTAATTTGAAATTATTGCTCTTTGTTTCGAAAATTAATATTAAACGAGATAACAACGCATTTGATTTATAAAAGTATGGTATACAGTGTATGGAAAAAACCGATTGAACTAAAAAAAAACCAAACGTCAATCATTCATTCATCATTCATTCATCCATTCGTTCATTCATTCATTCGTTCATTCATTCATCCATCCATTCATTCATACATTCATTCATTCTCCTTTCTCTATTGCACTGATCTGCCCTTTTATATTCTCCAACTGTTTGAAACTATTTTAATAAAGAAAAAATTTGATATGATTAATTCAATTAATTAATTAATAATAAACGATTTTATAATAATTTAATGGTAGTTAATGAAAATAAATAAATGTAACTTTGGATACCTTTTGTCAACAGCTTCAGCCCTATAAATATTGAGATAATGTCAATTTAAACATTAATAATATTTATAAATAAATTTTCAAATTTTGAAAAATTTTTTGAAAGAAGGGTGGTGGAGGAAAAAAAATGTCTTACTTACTGAAAATGTAAATTGGATACTAGGAGTCCAATTTTCTTTAAATTCTGCAAAAAAATTGATAAAATAATAAACTAAATAATTTGAAAAGAATAACAAGTATTCACTAATGTGACAAATATCTATCGTTGAGTAAAATAAACTAAAAAATAAATAAACTGTGTACTAAATGCTTTATTTGTAACATATGTGGGTATGAATGATTTCTTAAACATGAATAAAATCAAACTTTTTTAACCTACTAGTTCATCATTATAGAATAGTTTCTCATTAAAAATAAAAATTTAGATCTTCAATCTTTTTTAAATAAAACACACATTTACACACACACACACACACACACACACACACACACACACACACACACACACACACACACACACACACACACACACACACACACACACTCTCTTTCTCTATTTTTCTCTTTTTCTCACAAATATAATTATTAATAAATGTATCAAATTTGTTCAGTAACTATTCAATATAATAACTTTTTTTAAAAATACAAAAAACCCACAATCAACGCATTTTCTATCACCACCTCTTGACTGGCAAAACTCCTAGTCATCTTTTCAAAGTGCTGTGTAGCGTAGTAGGTAATTAAAACAATTTATTATTATTTAATTTTTTTAAATATAAATATTACATAGAAACACGGAAAAAAATATAATGATAATCTGAAATGTTACAGAAACTTCGTATGATTTGGAAGATCTGGTCATCTGTTTCGACAGCAAGCTCAACTCTTGAAAGTTGGAGCAAATTTTATCGGCCAACTTTAATTTCAATTCTTGATTTTTTCCCAAATTTTGAAGCTGGAAGATCGGAGGAATAGAATTCGCCATAATAATGAATTTAAATTAAATTAATATTCAAATTACGGCTTCGATCAGCTGTTTTGTTTACAAAATGATCTTTAAATGTGGATTGAGGTAATAAACATAAAATTTCCAGCCTTTGATTACATTAAATTATCCACATAATTGAATAACTAGCAAAAATCATTGAATATTACAGTTATTTAAAAAAATTAGCAACATGTAATAAGGCGTTGCTATTTAAACATAACAAAAATGTATCTTACGTTACTATCCAACTTAGCAATTAACCGTTGATAGCAGTTAACAATCACATATATCTACAATGGATTATATCCATGATATCTACTGGATGTTTGAGAGCATTGCTAAGAGATCTTTGTTAAAAAAATACAATTATTCAGAAATTTCGTAAGTGATTAAAAGCAATTTTGAGTAAAAATTAATGCCTGAATAACAGCTAACAACAATTACTATTGTAGATTTAGCTTAAGAATGTAAGGATAAAAACATACTGCATAATGTACTAATAAGATCCTGGTTACTTGAAAGCCACCAGAATTTGTTTCTGGTTATAAATTTAGAAAAATGCTCAAAGAATAAGCTTGATTTATGTGAAACTAAATCTGTTTCTGACATTTCAGAGCCAGCCAAAGCAAGGCTGACGAGAGACCAACAATACACTATGTAAGCGTATTCAACCAGAAACTTTTAGATGATGAAAAGAATTGAATTATGGATGAATTAATATAAATACATTAGCATTCATGTTAAGAAACCACAATGTACAATACAGTGGTATTCCTGTTTAGATAAATATTCAAATGATATTCAAATTACATTTCGACAGAGCATCAGCCAGCACATGAAACTAATTTCGGTATCAAACATAAATTATTTGCTATTTGCTTTTTGGATGGATTAAATGTTTAATTATTATTAAAAAAATTTAAATCTAAAACTACCGCTGACATTTTATTTAAATTTGGAAATGTTTCACTGCATACCGTTTATAAAATCGTGCAACCGGCACGTGGAATATTTGGACAAGAGGCATTGTAACTTACAATCGGTGCCTGACGAAGTTCTCCGGCACACTCGTACCCTTGAGGAACTCCTCCTCGATTCCAACCAACTCTCCGAACTGCCTAGGGTGAGTGTTGATTGACTGATTGGTTGGATGGTTGAGGGTTGATTGATTAGTTAGTTTGCATTGATTCACAGAGTTTTACAAATTTCCTTTTTTAATGTTGTAAATTAAATTATGTTACAGATTTTTAGTTTCATTCATTTCATTCATTCATTCATTCATTTATACATTTATACATTTATTCATTTATCAATTCATTAATTCATCCATTATTTCATTCACTCACTCACTCACACTTTCATCCAGAGTTTATATAGATTAGTAGAATTAAGGAAATTAACACTGAGTGACAATGAAATTAGTCGCATCCACCCAGACATAAGCAATTTCGTGAATCTCCAAGAACTGGATTTTAGCAAAAATGGCTAGTATCCTGTTTTGTCTTTTTTGTTCAGTGTTAATTTTAATTTTCCACTATTTGTTTTTTGTTGTTTTTTGTTTTTAATTTTAATTTATCACTATTACTATTATAATTTTATATTGTTGACATTACTATTTCTAAAATTGTATACGTAGACATTGAAGACATACCGGAGAATATAAAACTCTGTAAAAATCTTCAAGTTATAGACTTCAGTAGCAACCCTTTATCAAAGTTAGCTGCTGTTGATGTTGTCGTTGTTGGTGTTGTAATGTTGATGTTATGTTGTTGTTGTTGTTATTGTTGTTGCTATTGTTGATGTTATGTTGATGTTGTCGTTGTTGTTGTTATTGTTGCTAAGCCAAATTTTGGTTAAGGAATCCATTATAGTTCTGTAAAACATTCTGGCTGATTCAATGATGCTTTGTGGTTGTAATGATGATAATGATGATGTTAAAGTTGATAATGATGATGATAATGATGATGTAAAAGTAGATGATGATGACGATGATGATGATGGTAGTGATGATCACGGTGATGATGATGATAAATAATGATGATCACAATGATATTGATGATGATGAAGATGAATGCATGGTTTGTCTTATGAAAAGAGGATTTGCATTAATACCTTGATGCCATTAACATTAACATTCATGTCACATGAATAATTTGTCATACTAGCCATAGTTAAAACTTCTATTACTATTACAACTATTTATTGTTATCATTATTATTATTATTGTTGTTGTTGTTATTATTATTTTTTGGCTGTTACAGTTATTATCATATTGATATTTGATACATGCCATTGCACTGTCATAGATATAGGCATACACCCACGCACACACGAATACACAAACACACACACACACACACGTAACACACGCACACACACACACGTATGTAGTATGTATTTATACACGTGTTATATATATATATATAACCAGAGAGAGAGAGAGAAAGAGAGAGAAAGAGAGAGAGAGAGAGAGAGAGAATGAAGGAAAAGTATGTGTAGTTGCCATATACATAATAATTAATTTATTCATTCTCATTACACACATCATTAACTAATCACCATTCTTGTCCCAGTCATTATTTATTCATACAAACATGTACACACACACACACACATACACATACATGCATACACATACATATATACGTACATGCATGCGTGCATACATACACATAATTATCATTAATGTGTGTACTGACTGACTAAATGTACATGTAAACAAGTGTGCAAGCATCATTGCTCAAATTTATATTTGTGTGTGTGTGTGTGTGTGCATGGTACTAGTAGTAGTAGTAGTAGTAGTAGTAGTAGTAGTAGTAGTAGTAGTAGTAGTAGTAGTAGTAGTAGTAGTGGTAGTGGTAGTGGTAGTGGTAGTGGTAGTGGTAGTGGTAGTGGTGGTGGTAGTGGTAGTGGTAGTAGTAGTAGTAGTAGTAGTAGTAACGTAGTAATGGTAGTAGTAGTAGTTGTAGTTATCAATATTTACAATAGCGTTTGCATTATAGCATGCAGGCAGACATGTTTTGGCCTTTTCATCAACACCATTCATCCTAAATATGTGTTACTGGATTATATTACATTAATTAATTTTATTCTCTGTTTATTTATTATTGTTGTTATTATTGTTGTTATTGTTGTTGTTATTGTTATTGTTATTACTCTTGTTGTCTCAAAAAATAGGTAGAGTATAATTATATGTAAATGTGTTTGATGTATTTTTGGGGTTTTAATTTTTTCTCTGTGTTCTCCATATCATATTTTTGTTGTTCTTTGGTTCCGTTCATTCATCCATTTATTCATTCATTCGTCTATTCATTCATTCTTTCATTCATTCATTCATTCATTTATTCATTCATGTATACAATATAATTTGCTATAACTTTCAAAACATTGATTTAATTTAAAGAAATTTATTACTCTGATGGTGCAATGTTATTTTAATTAAATTTTTTCCTCACATAAACAATTCAAATTTAGTTTTTTTGGAAAGTATTATTATTATTGTTGTTGTTGTTGGTATTATTGTTGTTGTTTTTGTAGTTCTTTTAATGTCAGCTAGATATTATTTATTAAAAATATTCATTATTATCATCACTATGCCTAATAAAATTTCTTAATGTTTCTCTTATCTTTGATTGTAGATAAAATGAAACCACACAAGCGCGCGCACACACACACACACACACACACACATACATGATGAATACACCCACACATACCTAAATATGCATACGCACACAAACAAACATACACAAACAGCATGCACATCTATACGTATATATTTACATACATACAAAGAAAGAAACAAACAAACACATGCATATATATACATAAATACATACACACATACACAAATACGTTCAGACAGATATATACTATATACAAAACATACATATTATACATTAATACAAGCAAACATGCTATAATGTATATATTAATATTTATCTTCTTAACTAAAAATTTCTAATTTTTGCCAATTTTTTGTGTGTTCTTGTTTTGTTTTTGCTAGCACACATACACACAATCATATACATACATAGATACACACATACTCACACACACGCACACACAAACTACCCATTTGTATGTACATTGTACACTTGAACTGCCTGTACATCTAGACTTTTTTAAATGTAATTTTCATAGATAATGTTGTTTTATTTTAAGCGTTTCTAGTAAATGTTAAAATGCAGTTGTTGATGTTTTTGTTGAAACTGCATAAATCAGAAGGAATATTTATAGCTTTGGGTTTTTTTTTATTGTTGGGTTTTTACAATTGTTGTTGTTGTTAATGTTTCTATAATGTCCTTGTTGTTAATGTTATTGTAGATGATGATGATGTTGTTGTGGTTTTCTCAGATTGAGTTTTTTCAATCAATTTGCAAACTATTGTTTCTCGCATCACATCTTTTAAATGTTAGGAATGTTATTTTCCCCATTTTCATCCTTATTTTCGTTCTATTTTTTTTATTACATAAAAAAATTGTAATAATAATTATTATTATTTTATGTTTTTGTTGTAATTGTTCGATGTTCACCTATTTAATAATCACTAACCCTTGATGTGATGTGATCCAACAAAGTTACAAATGTAAATAGAAGGAGCATAGCGTACACACACACACACGCAAACATACACAACCACACCCTGAAGGAGTGCAGTTAATTTTTTAAATTCTACAATCCAATACACAAACATTCTCACTCAGATAAAATTATCATCTACACATCTGCTATGCGCATAAAACGCTTTTTCAAAAAACGATTTTATGGTTATTTTTCACACACACTCACTTACAAACTAATAAGTTTCATCATTCATTGATTTTCTCATTCATTCATTCATTCATTTTATCATTCATTCATTCATCCATTCATTCATTCATCCATTCATTCATTCATTCCATAATTTATTCATTAATTCGTTAGTTGGTTCTTCCAACCAATCATTCTCTCCATTGCTATCCATCCATTTTGTTCACCTGCCTAGTTAGAAAAAGCAGCTTTTTTATATTATATCACTTTTGTTTTGTGTACTTCTTTGTCTTTTTTTGTATCTTTTGATGGGCGGTTCTTTTTGCAGACGTATTCCTAACAGTTTTTCCAAGATTCGATCGAGGATTATTATTTTTCTAACGCTATGTTTCGACTATTTGCAGACTACCCGAAGGTTTCACGTCCCTAAAGAATCTGACCTACCTATGCCTCAATGACATATCACTGAACAGACTGCCATGTGATATTGGAAGGTTAATGTTATTACTGCTATTTGTCGTTGTTGTTGTAGTTGTTGTTTTTCGTCGTTTGTTACTTTAGTAGTAGTAGTAGTAGTAGTAGTAGTAGTAGTAGTAGTAGTAGTAGTAGTAGTAGTAGTAGTAGTAGTAGTAGTAGTATGAGTATTAGTAGTTGGGCAGTAAGTGTTGCATAAGTTGGTAGCAACAGGAAAAGTAGTAGTAGTTAGTAGTAGTTAGTGTTGCATAAGTTGGTAGCAACAGGAAAAGTAGTAGTAGTTAGTAGTAGTAGTAGTAGTGGTAATAGTAGTAGTAGTAGTAGAAATAGTAGTAGTGGTGGTGGTGGTGGTGGTGATTATTATTGTTATTGTTATTAATATTATGCCGCTATAGTTTGGTGAACTTGGAGAACCTTGAACTGAGAGAGAACTTCATTAAATACCTTCCATCGTCTATGTCTCTATTGAAGAAATTAAGAATACTAGATCTGGGAAATAACCTCATTGAAGAACTTGTGAGTTTATGTGTGTGTGTATCTGTTTGTTTATTATGTGTGTGTGTGTGTGTATGTGTGTGTGTGTGTGTGTATGTGTGTGTGTGTGCGTATTTGTGTATGTGTATGTCTGTGAATACGCGTCAGTATGTATGTAGTTTTTGTGTGTCTGTGAATATGAAAGAGTGTGTGTTTGTGTATGTGTGTGTGTTTGTGTGTGTGTTTTTATATAACGATGATAATAATGATGATAATGATCAAGCAGCCCAATGTTCTAGGATCATTATTGAATCTTGAAGAGCTACTACTTGATTGTAATGAACTGTCTGAGATACCGCCTGTTAGTCATTTTTCGTTCGTTCATTCATTCATTCATTTATTCATTCATTCATTCATTTTTTCATTCATGATTGGTTGATTGATTGATTGATTGATTGATTGATTAATAGATCGATTGATTGATTGCTGAATGTAAGGATAGATAGATCAATGAAAAAATAATTGACTGATTGATTGACAACCCGACAAATCTGCGACACAATACAAATAAATATAAACTATTATTAATCTATGAATAAATAACGTTGAACGTTACATTAGGACATAGGGAAGTTGAAGAAACTAACCCAACTAGACATATCAGAGAACAAGATAGAAGTTCTTCCGGACGGAATTGGCGGATTGGTTAACATCATCGATCTCTATCTCTCCAGGAATCTCCTGGAATATCTGCCCGACACTATTGGTGAGAATGATGACGAGGGGAAAGAGGATGACGATGACGACGACGATTATTTGTCTGATTACTTTTTTTTGGGTCAAATAAAATGCTGTTGTTGTTGTTGATAATGTTTATTGTTATTGTTGTTGTTGTTGTTGTTGTTGTTGTTGTCGTTGTTGTTGTCGTTGTTGTCGTTGTTTTTGTTGTTGGGTTAGGGTTAGATTATTACTATCCTTTTTAACAGATTCACTGGGTAGATTGTGCATCTTGAAAGTTGACCAGAATCAGCTGGTCAAGCTGACACCTCATATCGGAATGTACGCTCTTTTGTTTGCTAAGTTGCTATAGTTGTTATTATTTTTATTACTGTTGTCATTGTTATTATCATTTTTATTATTATTAATATTTTTATAATAATAATAATAATTATTATTATTATTATAGGTGCCATTCATTACAAGAATTGATACTAACCGAGAATTTACTGGCGGTTAGTGTTGTTGCTGAATGATTCGTAATTTTCATTGTTCTATTTCGAATTATTCTTTTCGGCATTTTGTTGCGTAGTTAATTAAAAGGTTAAAGGTTAGAGGAAAAAAAACAAAGCACACACACATTAAACACACACACACACACACACACACAGCGTATATGAAAACCACGCATTCTACACACTGTATTTGATAGATAAGTAAATAGTTAGATGGATAGATAGATAGATAGATAAATTGGATAGGATAGATAGATAGGATCTCTTGGCAATCGAACCAGGTGTGCCAGACACCATTGCATTGGCCAACATTTTATTTTTTCAATAGGATTTGCCGGGAGAGCTTGGTCAGTTACAGAGGCTGACAAATTTGAATTTGGATAGAAATAGATTGTCCTCAGTACCTGGAGAAGTTTGTTTTTGTTGATGTAATTGGTGTTGTTGTCATCGTTTAATGTTACTGCAGTTGATGTTGCTACTGGCGTTGTTGTTGCTGTTGTTTGTTTATGATGTAATAGTTGTTGCGTTGTTGTTGTTGTTGATGTCATTATCACTGATGATAGTGTTATTGTCTTGTCTTTGGCTTACATTTTTTTACTATACATCCGACCGTCAGTATTATTATCATCATCATTATCATTATTATTACTATTTTGTAATTATTATATTACAATAATTATTTTATAATAATATAATTATTTTAATATTGTAATTAATAATTTTTATCCCTCCTAGCTGGGTCAGTGCGGTTCTCTCGGCGTGCTATCGTTGCGAGACAACAGACTGGTCGATATACCAGAGGCTATAGGCAATCTCAAAAATCTACACGTACTCGATGTCGCCGGAAATAGGTTGTTGCCGTTGATGTGGTTGCAGTACTAGCAGTTGCAGCAGCAGTTGCAGCAGTAGTATTAGTAGTAGTAGTAGTAATAGTTGTTTTGATTGATGATTTTGTAGCAAAGAATGACGATAATGTGATTGTTTTTATTAGTATCGCCGTTACACACTGTTTACTATTATTATTATTATTATTATTATTATTATTATTTGTTCCCAAGACTTCACCATCTTCCATTGAGTTTGGGCTCTTGCAACTTGAAAGCCATTTGGCTGTCCGAAAATCAGACTCATCCGATGTTACATTTTCAGGAAGATGAGGATGCTGAGAACGTTGGAAAAAGGATTTTAACCTGTTTCCTGCTGCCACAACTTGCTTACCAGTCCGAAAATTCGGGTAGGTTTGTTTGTGGTCTGTGAGAAGTTTGGCGTTGTTGCAACTGATGTTAATTTAGTTGCGCTGTTGTTGTTGCTGCAACAATATTGATGACGGAAGTTGTTGTTAATGTTGTTTTTGTTGTGTTCTTGGTGTTGTTTTTGTTAAGTTATTCAGTGTTGTTGATGCTGGTGTGTTTCCAGTGTTGTTGTTGTTGTTGTTGATGTCGTTTGTCGATGTATGATCACAGAACGAGACGGCTGGAGCATTGAGCAGCAGCAACAACATCAACAACTGTTACTACAACAACAACAACAATTGTCGTCATCAATATTGTTGCAGCAGCAACAACACCAACAACAGCAACAAAATCATGTTACATCCATTGCGTTTGTTGGTGTTGATGATTATAACTCAGATGCTGAACAAGATGAGGTGAGTTAATTTTTATTGTTGATGATGACGATGATGATGGTGATGATGATGACGCTGAAGATAATGATGATGTATGTATTTATGTATGTTTATATGTATTTATTTATGTATTTATGCTTTTTGTATTTATTTACCTATTTTAAAAGAATTGCTCACTTATTCAAAATGATAACAACGATGAGGTATTTCATTCATTCATTCATTCATTCATTCATTCATTCATTCATTCATTCATTATTGATTTATTCAATTCATTAATTTATTTTCTTTACGTATTTTATACATGCATTTTTTGTTCGTATGCGTGTGTTTAATTTCCTTAAAAAATTGGCTTTCAGATGTTTTTCTTTGTTAGTTTAAATGGAAATTTTGATTACGAATCTTTTCGTAAAATGAACTGGCATTTTGTTGCTTTCTTGTTGTCTTCATTGTTGTGCTATTTTGTTTCTGTTACCTATGTTTTGAAAATATTCCAATCTATCGTTATGTTATGTACTTAATCATCACCACCATCATCATCGTCGTCGTCATCATAGTATTAATTGGTTGTTTTTTTATTTCTATTGCTTTAAAGTTGGCATGGTAGCTATTATGTAATCATCATCTTCATTATCGTTGGCGTCATCGAAGTATCATTATGTTTTCCTACCGAAATGTACACACACACACATACACACACACAGACAGACACACTCACATGCATACATACAATCGCATGTACACACTCACATACATATACGCATACTTATACTCACATATATGCCTAGACGTACGCACACAAAAATAGGTGAGGTGTGCACGTATTCATACGAACATGTACACACACACATACTTACATACATACATACACTTACATACAGACATAAGACATACATACACTTACATAAGGACATACACACACTTACATACGGACATACACACACTTACATACGGACGTACACACACTTATATACACGTACACACAGATTCCATTTAAGCGACAAAACACGCCACACCCAAAAGAACTGCGAACAAGACACGTTAACAAGTTAACCAAAAAGGAGCACTACCAGGCTATGGAAAATGTACATGATCAAATTAAAGATGTTAGTGTGTGTGTGTGTGTATGTGTGTGTGTTTAGCTGTGCGTGTGTGTTTATGTATGTTTTAAACTTTGCGTCAGTGTACTTTGTGTTTCTTCATCGTGTGTGTATATATATATATATGTGTGTGTTTTTTTTCTGTATGCCTCTGTCGTTTGTTTGTACTCATTGCTTTTTTGGTAGTAGTGGTAGTAGAAGCAGCAGCAGCAGCAGTAGCATTGAAAGCAGTAATATTACCAGTTGTTGTGCTTGCAATTTGCGAATAGGTTCAGATAGACATTTTCATGCTAATTATATATTACACTACCCATGCTTTCACTAAAGTCAATAGATTCAGAGAGCCATAAACTGAGTTCCAAGAAATCTAGTCAGGATGACGATGACGATGACGTGGGTGACATCCATGGTGACGATGACGAAACTGCCAAGCTCATGTCTTCATCTGCCGGTAAACTGTGATGACAGCTACGGCGATTATGTGATGATGGTCGTGTTTGTGATGGCTGATGATTTAGATGATGATGAATGACGACGACGACGATGATGAACATTCACAGATAGGAAATCAGTCATTTCGTCGCCCCCCCTGTCCTATTACTCACCGGCGAGCGATAAGAACGTAAAACCACCACCGACCACGATAACATTTCTACCAGCTGTCAAATTTCTCGTCCAACCGTCATCATCAAAACTATCATCACCTCGATCGACATCGTCATCATCACCGACTGCTCAGCAACTACAATCACCACCACTCGCAACAACAACAACATCAACAAACATCGCAACATCGTCGTCGTCGCCGTCGTCATCGTCCCTTTCTAGAAAGACGAAAGATCTAAATATAGATAGCAAGGGCAACCCCAGTGCTAAAAATAGCAAACGCGATGCTGATAACGATGATAACGACGGTCATCATGATGATGATGACGATGATGAAGAGGATGCTGATGATGATCTGAAGAGATTGTCATCGTCGTCATCATCACCTGTCATTTTGAGGAAAAATAAACCTAGATTCTCCGGAGTTGGCAATGATGAGGACGATGATAATAACGATGACGACAACGAAAGGGTAACGATTTCAATTATTTAATTATTATAATTATTATATTATTATTGTTATTATTATTATTATTATTATTATTATTATTATTATTATTATTATTATTGAATTTCAGGGGTATCAGCAACACACACGCGCGCACACACGCACGCACGCACACGACACACACTCGCACACACACCGCATGTAAATACGCCTGAATCACATGCATCACAAACTCACTTAGCATATGTAACGATTGTATTACTTATAATTATCATAATTATGTTAATTATATTAATTATGCTAATTAACGTTTCGTCTCCAGCAGTCCAATGCCGAAAGGCACGTTGGTTTCGCATCCAGTGTCGATGAGTTTAGAGCTAAGGAAGGCAAGCTGAGAAGAAGAGACACTCCCCATCATCTGAAAAATAAAAGGATCGTTACTAATAAAGTCAGTGTGGTGGTGATGGTTGTTACGTGTTATAATTTTCTGTGTGTGTGTGCGTGCGTGTGGTGTGTGCGTGTGGTGTGTGTGTGTGCGAGTGTGCGTGCCTATGATACCTGTTGTTTCAAAGTGTTTCTCGCCTGGCTCTTTAGCAGTTCAAAGGAATGTACAAACCATTACTTTAAAAAATGAACGAACAGATTAAAAAATAATTAAAAAAAACATGTCAAAAAAATGAAATAAATTTAAGTTATAATTTGTAATTTGACAGATGAATCCGGAAGAGAAATTATGTCAGATCTTAGCACAGAGTTCCCTGGACTCACATAAGTACTCAGTTTCAAGCTCTGAGGATATCTCATGCAGACTGGCCTATGATAGGATGAGTGATTTCCATAATGATAAAGATAACGACGACAAGGTTTGCGTGTGTCTGTACGTGTGTGTATGTGTATATACGTATGTTTGAATGTATGTGTGTTTTTGTGTGCTATGATTAGGAAATTTATATAGCGCTTTTTAAATAATACTCAAAAAGCACTCGTTGAATACGTGAAAAGAAGTGCTTTGAGTTGTTGACGAACTGTGCATATATAGGTATTAACTTTTCTTATCACAGGTTAAGAAACAAATCAAATTCTGCTCTTCGAGTAACGAAGATAATGAAGATGCGGACGACGACGATGGCGACGAACATGGTGATGATAATGATGATGGCGCTCGTGATAACACTCATTCCAAGATGAGGAGACACTTGCATATTTACGACAGTGACATCAGGAATGAGGGTGGAGGTGACGCTGATAACGGAAGTTTTCATCATTCGACCACCGCATCACCGAAAATGACATCATCAAAAGTGACATCACCAGAAATGGCATCACCAGCAACATCAACTACGACTTCTAAAGCCAACAAGACCGTCCATGAGACCATCACGACGACGACAACAGCCACGACATCTGCTAACAACAACAACAAATCTGGAATTGGTGATAATAAAGATGATGATGTCGATGATGGTGGAGTAGAAATGGTGTTTAGGATCAGTAAGGAAGATGGAGTTGGTCTCGGGATGAATGTCGCTGGCGGCCTGGGCTCTTCACCATTCAGAGGCAACGACAAAGTGAGTAATTGATTGATTGATTGATTGATTGATTGATTGATTGATTTATTTATTTCTTATTTATTTATTGATCGATTGATTGGTAAGCAACAAGATGATGAAGATGGTGAAATTATCAGCTCAGTAAACATTATACTCCAGATGTTAATCATTCGTGCAATTTTACACTTTCACTATTTATCATTGTCGCCATTCATTCATTCATTCATCCATCCATCTATTCAATCAATCAATCAATCAATCAATTAATCAATCAATCAATCGCAAACTAGGGAGTGTTCGTATCTCGAGTTGCAAAGGGGGGACCAGCCGACCGGGCCGGCCTACATGTCGGGGATAAGTTGATATCTGTCAGTCACCTATTTATTATATATAACTCACTTTTTCCCCATTTCATTTGTCCTTCCTTTAAATCAAATTTACTCATTAAGTATATATGTTTGTATACTTTATGATATATATATATTTATATATATATATTTAAATATATATTTAAATATACATGCACATGCACGCATCCAAGCTCTACTAACAACAACACTAGGTGAATGAGCGTAACGTAATCAACGTACCACATGCCTACGCCGTCAATCTACTAAAAGAGGCCAGAGAGCAAGTGGTCGTCGTCATCTATAGAGAAAATGACGTCAAGAACAACTCCACTTCTGTTCCTACAATCGCCAACAACAATCATCATATGACCACTACATCGTTTATCGTTACTGATAGCCTAGGTGTGGCTGAAAGAAGAAGTAGTAGTAGTGGTTGTGGCGGTGGTGATGGGTGTGGCGGCGTTGCGGATGTGTCGACTGAAGCCGTTGTGGCCACTCTCTATAGGAAAGAACCTCATTCTTGTCTCGGGTTCAAGCTGACTGATAACCATGACAAGAAGGTACTTATGGCTAAATAGTTAAACTTTCAAATGCAAAAACTGTACCATCCATACCAGACGACGACGTTTTTGAGTTATTTTTATTTTTTTCTTCTCTTTTTTTTATTGTGTACAGGGTGTTTACATATCTGATATCGTTGAAGGGGGCGTTGCAATCCTTGATGGGCGACTGAAGATTCATGATAGGATTATGTCGGTTAGTTTGTTGGCTGGCTGTCTGTCTGGTTGGTTTGTTTGTTTGTTTGTTTGTTTGTTTGTTTGTTTGTTTGTTTGTTTGTTGGTTGGTTGGTTTGTTTGTTGGTTGTTTGATTGGTTGGTTGGTTGGCTGTCGTTTTTCCATGTTACGAATTATTGAATAGCGTCATCGGCACTTAGAATGAATGTACCAATTTGCTGATTGTTGGAGACAGATTAATGGATGTGACGTGAGCGGGAAGAGTTTGCCGGATGTAGTTGAGATCGTCTCCAAGTTCAACAACAAACTGACCATCGTTGCGTATCGCCACAAATTAATTCCGGTTTCATCCACATCGTCTTTAACGGCATCATCAACATCAACATTAGCATCGACAACGATAGCTACAACAGCACAAACATCATCAACATTAGCGCCTACTGAAACAACAACAACGTCACGTTTATTTCAGACCACTTTTGCAGTTCCAGTTGCTACCACAGCGTCGGCAACCACAGTATCCACTGCTGCGACACCTACAGCAGCTATTTCGTCATCACTTTCAACAAACTCATCCATATCAGCAACTAGTCAGCCACAAAAATTAGCGGAGATTGATGACGCAATTGCAAAATTTACTTCAAGAAGACCAACTCAAACGACATCAACAAGCAGTTCCATCACTTCTACAACGACAACACCATCGTCACCGACATCCCAGATGATGTCAACAACTAAGACATCAACAGCAAAACCACTAACATCATCAACAGCAACATCATCATTAAGTGTTCCTACATCGCCAACATCAAAAACATCACCACCAGCTTCATCATCATCTTCATTATCATCAGCATGTTTCCTTGCTAACTTAAACCTCTCTTTGTCTTATTACAGCCGCTGCACTCTTGTCGCTAGTCCGACATTCAGCAACAGCAGCGGCAACAACATTTCCACAACAGCGCCATACAACATGTACAACAACAATGACAACCACCAACACATACAAAGACATACAAACAACAAAAACAACAATGAGACATTTCACTATCTCACAAATGTTAATGATGTCTACTCATTATCATCATGTGTGTCTAAGTTAAAATTAAAAGATAAGATAGTTGCTATCACTACAACATCGTCGTCGTCGTTATCTTCATCATTAACATCACCCACAAATTTGTCGTCAACAACGGAAATGGGTGTAAGATCATCATTATTATCATCATCGTCTGTGTCATCATCATCGTCATCGTCAACATTGTCGTCTGGAACACCATTGTCAAACACATTCCTAACATCATCACCATCATCAGCAATGTTATCATCATCAGCTTCAGTAGCCGCTGAATCATCGTCAACTACTTCAGTAACATTGCCCGCGTTACCTATTTCGTCATTTCAGTTTAAACCTATTTTATCAACAAAACCATTTCTGATGACGATGACGTCAACTTTGATGTCATCGTCATCGTTGATGTCATCATCAACGACAGCAGCAACAACATCAACAAGTTTGAATATCAACTCAGCAGCAAAACCCATAACGCCATCAACAACGTCATCAGTGACGTCAACGTCAGTCACATCAACAACATCATCAACAACATCAACAACAACATCAACAACAACATCACCGTCCCTATCTTCTTGTGCCTTTGTCCATAGTTCGCCATCAGGCCGTTTTAATAACAGTGTGTTCAGTGCCTCATCATCATCATCATCGTCGTCATTATCACCACCATCGTCATCGTCGTCGTCATCGTCAGCAACTGTAAAAACAACGTTATCATCATCGTCGATAACGCAGACAACAACTATATCATTGACATCAACAGAGACAACAACAACAGCAACGACGTCGTCCTCGTCGGTGACGTCATCATCGCCTCCAAAGCTGTCGTCATCATCGCTGTCGTCGTCGTCAACGTCGAGTTACTGCAGCACCAACAGTAAGTTACTACTAAGCACCAGCATAGTAATTGAGGAAGATTTGAGTCGCGGCTACTTCAGTATGGGCAGTCGTGGCGACACTAGCGACAGTTGCGGCTATAACAGCCACGTTTATCGCGATGATGCCGATTGTAATAATGATAAAGTAGATGATGAATGGATGATTAAATCTGGAGAAGTTAAGAAGGATGATGATAACAACGATGGCGATGATGGTATTGATGGTATTAAAGCATTTGATGGTAACAACATAGCTCCTTATCCAATTGAGGTAAATTTAATTTGACCACACACACACACACACAAACACACACACACACACACACACACACGCTTTATTTACGCTATATTATAGGTGGTGCACCTGAACAAGGGCTTAGGCCCTTTGGGGTTAAGCATTGTGGGTGGTCGTGATCAAACTAATCACCCTTTTGGTGAATTCTGTGGGGACGGTAATTCTGATGATGAAGATTTTGGCGTTTTCATATCTCGGGTCGGTTTACCTGCACTTCATTGAATGAATGAAGGAGTGAGGGACTTGGTGAAGGCGTGAATGAAAAAATGAATGAATGGACGGATGGATGTTGGAATGAATGAATGAATGAATGAATGAATGAGTGAATGTTTATTATTATTATTACTATCCAGGTATCAGCCGGTGGTGTGGCCTCGAATAGCTCTCTAAAGATCGGTGATCGAATCCTTTCTGTGAGTTGTTCCTCTTTCCAAATTGCTATTTCAATTCTTAAATGTTTTCACCGTTTTGTCAGCATCATCATCAGCAACCTCATTGTCATCATCATCCGCATTATCGTCACAACTGTTTACTCACGTCTGACGAACAAACGAACGAACAAACGAACGAACACAATAGGTGAACAACGTAAACCTAATGAACGTAACACACGCTGAAGCAGTTAAACACCTGTCATCAGCGGTTGGCGTTGTTAAGCTGGTCGTTCGCAAGGACCCACAGCCATTAAATCTCCAGGTCTGCTTGTCACATTCCATCTCTTATATAATTTATTCATTTGTACAACTCTTTATTATTCAACTTTGGAAAATGTATAAATATATAACGAGTTGTATGTACGTGGCTATACCTCACTGATCATGTGAATTTTTAAGATAGAAGACACACCTACACAGACTAACAAGCACAGACACACACAGACAAAGACACACAGACAGACAAAGACACAAACACACTCACACACACACACACAACTAGGAAGTAACATTAGTGAAAGAAGAGCATGATGAGAAGTTGGGAATAAGTATCAGAGGTGGTCACAGAAGTAAGTCAGGCAATCCTGCTAATCCTAAAGATGAAGGGATATTTATCTCTAAGGTTTTGCTTTGCTTGTTTGTTTGTTTGTTTGTATGCGTGTTTGTATGCGTGTTTGTATGTTTCGTTTAATGTTGGTTTGCATGTTTGTCTTTGTTCGTTTTTAAATGTTGACATTGCTAGTAGTTATATGGCGACCATTGTTTCTTATTAGATACACAATCCTGGCCTGGCTTACAGAGACGGGCGGCTGAAAGTTGGACAGAGAATATTAGAGGTGATGACGATGGCGCTTGTGATGTTGTTGTTGTCGATTGTGGCGATGTTGATGATGAGGATGATGAAGATGATTGTGATGACGACGACGACGCTGATGACTAAGCACTACCAACGACAACACCACTACCAACAACAACAACATAACTACCTGCAACACCAACAACAACAACATCAACAACAACAGGTA
Organism: Helobdella robusta; assembly: GCF_000326865.2. Classification (NCBI taxonomy): domain Eukaryota; kingdom Metazoa; phylum Annelida; class Clitellata; order Rhynchobdellida; family Glossiphoniidae; genus Helobdella; species Helobdella robusta. Next base: position 1,248,755 of record NW_008704544.1, read on the forward strand.
AACCATCAGAGCATTCTCGGCCTCACCCATCAAGAATCTGTGTCAGCACTAAAGAGCCCTCATAGTGACAGCCTCACTCTGGTCGTCTGCTCTGGATTCGATCCCGACCTCCTTAGCACTACAAACCTTTCGTCGTCCAACTCTTCATCTGCTGATCTGTTGGTGAAACCTGACATTACTGCTACTACTGCTACTGATGTTGCCGCGACTACCTTTTCATGTTCCGATGTTTTCCTCTATTGCGATGACCTTACGTTAAATAAGATAAATCTACAACAACAATCACAGCGACATCAACTACAGCAGCAGCAGCAACAACAGCAGTCTAAATCTTCTTCTAGTTTTGATCGGAATGAGGAGGATGTTGGTGTAATGTTTTTACTGTTTTTTTTTATATATTATAGCATTACACATTCAAAACTTATAAATGAATATATGAAATTACATCAATTAATATTTTTTAAAGCAGTTTTAGTTTTAATCGTTAGTTTTTCTTTTGATACACACAG
>NW_008704544.1:1250510-1344820 GCF_000326865.2 Helobdella robusta
ATATGTAATATATTGGTTTATAATATATTATATATATATATATATATATATATATATATATATATATATTTACAATATTCTATAAATATATATATATATATATATATATATATAAATATATATATATATATAAATATATATATATATATATATATATTTGTATCTATACAATATATATAGATATTCTATATATTTTTCTTAGCCAGGCAACTCTTATATACATACAAACATACATAAATACATACAAATATAGGCATACACACACACACACATACACACATACATACATACATACATACACATAAACAGCGTTTGGGCTATTTTTTTGTCTTAGCTGTCGTGAAGAGCTTTTATTATTATTATTACTTTCATTTCAGTTCATTCAATTTTTCTTATTATTATCATTATTATCAAGTTTATTTGTATATAAAACACTGATGAATTGTGTTCTTTTATACGTAATTTGTATTGTATATTTATTTATTTGTTTATTCATCCATTTATTCGTTTATATATTCATTCATTCACTCATACATTCATTCATTCATTCATTCACTCACGCACATTTATGTTATATATTTTTAGTTTAATTCATTTTTGAATTTGAGTTCTCAACTTATATACATTATATATATATATATATATATATATATATATATATATATATATATATATATATACATACATACATACATACAAAGTCAGTAAAAGCAATTGTGTATAATATTAGATCGGTAGTCCATATTATTGACAGTGGTGATTTTAGAAAAAGATTAATGGTAATATGGATTGTTTTTTTTTTATTATTATTCTTGATTGTTCTTCTCGTAATTTTAATTATTATGATTATTATGATTGTTATTATTATTGCCGTGACTTTAACAAATACTCATCGGCTACAATGTTTGTTTTTTTGCATTTTAGTTTTTATGAGGTACATCTCACCCACACACACACACACACACACACACACACACACACACACACACACACACACACACACACACACACACAAAATGGAAATATAATTCGCTATGAAATTATCCAAATGAACAAATATAGTTACTGTAAATCAGGATATATATAAATAATTGTGATTGTGATTATTATTTATAAAGTGTATAATTTATTAACTCTGCATAAGATACAGTGTGAACATATGTGAGCATTACATACGCATGTATGTACATTTTGTGTACAATACCAACGTTCGCATCTTCAGATGCAAGTTAAGATGGGGAAGATATGTTCATCATCATTATGGCGATAAGGACGTTTATATGGTTACTGCGAATAGATGAGTGAAGGAGCGATTAAATTGAATGAGTGAATGAATGAGTAGATGTATGTTTCTGGTTTGTTCAAAATTCTTATGTTTGACTTATTAATTTGTATAACTATCAGATGACGAAACATTCTTTCTAAATGATGAATATCTGAGGGGAAAGAATTCTGTCAAATTTTGTATAATGAAAAGCGTTATAAATAATTGTGATCTGACTGACCGTGTACTCTGGTTTCTTTGTTTTTCTTTTTCTTCACTTGCGAATGCTATTCATTATCAAGGACTTGATCGTAAATTATTTCTGTGTGTGTGCTTGCGTGTACGTGTGTATGTGTAAGTTCATTGACTACTGCTGATTTATTTTAGGTTAGAAAAAAAAATATTAAATCTAAACTACTCATTTCAGTTTGATAAGTTTAGTTTAGAAACTTTTTTTTTCGTTTTGTCATTAAATAAATTATTAGAGTTGATGACGTTGGGTTTTGTGTCTGAGTTTGAACTATAGCATTAGATTCCGTTATGCCGGTGTATGCAATTACTAACTTCTAACAATGTCTATCAGGTACTGTGTCTGCTACATCAATGATGATACATTACTATGAGATACTAATTACTGCCTTTCAGTTGTTACATTATTGCGAAATGGTGGTCTACGTACATATAAAATATAAAATATTAGCCGTTTAAAATGGCTTAAACCTGGCTCTGACGTCGTAAAATGATTTTAGATCATTATTTCAATGGCTTATTTACTTTTATTAATTATGTCTATGATTATATGATTTCGTCATTATTCTTAAATTTTACAATGCAAAGATAAGATAATATGTAATGTAAATTATATATTTATCTACATAAGTATATATAGATATATATATATATGCGTAATTATATTTTAAGCTACGTGTGGCGTATCGTATACTTGTGTTAAGTTTATTGTAAGCATAGTAGATATAGAATTGTTTTATTTTCTTTGATTTGCTTCGTTGCCAAGTTTCTCCTCGTTTGTTGTATATTTATATATATGTATATTATACCTGCGGCTACGTATTATCGCCGTTGATCTCTTTCAAGTATTCGATTAAATAAATTAAATTGGTCGATCGGAAATGTCGGTGGAAGTTGAATATGTTCCGGAGAAAATTGAAGTCTTTTCTCGACATGAACCCTTTTTTGAATTTAACAGTATTTTTGAAAAATTCAAAATGGTCGAAGGTTCGAAAGGTGGAGCCAGCCAGACTGACGATTTACTGGACAAAAATAAAAATATAAAGAAACTCGATGACGTGCCAATCAAAGCGAGAGGATTTTTGGAAGATGACGAGGAAGTCGAGAAAAATCAGGAAGAGAAGCCAAAAATGTCAAAGAAAAAGTTAAAAAAATTAAATAGGTCAGTTTGCAGCTGAAGTATGAATTTTAATAAAATTGATGGAATAATAAGCTTATTACTAAACTAAACAAGATGCAATTTATTAACTTTTAATTTAATCTAAAACATGAACAGGTTAACTGTGGCTGAATTAAAGCAGTTGGTGTCTCGGCCGGATGTAGTAGAGATGCACGATGTCACATCAAGGGACCCAAAACTACTCGTCAGTCTGAAAGCAGCACGTAACACAGTGCCCGTTCCAAGACATTGGTGCTTTAAACGAAAATACCTTCAGGGCAAAAGAGGATTTGAAAAACCACCTTTCGAGTTGCCACATTTCATCAAAGCAACAGGAATCATGGAGATGAGGCAAGCTCTGCAAGAAAAAGAAGACCAAAAAACATTGAAATCAAAAATGAGAGAAAGAGTAAGACCAAAGATGGGTAAAATTGATATAGATTACCAGAAACTACATGATGCATTTTTCAAATGGCAAACAAAGCCAAGATTGACAATTCATGGAGACATATATTATGAAGGTAAGGAATTTGAAGCTCGTTTGAAAGAAAAAAAGCCAGGAAATTTATCAGATGAGTTAAGGACAGCACTTGGAATGCCAATAGGGCCAAATGCTGACAAATATCCACCACCCTGGTTGATTGCCATGCAGAGGTATGGTCCACCTCCTTCATATCCCAGTCTAAAAATTCCTGGATTGAATGCACCCATACCAGACGGGACTTCTTTTGGATATCATGCAGGAGGTTGGGGCAAGCCACCCGTCGATGAAACAGGTAAACCTCTTTATGGGGATGTCTTTGGACCTTCCATCAATGAACCAAACATTCCCACTAAAGAAGATGAGATCAATAAAAATTTCTGGGGTGAGATGGAATCCGAATCAGAAGATGAGGAGGAGGAGGAAGAGGAAGAAAAAGAAGGAAGAGACGAGCAGGACGTGTTGTCGGGTCTTGTTACTCCGGGTGAAACTGGCCTGGCTACACCCAGCGGTACAACATCAGTTATGACACTTGGAATGGAAACACCCGAGTCCATTGAATTGAGAAAGAAACGTATAGAAGATGCCATGGACCAGGGAGGAGACACGCCCAACTTGTACACCATCCTTCCAGAAAGAAGAGTAGGAGCAGGAGGAGGAATGATGGGATCAACACACGTTTACGATATTCCCACTCCAATTCCTGCTGTTGGAAAGAAAGGTTCCGGGGAAGGTGTTGAAGTGGTCCTGGAGCCTGAAGAACTTGACCTGGATATGGCTGCAATGAAAGCCAAGTATGATCAAACATTGAGAGAGCAGGCAAGTCTCAGTAAGGAGGACTTGAGTGACATGGTGGCTGAACATCAGGCCAAACAACAAAAGAAGAGGAAGAAGGCTCAAACAAGCCAGGACAATTCAGCTGTTAAGAGCAAAAAATTGAAAGAATTTAAGTTTTAAATGAAATAATTTTATAGTTTCTTTTTTGTAAAAATGTATGTACCACATTTTCGACATATTTCATTAGTTCAGTGCTGACTAGAAAATAATAAAACAATAATAAACAATCTTAAAATATAAAATCAACGTTAACTGTTCAATAAATTACAAATCTAACGAGTGTCTCCCTCGTCGTTTCACTGCTTACGTTAGAGTTGATGATTCAAAATTTGCTGTTTGTATAAATAAATCTTTCCTCAAGATTTCGCAATTTATTTAAAGTTAAGTTACATACGTGGAGATCATCTTTCAACTTATGGCCAAATACAAAATTCGAATTAAAAATATTCATCCGACCGTTCATTTGTTCACTCGTTTGTTCATCCATTCAACCGTTCAATTAAACTTGAACGTTTTTAAAAATTTTTCGTTTAAAAAAAGTTTATTGAAAACTGTACATGTAGTGTTTGATGAATTTAGCTAAATAATGAATATGAAAATCAAAATTATTCAGCAATTTTTTTCTTAATTTTAACACACTGAAGCAGTTCCTCTTCTGTTTTTGTGAAGCGACTTTGTTTCCATATTTCTTTCAACCTGCTGAGTTCCCTGGAGAACTGGGGACCTTTCGGAACCCCAACCTCGATGAGTCTCACCCCACTCACTGGAAATTTCGGTGGTGTCCAATCTCCAAATTGCTTCAACGCATCTCTCAGATTGAAATACTTTAGAAGTTCTAGAATTCTTGATTTTGCTTTTAATAGATTAGATGGTTCTTCTACAAGCAAATCTTCACATTTAATTAACATAGCACTTTTCTTAGGCTCTGCTAAATCATCTCCGACCTGCTTATCAGATAATATTTTTCCTTCAGATAATATTTTGTTCTCAGTATTTTCTGCATGTAGGGTTGCATCGTCGTTGAGGAAGTTGTTTTCGAGTTTCATTTTCTTCATATCCTTCTTTGATTCTCCAGAAGCATTTGCATCATAAGTTGGACCATTCTGTTGCAGTCTGGTCTTCTGAAACACTGGGTCTATTCTGTGCTGAAGTATGAATTGTCCTAACTGAAGTTCATCTTTTGACATTTTTATTCGAGCATGTAACGTGGAAAGCTTGCGGGACGAAATATTTGACATTAATTAATGCAAAAATCATGAATAAAATTTAATTATTTAAACATTAAAAACACATTTAAATACCTGTTCCAGGCTGTTGAACATTGCTGAAATAAGTGTCATGGGCAGAGGATTCAAGTCCTTACAAGATTTCCAAACGTGTGACAGTTCATCAAAGTTCAGCTCATCAATGAAGCCTGTAAATATATGCACAGTTAACTGATTTTGCAGTTTAACACGCAATTATTAAAACTGAATAAAGCGTTATTCACTTTCAATTTAGTTAACAATTTCATGTGGCAATCAAGGGTTTGAAAAAATAGAAGAATCAATATGGATAATAACAGATAGACGGTGTTAACAAATTAGCAAAAAAATTTGGAACCCAGATGTTCGAGTACATTGAGATCATTCATGACCCTCATGAGACTGTCCACATGATTGCCCATCATGATCTTCTTCAACTCCAACCACATCCTCTCCCCAGAAATACCTGCAAGTGCACGAATTTCACAACAGGTCTGTAAATTACATGGCCACAAACAATTCATAGTTGGCTGTTGCGACATGACTATCTATTGACAACTAAGATTAGAATATTTGCTCTGCTACAGCACATTTATGAAAATTAAATTTGCTATTATTAACAAAGAAAAGTGCAAGTCTATTTTCTTACTTGCCAAGCCAGCTGAATTTGATTGTATTGCCTTCAGTATATCAGCATCATGGCTTTCTGCATCCTTCGCTATTCTACCATAGAATCTTTAATAGGAACAATTTCGTTTTTTAAAAATAATATCACTTAGTTTTATTATTCTTATTACATAATAGTCATTAAGTTGCCTAATTGAATAATTTGCAAACCTAAAATATCTCAAAATTCTTAAAAAATCTTCTTTAATTCGATCTTCAGCCTTGCCAACAAATTTCACTTTTCTGTCTGATAAATCTCGTTCCCCATTGAAATAATCATATAAAGTTCCATCAAAACCTAAAAGTTTCATGTACAATATGATTATATTCTTTCAAGTTGTCTGTTTGGAGAAAGAAAAGTAGAAATTGCCTAGAAACATGGAGTTGATGGTCAAATCTCTTCGTTGGGCATCCAGCATCCAATCTGTTGTGAACTGGACCTCTGCATGTCTGCCATCTGTTTCAACATCAAATCTCAAAGTTGTTATTTCAAAGTTTTCCTGAAATTAGGAATAAAAAAAATAGTTATTTTATATATGTATACTGGCTTTCAATTTTAGATGCGACCACTCAAAAGAAAATAAAATTTTTTAAGTAAACCTTATCATTGATTCTGCATGTTATCGTTCCATGCCTCTCTCCCTTGTTGTTTATCATCCTTATCTCTTCTTTTTCAAACATGGCAATCATCTGTTTCGGAGTGGCGGTAGTAGCAAAATCGATATCATCTGCCACCTTTCCTAAAATAAGATCCCTCACAGCGCCACCGGCTATTCGGATTTCAAAGCCATTTTTATTGAATAGTTTTGCAAGGAAGTCCAACTCTGGAGTGAATAAACTTTTAAACTCTGGGCTGTCAAGTTTCTTAAACTGTTTCTTCAATGGTGTAGCTGTAGATGAGGATAATGATGATGTCATTCTGAAATATCAAAAATATTCAGTGTTTACTACATTAAAAAAAATTGTAAACAGGTTTTAATAATTAAATTAAAAATTAAATAAAATATTTAACTCTATTTATCTTTTATTTTTAACATATTAAAATTAAAAAAAGAAAGTCTAATTAATTAAATTAAATTTATTAATAAATTACCTTTTTTTAGAAGTTATGAATAAATTCAAAAAATATTTACACGTTGAAAGTGGAGTTCGAATTTTACAAACAGGACTCAAAAGTTTAATTAGCAACATTCGGATGTAAATGACATGCAATTTAAAAAGGAATCGGCAACTTATAAAATAATCATGTTTGACAAATACATTATCGCTCTGTAAATATGCATACCAAAGAAAGTTGACGGAGTAAAGTTAAGGTAAACAAAGTATTTTAGTTTTTCGCCGGTATATTGATTATCTCAAGCTATCCTAACTTATCCACTTGAAATAATACTAATAACTGATAAAAATAAAAAGTTTGAAACTAGTATTTATTTAGTTGTTTTTCATTTAATTGGACAGACTTTGATGGAGATTGTGACTAAGTTAGAAAATGATGACAAATAATTAGGAAACTACACAAAAAAAAATAAAATGGTAACTAGTGAAGTGCGACAAGTATGAAAATCAGTGAGACGATAATATTTTCTTCCACGTACTTATTCCGTCTGTATGTTTCGTTTTTGTGGAAAGTGCAGAAACCGGAAGTAACATGACTGCACGTGACCAAACGGCACACCGCGTCGTGTTTCCGTCGTAAAAAATTTAGGACCACAAAAAACTAAAAAAACAGTTTTTATAGCTTTTTATTTTGAAATATCACCAAAAAGTAGTGGCAACTGTCTTTCATACGGCTAGCTTCCATACAGATATGATCAAATGAATGGTTAAAATTAAAGAATCACAGGTTGACAATACACACCATACACTCAAAAGAACACATATTTAAATAATTTAACAAAAATAGAGGACTAAAAATATCGCAAAAGAGTTACGGGAACGTGAAAAACAACTTCAAATAAATATTATGTCTCATTAAAGACTGCATCATCAACAATGAAGGATGGTAAGCTTGTATAGGGTGGCTCTGCATGAACTTTGTACAATAAATTTGAATGTGTGTGGTGTATGACTGTCATCAATCGAATAAAATACAAAACATGGTGGTATCTTCTCGTTTGATTTGGATAGACATCTGAATATTTGGTAAATTGATTGAAAGTATACAAATGCTATGTAAAAAAAACGCCTATAATTGAATGCGTTACGACATAAATAAATTAAAATCGTACCGGGTACTCATTTTTACATAGAAAGTATCTTGAAACTAAGTTACAAACGTAAAAATACTGCCAATGCAGATTTTTTTGGCACAACTCACTTGTTTCATACCATTCTAAAGCATTCAGTAGCAGCTCCTTATATGGCCAAATGTTACCTTTTAAAGTCAAATGAAAGTTAAACATAGTTGTGCGTTTCAAAAATATGCAATAAAAATAAATCTAGCAATAAAAACATTGTGGCATGTGTGTAAAGATATATTTATAAAATTATTTTAGAAACATATATAAAGCAAAATGATACACAAATTTTCAATATGATAAAACGTGAAATTGAATGAACAATTAGAAGATGATAACAACTCACTCATGTCAAGTAGGAAAATAGCACTGAGGCAAGCTAATTCAATTTCATCTAACTTAAAATGTTGGACCAGTTTTGAGAACCGTTTGAAAGATTGAAATAAAGGTCTTAACATTTGGTGCTTCTCAACCAATGCCTGTAAATGTATTAAACCAACTTTCAAAACTTATCAAACAATCCAACAGTACCAAAATTGAACATTTGAAAATATAGTTGTTAAATGAACTAGACAACCTCAATGTTGTTGAAAGAGAATGAAAACCATTTGAAGCTGTTGGTTTGGTATGTTGTTGCGAATGTACAAGACATAATGGGATAGCTGCAACTCAACACAATACTCCTCCGACTCTCGGAGCTTGGATTTATAAAACCTTGAAAATAAATAAAATCAAATATTACAATAAAAAAAATGAAAAGTAACAATTTCAATAATGAAAAAAACACTACATACATGAGCAATGTATGCCCTGAAAAGTACTTCAATTGAGAAATAACTGAAATGTTTGACCTGGGACATGTAGAGCAAATTTATTAACAAGAATCATGGATTTTTCCATTGTGATTCTCTTGAAATCCCACAATTCTTCAAGTGAAATGTCATCACTAATCACGTAATTCAGATCAGTCTTTCAAGAGAAAAATTATTTCACATTGAATTAGTTATTTAGAGATAGAAGTGTTAAAAATATGTCTTAAAAGTCTTCACAAAACCACAGAAGCATCTACTCACCCAAGCAGATGGGAAAAATGTTTTAGAAGCACATTCTAACAAGTTACAAAGCTGACCATATTTTACAGATAATGGCAGTCTGTCAATGGAAAATGGTGGAACATTACAAACAGATCTTTTTGATCTCTTCTTTGACACTCCACCTCTGAGAATATGCAGTTTTCTTGACTGATATGTTGAGCTACTAGCTAGTGCTGTTGATGAATTGTGTGATGTTTGTGGTGCATGTATATGTGTGCATTTTAAAATCTGTCTTGGTGCTAATAGTGGTGATATTTGTTGTTGCTGCTGTGGCATTGTTGATGATGGTGAAAATTCTGGTTGGATTATTAAATGATCATCTTGTCTGACTGTTGTAACTTCAAAACTTTGATCTAGACTAGCTAATAATTTTGGTGAATGTAGTAAGATATTTGCATTAAAATTTGCATCATCAGCAGGATTATCTACTGCAACATTTTCATCCACAGCAGCCTCAGTAGCAGCAGCAGCAGTTGTGGTCTCAGCAGCAGCATCTCTCCTAACAGCATGATCATCATGATCATACTCTTCTGTTTCACTCATTTTTATAATTTTATTTAGATGTTTGACTTGACAGTTTGATTAGGTATGAAACATTCATTGGCTGAACAACTATTGTGCATATCATATACTTATACATACGTCATATGTCGTCAATTGTGAGCACAAAATATTTAGCAATTAATTTTAACAAAATAGATTTAACACATTTACTAAAAATTAATTTTAATTGTAAACAATCTAGAAATTGCAGATTGAACGCGAAATTAAGATAAATTAAAACTTTTAAACTAGAGACTTAAACCACAGGCTCATAAACATTAGGTATGCTAGTGGCTGTGGCGTTAAGTACTTACATAACTATTTCTATTCGGCTTCGGTTTCGATCTCGGTTCTCGATATAACGGTCTCATAAAACTACTAATGTTTCCTATTAACAAAACTATCTAAGGTTCGTGAATTAAATTATATCTTTAAAAAAAGTTTAATTTAAAAAGTGAATCATAAGTTTAAAATATAAATTATAAGTTGAAAAATGTTATTTATAAACCTTTAATGAGTTATTTTGAAAAACTCGTCATCCTATCTCATTTAGATATTCCAAACGAGAACATGAGATAGTGAATGATGGATGACTTGAGACAAATAAATAACGGGTCACTAACATTAATAAAACAAAACAATTCAGCAGGCAACTCTGTAGATTTTTTCTACTGTCTGTCCTTGCTCGTTAGTATTTCCATGTGCCTAAAAACTGTAACTTATCAATTTAGTAGAAAAAAGGATAAGTTTAATACTTACCGTGTCACAACAGCTTACAAAGCATACGATGTCTACGAATTTCTGTTTCATCGTGACAGTTATTTTAGATCTATTTTGATCGAATGTTATAAATAAATAGTGGAGCATGTTTTGGAATGTTTCGAATATTTTATTGTGAAAATAATTTCCACCAAAAAACTAAAAAATGTTCAAATTTAAATTCTCTTGAAATTACAAAGTTGATCGTTGAAGTAATTTCTTTCAAACAAGTTTATGTTCTTATCTCGAAAAGTTTGATAAATTGTTATCATGAAAAAGTTATAATTTAGATAAAATGAATGGAACTCAAGCAACAAAAATATAATTAACAAATGTAATGTTAGTAATTTGTTACTTACGACAAAACTCACAACAACAACAACTATGGTGATCTTGGGAAAAAATAGCTATCCATCCGCATTAATATAGTCAATCATTACATTAACTCGTTCACAGTTGTTATCAATATTAATGTCTCATTATACATTATATCTCGTACATAGTTTTTACAAATTAATGTCATTGTTTTAAATTAAACCATTCCTTAGTCGGATCATAATCTGGTCAACACTTGTAAGTTTATTTGAATTACGGATATTATATTAATTTCGATTTGGACACAACTTTTGCAGGTGGATATATATAAACAAATTTCATAAGATTGTAGTTTACCAAGTCTTGAATTTTCTTTAAAAAGAGCAGTTAGGTTTATTGTGGCACACGCATTTTTCAATCATCATGAACGGTTCGGTCTTGGTGGAGCCGTCGGGACAGATGTACTTTATATCGACGGTTCTCGATTTCTCCGGACCGCAACACTTTCGACACCTCCCGCAGAACTTCAGACGATATTCATCCACACTTTCACAGTTAGCGTGGCGGAGTTTTTCAGAAATTGGACTTTCTAGTGTCGATTTACATTTGGAATCGTTCGTGGCGTTGGATGTTGGGTTGTTTTTGTTGTACTTTCTCTTGCTAATGTTGCTGTTGTTGCTGTTGTTGGTTGTTGTTGTTGCTGCTGTACCCGCATTATCGTAGTTTGATTTGCTTTTCGATCGGTGTTGTTGTTTGTCCGACTGCTCTGAAATCTGATCGGTCATCAATTTTTAAAACGGTCAGTATAAAATTTGTTTATTAATGTTTAAAATTTTATTAATTCATTCTTGTATGTTTGTAAATGCGATCTATTTTTAGCATCGTCGTCATCATTTTAAAAGTTGCTCTTCACTAATGAAGGTATGGTTATGCCATCTTAATCTGTAGCAATATCAGGGATATTTCCTTAATTATAAATTTTAAGGAATAAAGTTCCTTATTATTAACAATATAGCTTAAATTTAATTTTCTACTTTTAACATTTGTAACAATACTTAAACTACACATGAGACATTTTGGAAAATATTAAAAATACATAACAAAAAAAAACAAAATATCAAATAAAAAGTAAATAAAATAACAAAAAAAAATACAACATAATGCCAAAAGCCACCTCTGAGACCATCATCTCGCACGGTCTGACGTTGCACATCCTTCTCTCTTGTGTCGCCTGGCAGAGTTCATTATTGTTGGACATCCTCACGGATTCACCGTAGCCACACGTCGTCGAACAGGCACTCCACTCAGTTTCCTCGTGTTTGCATGATTTCCCGTTCGCTAGTTGGTTGGTTGGTTGTTTAGTTGATTGATTGGTTGGTTGATTGGTTGATTGGTTGGTTGGTTGATTGGTTGGTTAGTTGGTTGATTGATTGATTGGTTGATTGATTAGTTGGTTGGTCGGTCGGTTGGTTGATTGGTTGGTTGGTTGATTTGTTGGTTGGTTGGTTGATTGGTTGGTTGGTTGGTGGTTTCCAATTAAATTAAATTTCTTTTATTTTCAATATAACTACGTACAGTATAATAATGAGATGCAAATGACTCAAAGTTAATCGACTTGCCTTTATAAACTCACTACATTAAAATCATTAAAGTGATAATCAAAATTGGGGTGAAAATATTTTAAACACGCTAAATAAAATTCAATTTTGCCCAATTGTGCATTAACAAAAAAATTAAATAAAAATTAAAAAAAATCTCCAAAAATCCCTCAAATATTATCACAAAAAGAGTTAAAAACAGACAATAGTGTCCGGGCAGAGCATCATCTAGATTGACGAGATTGTGTGGGTGAGGACAGACCCATTCCTTGCAGCACCTATCCTTGATGGAGACCAGCTGGGCGTCCCTACAGTGGTCATTTGAAGGGGGGTGCAGTTCTTGGGGGCACATCGTCGAACATGCGTACCTGGTATGGATTTGGTGGGTGGAATTATATTTTATTCGTTTATGTTTTGGCGGATTTGTTGGCGATATCGTTGATGTTTGGTTCTTTTTGGTCTGTTTTTCTTTGGTTTTCGATATGATTCTTTTTATTTCTCAAGTTTAAAAGTTCGATTTTTGATAATTTTTAATTTAAGACGAGAAAAATAAATTTTTTGAGATTTTTCATCTATCATCAAAGAAATATATAAAATAGTTGTTATCAACAATACACCCCAATACATGGCAGATATAGTTTCATGACATTTGAGTGTATATATTCTTTCCAACGTATACACCAGTTAGGAACGGATCAACTCCACACAGCAAATTATGCTAGGGAAGGATGGCAATGTTGCGTACACTTGTTTGCTAGCTAACAAACTAAATTACTAACTTAACTAACAACTACCCAACCCACCAACCAGCCAGCCAGCCAATCAGAGAGATGGATACCTACGCGTCATCCTTAATTATCCAATCAGATACTGCCATTAATAATCCACCCACGTTATCGACCGACAAATTGCATGTCTCATCTGCATGATTTATTTTCTTGGTCGCACGCATACACACACTTATAAACACACACACTCTCACACACACACAGACACACACATCACGCACACACATACATACATGCATAGGTACATATATACACACAAACACTAAGTCTTTCCTTAATAAAATTCAATAACAAATCATAGCATATCGTACAGTTGCATTCTGCCATTAATATATTTACTTTACATAAGTTTTGTTTAAATTTAAGTTTTTTGCATACAAAATCCAATTTTAAATTTATATTTACGAGTGAAATGAAAAGACACTAAATCTTTCTGAGATCGAAATAGAAAATTTTTAAAGAGTTTTTTTTAATTCGGCATCATTCGATCGTACAAATTAATTAAAATACATTAGAAGAATTGAATTTCTATTTTCATTCTCTTTTTCTGTCTCCTTCTCTCTTTCTCTCTCTCTTTCTCTCTCTCTCTCTTCTCTCTTTCACTGTTTGTTTTCAAAAAAATTTTCCAACTCGCAATCAATCGATCAGAGAGATCGCCGATTTAAAATAAATTAGAAAAATGAAAAATTGAATCTTTCTCACTTTCTCTCTTTCTTTCCTCCTTTATTCCGTTCTCCTCTACTCTACATCTCTCTTTCTTCTCTATTACTAAATGTAAAGGTATTTTAAACTAAGCTTCCAAACAAGAACACGCATTAAATGCAAGTGTGCCGTAAACGTATGTATGTGTGTTTTGTACGTACGTGTATTTATACGCGTGTACATCTGTGTGTGTATGTATGAATGTGTGTGTGTGTGTGTGTGTGTGTGTGCATGTGACGTGTGTGTATGTGAAGTGTGAAAAACACGTCAGAATAAATTTTCAATCACAGAAATAGTAGCTGTGGCCTCATAAGCTTGTGCTGCTGAGCGATAAGAAATCTGTCAGCTTAGGAGAAAAGGAAGATGAATAGAAGGGGGTCCACACACACGCACAGACACACACGCACACACATACACACGCACACACACAGACACACAGAAGGAGAATGTGACAGAGAAGTTGATCGATTGAACTAATTTTAAGGACCTCTGTGACTTTCTTCTGAAAGTGTAATAGATTAAATTATGCATACTTGCCTTGGTTTCTTCATCTTGTTTTTTTATTTTTATGTATTTTTTTTTATTTCTTTATTCAGCTTAGAAAGAGAGAGATAGAGAGAGAGAGAGAGAGAGAGAGAGAGAGTTTGTATGTGTGTATGTGTGTGCCTACATATATGTGTAATTATTTTCTGGATCGATTTATTCTGTAGAATAATTGTTAGGAAATGATTATAAATGTTTGGCTATTTATATCTTTGCTAATGGGATCCTTGTGATATAGCGCTCACATTCCTGAAGCGCTTTCGTCTCACTCCATCTTCCAACTTCTATAATTGTACTCTTTTACTGAAGATTTTTGTGTGCGTGTGTGTGCGCGTATATTTTTTTCTCATTCATCATTCATTCTTTCTATCCATTGAAACATGCATCCATTCGATCGATCCATCCATCCATCCATCCATTCATTCATCCATGCTTACATTTATCTTTCTGATTCAATTCAATCCGTTATGCCTCATTGAAAGAATATGTTTAATGAAATCGTCTGTGTATCTATGCGACTGCTGTTCGTTTGTCTGTCTGTTTGTTTGTCTGACTGCCTGCTTGTCTGTTTGTTCCTTCGTGTTTTTTGTTCGTTCATTTGTTCGTTTATTGGCGATTGTTTGTTTGTTTGTTTACTTTCTACTCGTTAAAGGCAAAAAAACTGCCAATAAGTTTTTCACATAGTCATTCAACTAAAAAATTTTATCCTCTAAAGAATTTTCAAGCATTTGAGAGAAAAAGAATGAGCTAATTGGTTTCCTGTATTCATTCATTCATTCATTCATTCATTCCTTTGTTCGTTCGTTACTTCACTCAATTTTTCGTTCCTTTGTTCGTTCACATTTTTCACCAAATTTATTTATTTCTACAAAAGTACACTTAGCAAATGTATGAGAGAGATAGAAAAAAAAGATAGAAAGAAGTAGACAGAGAGAGAGAGAGAGAGAGAGAGAGAGAGAGAGAGAGAGAGAGAGACAAACGCACAAACAAACAGACAGGCAGGCAGACAAACACAACAAACAACACAGACATAATCAGACCTTCCATCCTGGCAGAAACATGTGAGGCTGCAGCTTGGATTGTATTGCTGTCCGTCTGTAATTATCTTGCCATTCACATTACAACTTCGACCTGCTTTTGCTGTTAAATTGAAAAAAAAACGTTTTTACGTTTAATAAGAGAGAGAGAGAGAGAGAGAGAGAGAGAGAGAGAGAGAGAGAGAGAGAGAGAGAGAGGGAGAGAGAGAGGGAGGGAGAGAGAGTGTAGGAAAGAGAGAGAGAGAGAGAGAGAGAGAGATTATTATTGTTATCTATGTTTATGGTTCTATTTTGATTATTTGGATTTTATTTATGAATTTATTCATTACATTAAAATGAAAAATTTTGTTATTATAGAACTTTTTATATTTTTTCAAATTTCCGTTATTAATGTATGCCAACAAAAAATTTAATTAAATTTAAAGTTTTGATAATCGAGAAAGACAATTCTAACAAAATTTTTCTAAAAAAATTTCAAAGAAAAAGGTTTGAAAAAATAATTTTTCGAATAAAACAATAAATACAATAAAAAAATAATAATAAAAACAAACATATAAACATCAAACATAAAAAAAATACAAACTTTGTCAACATGCACAATGCACGCTATTTGGCGTGCATTTTGATATACATACACTCAAACATAACTATGAAATACAATTAAGTAACTATTATATGTATTTTAATATCATAATATTAGATAATAATTATAATATAATAATAACATAATAACAAAATTATTATTTTTAATATAAATTTAGGTTTATCTTTTTAAAGATTTAACGTGACATGATTCAAGGATGAATTAAAAAATTGAAAATTTTTGTTTTGAAATAAATTTTTTCGTTGTTGCAACTTTATAAAATTTTACACAGATCTTAAAAAACACCCTCGCACACACAAATTTACACACACACACGTAAACTTAAGTGCTCACACACATACATACATACATACAAACACACATTCACAGCCATGCGCACACGTACAAACGCACACACACATACAAATATACACACACAAACATACACACACACACACAAC
The DNA here is from genome assembly GCF_000326865.2 of Helobdella robusta. NCBI lineage: Eukaryota > Metazoa > Annelida > Clitellata > Rhynchobdellida > Glossiphoniidae > Helobdella > Helobdella robusta. The sequence continues at coordinate 1,267,071 of NW_008704544.1, forward strand.
CGTTGCATCAATAACTGTATCGACGTCAACAGAGGAGCTATAGATATTCCGCTCACGGAACGATATAAAGAATAATAGAAAAATAAAAATAAAATAATAAGAAAAATAACAATAAAAAATGAGAAAAATAAAAAAACTGAAAAACCCTGATGGCTAATAAAAATAGGAATATTGACAACTCATGTAAAATACAATGTATGTACGAGTGCTTTGTTTATTTACGCTGGTTAATTCTTATGTTTCTGTTTAAGCTCGTGTAGGTTTATTTATGCCTGCAAATGTTTATTTCTATGTTGGTTTATGTATTGTTTATGTTTTTATTTGTTTTATTTGTCTGTTTGTGTTTATATTTACGAAAGGTCAAAACTCATAAACAATTCGACTGGAGCACGTTGTGTCTAGGATCAAAAAGTCATAGGTAAGCAAATAAACAAACAAACGAACGAACGAACGAACAAACATACATACTTACATACAAACAAACAAACATATGAAAGAAAAATGTGTTTTTTTCTGTTTTGTTTATGAAAAGTGACCGCCCACATAAAAATTACAAACCCCCAAAAAACACATTAACCAACAACCAGCTGGCACTTTAATATAAGTTTCCGAAGTGCGTATCAATAAATAACGCTCATATTTGTCCGCACATTTACACATGAAAACACACACAAAAACATACATATACACGCACACACATATACACGCACACACATATACACGCACACACATTTACACGCACACAAATATATATGCACACATACACACACTTATATTTATACGTACACATATAAAAACATTACACACACACACACATACAATTTATGGCGACTTTTTTTGAATTACAAAAAACATACCAATTCAAACAACTGTTTACAAAAATAAACTAAAACTACAGAGAAATAAAACAATAGCAAAGAAAAGATAGAAAAAAGAATAAAGTTGAAAAGAGAGAAATAGAGACAGAGAGACATAGAAGAGAGAGAGAGAGAGAGAGAGAGAGAGAGAGAGAGAGAAAGAGTTTACTAAACAAGATCAAAACAAGTTTTCCAAACCTCTGCATATGCCTCTGATGCCATTGTCCTGCGTGTAATTACAGTACAATCCTTTTGATTTGTCGCAGCCATCTGCTTTGCTACACAAGTCTCCTAGATGGTTGGTTGGTTGGTTGGTTGGTCGGTCGGTCGGTTGGTTGGTTGGTTTAGCAATCAAACACATTATTTATACTTATATAACAACATCAACAACAACATCAACAACATCAATAGCACCAACAACAACATTCACAACAGCAACAACAACAAACCTTGCTGCCTGGCACATATCTGACAGCATCCACATCCATCCTGTATCAACTGCACTCCTGTCTGACAAGTCGGCAGTTCGGGACTGCACTGACACGGATAGATACAATCCTGAAAATGATGAAGACAACGACGACGATGATGATGTTGATGACAATGTTGTTGTTGATGATAACGATGTTGTTTATCAAAATGACGATAAAAATTGCCATCCCATAAGACATCAAACGGTTTTATCATTAAAAAACCCATCACCGTCATGATGGCTTTAATCGCTATCACCGTCATCATCATTATCATCGTTATCAACATCACCATCGTCTTTACAATCATCATTCTTATCATTACTTTAGGTTTAGCATTGGAGTCTGGCTCATCACTTTGCATGTACCAAGAATCAACCGACTGATTGTTACCGTTTGTAGACTGCTGCTGCTCCCATCCGATACTCGTTTGCTTCGATACCGATCCAATCTTCGTTTGTTTCGATACCGATCCGATGCCCGCTTGTTTCGATACCAATCCGATACTCGTTTGTTTCGATACCGATCCGATACTCACTTGTTTCGATATCAACGGTGGTCTACGCATGGCTGAACTATCTATCGATCCTGGTGTGAATGAATAAGGAGACATTCAATATGCATTCCACTGTCATTTAGAAGTTTTTTTTTATTAACATTGATACTTAATTTTGTTTAAAAATTTATAAATAAAACATAGTTCGCATAATTATATATGCTCTTACGAAGGTATGTATGCATAAGTGTATTGTATACATGTATGTACATATGTACCTTTTTATGTAATTACGTATGTATGTGTGTATGTATGTATGGATGTGTGTAGGAATGATTGTATGTTGTAGTACGTTTAGTTTGGTTTTGTATGTACGTATGTACGTACGTATGTATGTACGTACGTACGTACGTACGTATGTATGTATGTATGTATGTATGTATGTATGTATGTATGTATGTATGTATGTATGTATGTATGTATGTATGTATGTATGTATGTATGCATGTATGTATGTATTTATGCATGTATGTATGTATGTATGTATGTATGTACGTACGTATGTATGTATGCCGGCATGTACGTACGCACTGCAAGACGGTCTGCATGTACACAAATCCATTGAAAGGCATACGCACAGTAACGTGTACGTACGCTAGTTCAGCTCACGTCAATATAGACGCAGTAAATGGCGTTGTATGTGTGTACGTACGTGTGTGGTTGTGTTTGCGTGTACGTATGTGTGTATATGTATAAATGAATGAATGAACAAGTGAATGAATGAGTTGATGTATGGATGAATGGACTGATGGATGGATGGATGAATGGACTGATGGATGGATGGATGGACGGGCAGATAAATGGATGGACGGGTAGATGGATGAATGGATAGATGGATATATAAATATATGGATGAATGAATAGATGAATGAATGAATGATGGATATATAGATGGATGAACTAATAAATGGATGGATGGATGGATGGATGGATGGATGGATGGATGGATGGATGGATGGATGGATGGATGGATGGATAGAGGGATGCTGTCAAACTTCTTTTTATGCTCCTTAATAATTCTTTGTCATTTGCAGATATGTCGTTGTCGTTATTGATTTTACCGTTGATGACGTCATGGTTGTTGATGTTGTTGTTGTTGTTGTTGTTATGAAAATCATCACCATTATGTTTGTTATCATTTGATGAATTATGATTAAGTTGTGTTTGGTGGCTAATATCGTTGCTGTTGTTGTTTCTGGCAAGGTTATTAGTCTCAAAATTGTTGAAAAATTTGTTGTTGTTGAAAAATATCTTTTCTTTGTTGACGATGACGTCAGAGTTTGTTGAGATTACGAGTGATAATATAACGACAACACATTTTAACAAACGAAGCCAAATGTTGTTGATGCTATTGTTGTTGATGTTGTTGTTGATGTTATTAATGTTATTTATTCTCGACATGTCTGATGACTGAATAACCAAAAAGTAAATAATTTTTAGCCCTATGAAAGCTGATGTGACGTTGATGTTATCTAGTTAAAGGTGTGATCATTGATGTTATGTTAGTATAAATTAATGTTTCTTTTACAGTATCTTATTATATATCTATATTGTATCTATTATATCCGTTCATACGTTCATCAATTTATGGAATACATATATCTAATTATATATTCATTAATTTAAACAAACTTTGAGATGAATTTGTGTTACTAACAAAATGTGTTTTGTGGAATTCGAATTAATTAATTAATTTAACAATATATTAAATAATTAACGAATTAATGAATTAATTTGATAGTTAATTAAATAATATTTATTTCTATCGTAACTTTAAATAAAATTTCTAAACTTCGTTAACATTGTTCTGAGAGCAATCTGTCTTATATATCTGTAAAGGAAAACCAAGCTGACGGAAATATATATAGAAAAATCTCTCCCTTTCTCTCTCTCCTCTCTCTCTCTCTCTCTTTCTCTATCTCAATCTCTCTCTCTTTCTCTCTCTATACATATATATATATATAAATATATAGTTGGCTATATACATGTATTATATATATATATATATATATATATATATATATATATATATATATATATATATATCAATATCATATCATATATATATATATATGTAATCCCTTAAGGGACCGTTGAGACCGATGGTATTCTTCTATCTCTCCAAAATCCTTTTCTTTCCCTCGCCATCTTCATTGAGCCCAATGTTCCAACCCCCGTCCATTTTGTGATATCATCCATCCACTTCCTCACAGGTCTTCCAACTTTTTTCTTCCAGTCCCTCTTTCTCATCAGTACTTTTATTTATATATATATATATATATATATGTATATGTTGAAAGGAGACCATATTTTATATAGCATTGTATGAATTCTATCGAATCGTTGGCGTTTAAAAATTTAAAAGTATGTCTTTTCAATTTTCTTACTAGAAATTGAGCAATTTCTTAAAAATTCTAGTTAGGGAAATTGAAAAAAAGAGACTTTAAATTGATTATTGCCAACAATTTGGTGGAATTCACACAATACATGTATATATGTGTGTGTGTTTGTTTGTTTGTTTTTGTGCGTGCGTGTGTGCGAGTGTGCGTATCAGATTATGCGTTTTTTCGCCGTACACTTTTTACGTCATTTCTTGATGTACATAAGTTTGTTAAAAGCAAGGATAGATGGCTGGCTGGATGTATGTTTTGTAAATGAGATTTTGTTGTTGTTATGATAAAAGTTGTAGCGGTAGTAGTAGCAGTAGTAGCAGCAACAGCAGTAGTAGTAGCTGTAGCAAAATCAGCAGCAGCAGCAGTAGCAGTAGTAGCTTTTTTTGGTTTTCAGGCTCCATGTCTCGTAAAAATAGCTTAGTGTTCGAATTAAAGAATTAATGAATAACCCATCTTAATTGAAAAACACTTTGGCATAGAACGTAAGACTATTTTACACACACACATACAGGCACATATACACACGCACACAGAAACACACATAGGCACACAAACACACAAGCATACGAAACGTAAATAAATGTTAACGTATGCGTGACACGCAAAAACCGCTTAGAAAGATTTATACAAGAATTTATTCTTTTATCTTTGCGTCCATTACACACACACACACACACACACACACACACACATACACATACACATACACACACACACATTTACATAAATGAGATCACATACATAGTTTTACATTTACAACACATATCACATATGTTTTATTCATTTAAATTTACTTACATTTAGCTATTCACACAAGCATTTTAATATGCGTATCAACCCAAATTTCTTGGTATTAAATATATTTATACGAGTATCTGTGTATTTTCTTTGTTTTCAATTTTAAAATTTGCAAACGTATTTTGTGATTAACCAGCTTCAGATATGACGCATATAATTAGCAGATATGTTTATAACTAAGCTTTACTCTAGAGCCTAATTATATCTCAAAAAAAAATTAATTTCATAAAAGAAAAAAAATGTTTTCTTCTTCTGTTTTTTACACATCCAACACAGATTTACGTACACAAATGTAAACTTATTTACTGATTTATTCATTCGTTCATTCATTTGTTTGTCCATCCATTCATTCGTTCGTTCGTTCGTTCATTCATTCATTCATTCATTCATTCGATCACCATCATTCATTCATCAAATCTTTTTTAAAGTCTGCCATCAAATTTAGTTTTTATATTTATTTTGCTGGTTGTTTCTCAGTCTTTTCTTTCCTTTTTTTCTATTTTCTGCTTTCTCATTCACATTTTGTCTCTCTCTCTCTCTTTTTCTCTTTTTTCTCTTTTTCTCATCCTCCTCTCCTTTTTTATTTTTCTCTTCATACACTGCTCTTGATTGAATTTTCATTTTCTTTGTTCTTTTTTATTTTTCTTCCCTTTCGCTCTCATTCTTATTCTTTCTTTTTATTTTTTCTCTCTCTCTCGCTCTAACTTTTTTCTGTTTTTTTCTCTCTTTCTTTCTTTCTCTCTATTTCTCTCTTTCTCTCTATCTCTCTCTTTCTCTCCCTCTCTCTCTTTCTCCACTGTGTACAGACGGATGGATATATTAGCCAGGAAACGTGTGCCTGTCAAATTGTATTACGATTAGGAAGGCAGCTGCGTTAGTTATGTATGTGTCCACACAGTCTGAACGCCCAAGCACACATATGCACTCTCTCTTTCCCTCTCTTTCTCTCTCTCTCTGTCTGTCTTTCTCTCTCCATTCTTTCTCTCTTCCCCTTTGCCTCACACTTTTTCTTTTTTCTAGTTTGTTTTATTGCTATATTGTTCAAGTTTTTCTTCTTTCTGTTTTCTTTTTATTATTTTTCCTTTTTTGTGTGCTTTTTTCTCTCTCTCCATCTTTCTTCTTCACTTTTTCTTTCTCTGTCTCTTTTTCTCTCTTTTTTTCTCTCTCTCTACTGTCTGCGAAAGAGAGAGATAAAGAGAGAGAAAGGGAGAGAAAGAGAAAAAAAGAAAGAGAGAAAGAGAGAGAGAATGAGATGAGCATGGATGGTAAGTTATTAGGTTGTAGTATTGCAGTAATTGAATTAGGCAGTGGCCGATAAAATAACGTTAAATGCGCTCCGTTATACATAAGCCAGGAAAAATTACGTACTTGATGAGCTGGTTGCTGCAATGGTGAAACCCATGATGAAAATAAGAGAAAATAATATAAATAATAAAAATGGAAAAAAAGATAATAAAAAAAAGTCCACAACTTTCAATTGGACAAATAACATCCCCCGTACACTGCTCTTAGACAGAAACTGCATACATCAACATCCAGACATGTAAACAGACACACACATGCGCACACAGACAGACATCACACTAACACTCTTTCTTTCTCTCTCTCTCTCTCTCTCTCTCTCACACACACACACACACACAGACACACACACACATGATGTAATAGATCCAGATCTGGTTAAAAAAACCTTACACGCAAATTATGTTTAGATTCCAAGCAGACACAAGCAAGGATGGTTATAATAAAATCGAGAAAAAAAACATACATACGAAACGAAACGAAACAATTACACACCACACACACGCACACACACGAAACGTACACACCACAAACACACACACGCACACACACGTACACATACATCGATACATATATGAATGCATTGAATCAAAATTTGTCAGCCGATCAAAATTTCCAAACTTAATTTTTTTATTTAAATTTTTTTTCAAAAGAAAATATATTATTATTTTAAAAAATGCTTTTTTAAATGTGAAATTGTATGAGATGTAAAAACAGTTTTAATTAAAATTTTAGTAGTATTCTTCCATTTAGTATTATCATTAATAACTATACAATTTACATAACATTTATATCCATCAATTATTTCACGATAATAAACTAATTAATTATCATAAATTATTCATATATTATAATATAAAATAATAATAAAAGTAAATAATAGAATAATAATAAATGTAATTTTTATTTCATAGAAGGGTCATTTCGAAATATTTTCCGCCGGCTAAAGGCGAGCAAATTTGATGTTGCTAAGATAAAATGGAACAGCTGACCGAGCTATACCATAAAATTTTATGGTATGTATCTACGTGTGTATGTACCTATGTATGTATTTATACATACAGACAGACATTTCATGGTTTTGTTTACATAAACATCGATATTTTTAGCATGAAAAAATAACTTTTAATTAGAATTTATTTCATTTTCGATAAACCATTTTATATGTCTATTTTAAAAATTTTTTTTTTCAATTTTCAAATCAATTTTTATAGCTTTTTGTTTAGTTTTGTGCTTATTACACTCAGATTCAAACACACACTCACACACGCCCACACACACACACACGTGAATGAGTGGATAGATAGATGGCAGATGGATAGATGAATGAATGAATGACAGAAAACCAAACGAATGCATGGATGAATAAGAACACTCGAAACAAAAAACCCGTAATGGAAATATTTTTAAATTCACATCCTCCATTTAATCTTACTTATATTAAGATTTCCTTTTACTTCCCAATTTCTTTCACTCTCCCTCTCTCTCCCCCTTTCTCTCACTTCCTCTTTCTCTCTCTCCTTTTCTTTCACTTCCTCTCTCTCCCTCTTTCCCTCTATCTTTCTCCCTCTCTCCAAACCAATTAAGAAACACACCCATCTTTTGATTTTTATTGCATTTCCTGGCTCACTCTGTGTGAGTGTTTGTGTGTTTGATTGTATGTGTGTATGGATGTGTGGGTTTGTGTATGTGTGTGCGTATATATGTGTGTGTATGTATGTGTACGTTTGTATGTATGCGTACACACACAAACACACACACGTACATGCTTACAAAATTAAATTAGTTAAGTACATAGAGAGCATACATCAGAGTTTGTTTTGGTTCATGTGCTGTCAAATCATAAGAGGAAAAAAATTTTTATTTTTTCATTTTTTGCGGATTTTATGGAAAAAAAATGAAAAAAATTAATTTAATTTATATTTTTGCTCGCTCTGGAGGGTTTTCGTCGGATTAGGATTTTTCGTTTTGTATTTTTCGTTTTTGTATTTTTGTTTTTGTTTTCACTTTTTAATTAATAAAGATGACAGCCTTAATCTTATTACAAATCTTTGTCAACAATTTTTTGGGATGTAATCAATTGTAAGAATTGTTTTAGGCGTTTGTATGTGGTGTGTGTGTGTGTGTGTAAGTTTGTGTGTGTGAAAATTCTATGAAATTACTTTTATAGATGGCGCCATACTTGGTGACATATTTTTCAAAGAGATCCTTCAAAACGAATTCAAATGAAATGAAAAAAAATGTAATTGAAATTCTATAAAAATTTTTATGATATGACACAATATTAATTTCATTCGTTTTTTATTCATTCACTTGTTTGTTCGCTCGCTCGTTCGTTCATCAGTCTATCTTTTTATTTCTTCTTTCATTCTATTAATTCGGGCCCCCGTTCGGTCATCCGTCTGTCTATCCGTTTATTCATTCATTCATTTCTTCATTCATTCATTCGTTCGTTCGTTCGTTCGTTCGTTCGTTCTTTCGTTCATTCATTCATTCATTCATTCATTCATTCATTCATTCATTCATTCATTCATTCATCCATTCATTCATTCATCCATTCATTCATTCATTCATTCATTCATTCATTCATTTCCAAACGCACGTAAAACTAATTTGGTTCGATCCGACAATTCAGACTTACTATTTAATATCGGGAGGTTAAAGGAAAAGAGAATGGAGAAAAATAAATATTATTATTATTATTGTTATTATTGTTATTATTATAATAATAATTATTATTGTTGTTGTTGTTGTTATTGATATTGTTGTTGTTGTTGTTGTTGTTTGTAGACTAGTTTTTATCCAGTAAGTCCGTTTCAATGTGTCTATTACATTTGAAGTCGGATCATTTTATAATAACGCTCACCATGGCAATAAACATTTGCCAAAGAATCTCATTTTTATCATATCTATGCTATTTTTTATCTTTCGCTATTATTTATGTTTTAGTGAAAAAATAATTTTCGCATTTTAGCACGATTCTACCCAACAATTTGTATCATTGTACACAAAAATTGGCTATTATTTTTATTTATATCTTTTTTTCTATAACGGAAGTAGTTTTTACCGGAAGTGGCGTTGAAATTATTCAACTGCAAATAACAAGTATGGTACGTGCTTCAATTATTCATATTGCCGCTAAAAAGCTTGTTGCACTTTATAAAGCGACATTTTGTTGTTGTTGATGTTGTTGATGATGTTGCTGTTGATGATTTTGTTGTTAATGCTGCTGTTGTTGTTGGTGGTGGTGGTAGTATTGACGATGATGATGACAATGACGACGACAGTGATGATAGAGTTGTTGTTGTAGTTATTGATGTTGTTGTTCTGTTGTTTCATTAGTGTTGCTGTGGCGATTTTACGGTGGGATTTTATGTTAAACTACGAAACTTGTTGTCATTCTCAAACGGTATGTAAGTGCGTCGTTAACGACATCATCACCACCAGCACATCATCATCATCACCACCAGCACATCATCATCATCACCACCAGCACATCATCATCGTCATCTCTGAATGGTTTTGAACGTCTTTCTTAATGTTTCATGTGGCTGTGTTGATGTAGTTTTTGCCCTTGGCGTTTGATGGTGACGTTGGTGATGATGATGGTAGTGATGATGATGACGATGATTAAGCCATCACATCATCATCAATATTAATGTCATCATTAGCTCTAAATGCTTACTCATTCGTCAAAAAAATATTATTATCAGTGTTGTATTAATTAACTTTACTATATTAAAATTACTCATACATTCATTTAATCATTCATTCATTCTTTCTTTCTTTCTTCAATTCTATTAATTCATATTATTTTTCAAGTTTCTGAACATTTTTTGATAAAAACAAAATTGGATTTTAAATTTTATTAACATGTCAACATTAGCATCAGCAGCTACAAAGTTATCAAGTTGAAGTCAGCATATGATATCATGGAATCTAAATGTTTTAAACCACGTCACAGTGTAAAACATCTAAAAAAAATTGTTATACTATAATAGATGGTAAATAGTTTGCTCATTGTATATGTTTTATTGAATCGAAAAATTCAGTTGAAGGTATATTAATAACCAATTCATCAATCAATCAATCAACCAGCCAGATATCTAACTAACTAACCAATCAACCAACAATCCAACCAACCAACCAACCGACCGACCAGCCAACAAACCAACCAACCGACCAACCAGCCAACAAACCAACCAATCAACCAACCAACCAACCAACCAACCATTCAACTAACCATCTCACACAATTTCACTCTATCTCACGCAAAGCGCACATCTTGATAAAACAGTTGAGACCGTTAAGTTGGAAGTTGTCGTGTCCGACATGTAATTAATTCTGTTCACCATGTTTGTGTGTCTGTGTGTGTGTCTGTGTGTGTCTGTGTGTGTCTGTGAGTGTCTGTGTGTGTCTGTATGTGACAGTTGTTGAATAGGCTGTGAACTTTAAAAAAATCTATAAATAAATTAAAAATTTTAATTTGCAAAACCCAACCTACAAACTGATTGACCTGCAAGCTAACCAGCCATTCACCCAACTGACCAACCACCCAATCAACCAACCAACCAACTAAACAGCCAACCAACTGATCATTCAAGAAACCGACCAACCAGCCAACCAACCAACCAACTAAACAGCCAACCAACCGATCATTCAAGAAACCGACCGACCAACCAACCAACCAACCGACCGACCTGAGACAATCAAAATCCTCGCGGCTGATACACTTAACGAAACAATCCAGCTTACTCCTAGCCTTGAAAACAGATGTCGGTTCTTCACTCACACAGGCTAGAAGATTAGTTTTAAATGCTACAACATTAGGAACAGTATCAAAACTGCCATTAGTATCTAAACACAACGATAGATATCTTGATACGATGATACTAAAAGCGGTAATGATGATGAACATTGTGATGGTCGTCGGTTGGACGGTAAAGATGGTATGACTTGATTTCACGTTTGCTGTAATGTTAAAATTTTATGAAAAATTATTTGGTAAATTTAAAATTGTGAAATTCATAAGTCCGCCAGAAAATAAATAAAAATTTTCGGCTCTATCCGTGTGAAACAGTAAAACTGACGCACGTGATTTTATTGTTAGTAAGTGAAACAATTGGAAAATAAATTTCCTTAATGGCTAATGGAGTTTCTGAGTTCGGTTAAATGTATTTGATCTATTTTATTGTTTAAAATAAAAATTATTTCCCCGTAAAATAGAAAACAAATTCACATTTTACAAATTTTCTAATGGCGTTAATTGTTTCTAGAATGTTTGCTGAATCGAAAAATTGAATTCGCTATTTTACGCTTCCGTATTTGTCAAATTCATAACATACTTCTGCATAAGTCTGCTTATTACTGACTCTGTTTATTTCGTTGTTTAAATATATTTATGTTAATTTATGATATGATAATGTTATCAAACTTTGTTTTTTGGTTTATTATTTGCTTGTTGATTTTTTTATTTGGTTGAATCCAACAATCGGTAAATGAATTACAGTAAAAGAGAATCGGGATATGATTGTAGCATAGTTTTGCATAATTAGAATTGTCCATAGCATAGCGCAACAACAGACACTGCGGTGGAATTTTTAGAGATTTTTTCATTTTCATTGTTAGGATTTTATAAAATGAAAATCGCACTGAGTAAATTAATGAAACATTTTAGAATTGGTTTACTTGTAAAAGTGTATGCGTCTGTGTGTCTGTGTGTATAGTGTGTATTTTGTACTTGTGTGTACAGTTTGTATTTTGTACTCGTGTGTGTGTACAGTTTGTATTTTGTTGGAGGTTGTTGGTACACGAAGAACACTTAATCAAAGTCTCGGTTATTTTTTTTCTCCAATGGCTCTTTCTCGCGGCGCGTCACTTCTGACGTCTCCATGTTCATCGATCATGAAGCAATTTTGCCAGATTCAGGTTTTTTTTGGTTTTCAGTTTTTTTTTTTGTTTTTTTGGTTTTTAGGTTTTTCTTGGTTTTTAGGTTTTTTTGGTTTTTAGTTTGTCCGTTTTAAATCCTTAATTCATTTATTCATTCATTCATTTGTTCATTCATTTATTCATTCATTCATTCATTTGTTCGTTCATTCATTCATTCATTTGTTCGTTCATTCATTCATTCATTCAACTAATTAACAAAACCAACAAATCAATAAGGCAGACGGTAACATCCATCAAACACACCAGCCAAACAATCCTCAACAATAATACAACACGCACCCCAATGATTATGTACATCAATCTTTTATTCATCACTTCTTCCTTTTCTCCCTTTCTCTCTCTCTCATTTTCTCTCTCTTTTTTTCTCTCTCTCTCTCATCATCATCATTATCACTACTATCATCGTCATCGTCATCACTATCGCTATAATCGTAATCATTATCCTCAATGAATAAATGAGTAGATGGTTGGATGGATAAATAATTGATTGAATGTGCGAATGAATGAATGAATGAGTGAATGAGTGAGTGAGTGAATGAACAAGCGAACGAACGAATAAATGGATAGATGAAGGAATGTATTAATGGATGATCTTTTTTTCAGAATCTGCATAATGGGAAAATTTCTATGTATCTCAACCAGCGAATCTCTTCTTATATATCTATGTCCATCCATCTTTGCTTATTTATCTTTGTTTATCTCTCTTTGTTTATTATCGTTCTTTGTTTATATCTGTCTACTAATTTTTATTTTTTATTATTTTTTGTTTTAATTTATCTGCGTTCTTTTTTATCTTTGCTTGTACGTTCGCTTATTTATCAATGTTTTTCTGGGAAATTTTTTTGACGTCATCCGTTAATATATGACGTCATATTATGATTACATTACATTTACATAAGATTATACGACAAAGCATTACATTACATTACATTACAATCATCTATTTTACATCACGTAAAGTCACATTACGTTCGATGGCATTACTTTACATAGTATTACATTACATTACATCATGTTACATATAGCATCTACCCATGTTTTAGGCTTATCTAACTTTATATGAATGGTGGATCTACGCTACGCTCGTTCGTTCAAAACATCATTACGCTACTAAATGACTTGATCAAAAAAATTTGCATTTTATTCGGGTACGGTCACACGCACACGCACACACACGTACAAACACACACACACGTACAAACACACACAGATACTCATAATTCATTGAGTGCCCGAGTTGAATATAAATCATATCACCATACTTCCAAAAACACAAATTCGCCAGGTAACGTAGAAAAAAAATAATAAAAAAAATCAGAAAAACACTTAAATCTATTTAATTTTTAAAATATTGTGCAAAAATGCGTGTTTGGGCGTTTAATTTTAACAGCTTAGCAATTTGAAATTCCATATGAGCTTGCCTATATATAAATTTGATTCATGCAATTAATGATGTGGTTGAATGTACGTTTATGTATGTGTATGTATGCATGTGTGTGTGACTGTATAGTATATATATATATGTGTGTGTGCGTATGTGTGTGTGTGCGTACGTGTGTGCTGCGTATGTGTGTGGTGTATGTGTGTGTGTGTGTGTGTGTATGTGTGTGTGTGTGTGTGTGTGTGTGTGTCAACTTAGGGTTGTGTCTAGTATAAATCAGACACAAAAAAAAATTTCGGAAATAAAGTAAGTCAGAGGAATGGCAACAGAATAATTGACGGGAGTTCCTTATAGAAATATTCCGAGGCGATAAGATGATTGATGTGTTTAGGTGTGTTTGTGCGTGTGTGTGCGTGTGTACATGTGTGTATGTGTGTATAGTGTGTGTGATTGAGTGATTGATGGCATCTCGCCTTTCATTCCCCATTTCTTGTCAGTTTCTCCTTTTTTTTCAATGGAAAAATTCTTCCAGAATTGAAACTTATTTTTTTTTTGTACACACCTTTTGTGTTTGTAAATTGTGGTTGAGTTTGTATTGTGTTATTTTTTTCATCCATAGAAAACAGCCTTTTCCTCCATTTATCATTTAGGTGTTAAATATCCATGTATCTATTGATATACTCATCTGACTATCCATCCATCCATTAACTCATCCAGATATCCATCTACCCATTCATCCAGTCGTCCTGCGTTCATTCATTATCCATCCATCGATCCATCCACCATCCATCCATTAAATGATTTTCTCTGCATTTCTTTAATTATTCATCTATAAGTTTTTATAATTCTAAAAATAAAACGCACCCTGATGCATACATCATATTTCAAATAAACATGAAAGTTGTGGCATCGAGATATGTAAACATCAAAGTACTTTTTATGTCAGTGCATGTGTACTTGACAGACTTGATGCTCATGTATTTGTATTTATTATTATTATTCAAAGCAGCAAAAACATGAATGACATTCTTATTCATTTAAAGTATTTGAAATCCAATTTTGGAAAAAAATCATGTGTGTGTGTTTGTGTACATGTCTTTTGGGTTTTAATAAGAAAATTTTATAAAAATAAGAATAATAAAAAGTTTGTGGGCGTAAAAAATGAGGATAATAAAAAAATTCACATAAAAACGAGTTTCATCTGAATGGAAAGCATTCCCGTGGGGGGTATAAATTTTTTTTCTTAAATGAAATTCAAAGCTTTTTCCTGCCCAAAGCCAGTGAACTAGAATAAAATATTCTATTTTGAAATATTTTCTAACGAAAACTAAATTCGAATTTCAAGTTTTCTAATTTTCTGTAGCCAATGCCGGCAACCATGTGTGAAATTTGTCATGTTTGCCTGTGTAAAAAATTTTGTTTGGATGAAAAATGTTTATTTAATAAAAATTAATTTTAAAGAAACTAGAAACATTTCTCGATAAAATCTATTTAAGATGAAAATGAAAAATTCACACGTGGGATATACGAGCAATTTTTTTATCTTCATGTGTTGTATGATGTTTGTCTGCCTGTGTGTGTCTGCTGAATAATAGTGTCTCTTTCTCTTTCTCTTTCACTCTCTCCTCTCTCTCTCTCTCTCTCTCTCTCTCTCTCTATTTATCTCTTTCTCATAGTGTATGTGTGTGTATGTATGTGTGTGTGTGTGTGTTACATGTTATACATTCATTCAACAAGAGGGAATAATAAAAAATGTAGATTCTGAATTGGCCAGCAAAGTAGGAAAGTTTGACATAACCCTGGGAGAGATGACATTAATGTCTTGACTGGAACCGGTTTATCGGCTCGACGAATGAATATCCGATAGCGTCGATATTGTATTGATTTTATTTTGTCATTATACATTCAATACATCTTCCAAATCGTTTCGGCCAAAAAAGTTATGAATAGAAAAATATGCAGAAATGAAAAAAAAGGAAAGACAACAAAAGCTTGCGTCATTCACGGTGACGTAATAATCAAAACAAAGAAAAAAATTACATGTCAAAATAAAAATAACACATACCAAAATAAACCCAAAACGAAATGACGTCAGGGTAATAAATGGACAATTTCCATCATTAAACAGGAGCTGTTGATATGAAGTGATGGCATTAATTTGCATAAGAACCAAATAATCCGGTGATTAACTGCAGGATAACGTGTTAAGCTAACACACACACACACATACATACACACATACATACACACACAGATACACACACACACATACATACAAACGTCAGTCGTCATTAGGAGAAACAAATGACTCATCAACACGCAAATAATCCTTTCGTAAGGTACACTGTATATAAATGATACACAACAATGATACATAAATATACAATACGGACACATACACAAAATACCTAATACCCACTAATGCACACAATACACATTAATACATACGCTAATAGTGTATAACAATGATAGTCTTCTTATGTAATGTGTTAAATGTGTTGTCCCGCTGAGACGCTATGCCCCGAAGTTAACGCAATCGGTTTTTACCTTCCCAATATAATAGAATCAACCATTTTTTATAATTTATGTCATTTTTTCTAGTAAATTTTTTTCTAAATTTAAATAATTAGTTAAATAAATACGTGAACACATAATAATGTTGAAAAAATAATAAAGTGAAATAAATTTTGTAAAAGGAATATAATTTTTAAGGAAAGTTAAATAATGAAAGGAGCAAAAGTCAAGAATAAATGAATCACACAGAAACCTTGAAAAATCGCACGCACACACACACACACGCACGCACGCACACACACACACACACACACACGCAAAATCGCATCTTAATGAAGATGAATGAATGAAAGAAAATAAAGAATTTGAATATCAACACAAACACCACTACTACGACTACTCTACCACTACTGCTGCTTCTACTACTACTACTACTACTACTACTACTACTACTACTACTACACTACTACTACTACTACTACTACTACTACAACTATAACTACCACAACTACTACTACTACAACAACTAATGCTGCTGCTACTACTCAACTGCAGCTGTTACTACAACTACTAGTACGACTACTACTACTACTACAAAAAACGCCACGAATCACTTATTTATTATTCAGCAGGATCACTACAAGCTGTTGACGTAGCTACTTTACACAGTGTACTAAGATGCTAGCCTGATACATACATATACACCATACTTCCTATTCATAACCAAATGACATCATGAATATTATAATGCACATAAGTATGTGTGTGTATGTGTTTTTCTGCATGCATTTATGTGTGTGTGCGCGAATGTATTTGTGTGTGTATATGTGTGAGTATATATATAAGTACTCAATATTGTTAGCTCTGTCGGTTGGGATATTAGCATAATAACGAATGTTGAATATGAAATATGTAGTCTATCAATAGAATCTAATTGTGTTGTGCGTGTCATTGTTTAGCTTATTTCAACAAACTCACACACACACATACACACACACATACACACACACACAAACACATACTTGAGTAATTATGTACAAAAGAAGAAAGGATCAATTAATTTATTCATTTGTACCGATAAGTGTTTTTTCTACAATAACAATGGTTACTATGTTCATTGATACAGTATAGTATTGATGTAGCAAATTTTGGCTTATAGGTATTTGATTGTAATATTAGTAATAATATTGATTATATTTTATAATAATATATTAATTTATTTTAACACGCCGAACTTTCATTTAAAAAAATCTTTTTCTGTTTAACAAATTAATTCTTAATAGATAAACCATAAGACTCTCTTGTCTTATCTTAGGTAAGAGTCTTACTTATGATGAACAATACCAGTTTTTATTTATCTTATAAATAACTGACTGATTAGCTGTCTAATTAATTAATGGGCCACTTAATTGATTAATTAATCAGTTAATTAAGTAGGTGAAGTAAGAAAGGGATATTTATATCACGCATAACATAGGATTGACGGTTCGTTTGATCTTTTCTGAATTACGATTTTAAAATAAAAAAACTGTTCATTTAAGACTTCAGATTAAATATGCTTACTTAAAAAAATTACGATCACAATATTATTTATGAATGAAGATGACGTAATGATGACGATTTCGAAGGCGGGTATATTATACGTTAATTAAACCATGGTAGTAGTAAATAAATCGATTTTTTTTGTACCTGATTCAATGTAAGCGTATGTAACAAGAGTTTGATGGTCTACCAAGTTTCTAAATAACATTTTACTGTTTAATCTTTTTAATTAATACTTTATACTAATTTAAATACTTTGGCAGTTCAATTAGTAACATTGGCCAACTCGATTTCGAATTTTTACTCAAAAAAAGGACTATTTTTAGGTTTATTTAACAAATTTAATTAAACTTTGTAAAAGCAACTTCATTTTAGTGTAATTTGTCTACTATGATCCAGGAATAACTAATTATTATTAAGTAACTAATTGATACAAATTAATTTTAATATATTATGTAATATATATGTTATCAAATTTTTCAGTTTTTCAACCAAAATTTGACACACTAAGAAGAAAAAATAAACATCTAAAATGGACGCCATTCTCGATTTTTTTGGTATGTCAAAGTTGATAACCTCGAGGCGAGGCGATGACGACCGCGTCGATCGCTTGAATCGCAACGTCACTGTCGTCATGCTGATCTTCTTCGCCATCATCGTCACCACGAAAACTTTCGTCGGCGATCCAATCTACTGTTTCAGTCCTGGCGAATTTGACAGTACCCAACCTGACTATGCCAATAGTTACTGCTGGATTAGGAACACCTATTCCTTCTCCAATGACCATCAGAATAAGGACTTCGATAAAATCAAGGATCAAAATGTAGGTTGATAGTAACGTTTTGTAAATTTTTGTCTACTGTTTTATAAAAAAAAAATGAATCGCAATAGTCTATTCTTACTATTGTAATTTTGTAAGATGTGCATTCAAAATCAAAATAACCCTAACCTTAAACCATCACACCCGAGTAGAGAGTGACGTACTACCAATGGGTTCCGCTAATCCTTCTCGTTCAGGCATTTTTCTTCTACGTCCCACACGTTTTGTGGAAAAATTGCAGTGGAAAATCAGGACTCGATCTCAACAGCATTGTGGTTGCCGGAGAGAGTTTCTTAGCCACAGAGACCGCAGAAGTTCGAGACAAGACGGTCAGCTATATGATCAGTCAGATGGATAGGTGAGAAATTTGTTTCGCCGAATTTAGCATTTACTTAGTGCCGGTTTACGTTTGAAACGAAAAAAACAACTCAATAATTTGTGTTTTTTTACGATGAAATTGGATACGTATGAAATAAAATACTTAATTTTATTTTCTGGAATTAGATATTTGGCGGAAGCCAAGAAGAACTACTACCATGAACCAACGATAAGTTTCAAGCAGCTTTTCGCTTGTTGCTCGTGCTTTCACGGTTGCTACCTCTTCAGTTTTTACCTCTTCGTCAAGTTCCTCTTCCTGTTAAACGCCATCTGTCAATTTATTTGTTTGAACCTTCTGTTTGGAAGCGATTATTATTCATTCGGGGTTGAAATCATAAAGACTTCCATGAATGATCAGTACGGAGCCGTCGGCAGCCGCCAGTTTCCTCGGATGACCATGTGCGATTTAAAAGTTCGTGCCAGCCTACGTCCAGTTTATTTAACAATTTTGGAGTAGTTTTAAGCCGTGTTAAGAAATTCAATTTGTTAATAAGGAAATATGAATACAATTAAGTAACAATAATTTTAGTTTCGTAATAAATATATAATTTAAATAACTTCGAATTGAATGTGGAATCAGATAAGAAGAGTGGTGAACATCCACGACTATAAGATCCAGTGCGTCCTTCCCATCAACCACTTTAACGAGAAAATCTTCCTGATGCTCTGGTTCTGGTTCCTCATCATGATCCTCGTCACCGCCCTTTCCCTGCTCTCCTGGCTTAAAAGGATGTACCCGCGTTCCAAACTCTTCACCTACACCTACCGACACCTCAAATACGCTGCCGTGGCCTCAAATGATCAGGGTTTGGATGATGATACTGATGATGATAATGAAAGCGATGATGACGACGACGACGATGAAGGAACATTCAGAAAACAGGTTCGTCAACTGTTAACAATCCAACTATTTTTTAATGCTGAACACTCATTAGATTCAGTTGAACAATAAACCTTGCCGTTACTCATGTTAAAAGTAGGGTGATTTTTAAAAGAAAATGATGTAACAGAACATTTCAGGTGCACAATTACTTCACCATGTTGGCCGTTTGTGTATTGTAACAATTAAATGAATAATTGAACTCATCGCCACCCGCCACAGGTCAAACAATTTGTAGACTACTTGAACCGAGATGGAGTGTTCGTCGTCAAATTGTTAGCCATAAACGCCGACACGATCACGGCTTCGGACTTTGTGTATGCCCTCTTCACCAACTTCCGAAACAAAAACGTAATCAAAACGGCGAACAAAAAGTCGGAACGGGCTGAACTGCACGGCACCTCAAGAAAGCGCCATTTATGCTGTACGTCAGGAGAGCGCGAGGAAGAGGACGAAGGCGACGAAGTTGACACCAAACCCAAGAGGAAACCACGACGCGACGCTTCGAAAAAACGCCGTGGATTCTTCGGCAAGGGAAGTTACGTCAATGACGACGATGGTATACCTATGAAGAAAAAAGGTCTCGGTAAGAAAGGTCGATGATGACGTTAGAGACGTCTTCATCTTCGTTGTTACTCAGGACAATGTTAATTTTACCCAAAAAAACCCACCGTATTTTAATGACACGCTAATAAAACGCGTTACTCAACGATATTCAACATCATGGGCAGACATCTTCAAATTCAAGTAAACCACACAATGTACATATTCGCATGTGACGTAAGAACGTTTTAATTTCCATAAAAAAAGTATTAATACCGCCACGTATACAACCTAAAATATGTCTTTGTCAGACGAGTATTCCAAACGCGAACAAATATTGATGATATTGCTTCTACTACCTTCATTTTTCCATCAAACTAACATCAAATAGGTTTTATTTTCATTTTTAAATGTATATATTTTATTTCTGTAAATATTTTGCCTTACAATTCTCTTTATTTTTACATAATAAACCGAGAAATGTTTAAAAACAAATCAGAAGAAAGAACTGAAATTCGAAAAATGAAAAAAAGACACAACTGGATAAAAACTACTCTACAATAAACGTCTTTTGCTGATATGAATCGGCACACATTTCTGAAAATTAACAATTATTTCAGTTTAAATAAAAATATGTTAAAAAATGAATGAATGAATGAACGAATAAGCAAACGAACCAATGAAACAAAAAGTTTAAACAAAATTCAACCAACCAAATTCCAAGTAAGAGGCTGATTCAACAGGCAGAGCCGTCGTATAGCTTCTCTAATCTCAGACACTGTGATAGCTTGGTAATGTTTAAGATCGGCACCTACTGAGAAATCAGTGTCCGCATTGGCCGTCAAGTAGTTTTGTTTTGACTCCAGTGATGGGCCGAAGGATGGAGAAACTAATGAAGTTGGCAGTTCAGATGTGCTGCCTTGTGCAATATATTCACTCTGTGGTAATAATTTTTTGTTAAATAATAATTATTATAGTATAAATAAATAATTAAATAAATAGTAAGGAATGAATGAATGAATGAATACATAAATGAGTGAGTGAATGAATGAGTGAATGAATGAATCGAATAAGAACCTGCAATAATTGCCCACTGTGTGGTGTGTTGTTGGCGAGCAGTTGTTTTTGCAGCTGCTGTTTATATCTCCTGTGTTTCTTCCTTAACTTTCTATGAGAAGATTTTTCAAATCCTTTCCTTACTGCCAGTGAGCATTCGACGAGCTTTAGAAAAATGATTTTTATAAGATTATGTTGAAAATATTCGAAAGTTTTATACAATAAAAAAAAATAAATTGACCAATTTAAAATGAGTAAATGATTAGACAAATGAGGAAATAGCTAAATGAATGAACGAATGAATGAACGAATGAATGAATAAACAAATGAATGAAAGAATAAAAAAAATTCCTACACCTCTCCAACCATATCCCTAGCAAAGTAAGCAAGAATATTCCACGTTTGACTGCTCAGCTCAACTTGAGTCTCACAACAATGTGGAAGAATCCAGTTTTTGAACTTTGCTATGCCAGCTGTTGAACCTCGAGGAAGGAGAAAAAATATCATTTTATTTGTTTTTAGTATTTAATGATATCTAATTATAAATAATAATTTGTGATAAAACAAATATTTATTTTAGGTTGTAACGTGATAAAGTTGTTTACTAGAGAAACTAATTCTTCTGGCCTGTGTGAATGCGTTGTACTCAGTCGAACTCATTCCTCGTGTAAGCCTTTCAAATTTCTTAGAAAATTATTATCATTATTATAACAATATTACATTATTATTATATTATTATTATCATATTATTATTATATTATTATAGAAAAAAAAAATATCCACATTGTATCTTTCTAATCTGGCATCATCGTCATTCATGTCTATGAGCAAGGCTAAAGAACCTGGAGAACAATAATAATAATTATTTTAATTATAGAAATTATTATTATAATTATTATGATTATAACAATAATAATGAAAGCAATAATAAAGATAATAATGACCAGTTGGGTCCATGGTATTTAGAAAATCGGAGCAGATCTTCAGTCGCTTAGATGATGTACTTGTGCTGTCTTTTATAATAAAAAACAATAGACAAACTATTATTAATTACATTAACTTGTTTAGTATACATTATAATATATACATATATGTACTTTTTAATCTAAATATAATTTGAATTAGGAAGTGAATGAAAAGTGAACATAAATTAAAAAAAAAAACCACGAACCCATTATATCATCGTCATCCATTTTAATTCCATCTTTTCCGCCAGTAGCACCATTAGTGCCCTTCATGCACTGGGCCTTTAAATCTTTGAATCTCAGAAACTCAATTACCTGCTTTAATTTTTTCTGAAAAATATTTTAAATTTATCTAATTAAATATCAAAATATGTTTAAAAATTAAAAATAAATCAAAGATAATTAATAAATAGTGATGTGCACACACAAAACTTACATAATTTTTTCTGTATAAGAAGAGAATTTCTTCGATGCCAACCATTTTACTCTCTCGCAACACACATACCTCTTCTAGCTGGTATATCTTTTAATTTAAAATCATCATATGGTTAATAATTTACATTTTTAATGTTAATAATAAAAGGTATGCTGGAATAATAATTCAAATTTTAATAAATGATTAATAAAAAAAGTTGAAAAGATGATAATTTGTTTTATCGACTCACAATTTTGATGATTTCGTTCAGTACGACATCACTGATAAGTTTCACTGATACCAAAAGAGGTTTCGAACAATCTCCAAAACTATACCTGGTAGATAAAATAATAATAAAATGATTTGAGTTGACATTAGTTATGAATCTGCTATTAATTAACTTTAATGACTGAATAAATTACTTCTTGAATTAAACAAACAAATTTAAATTAAACTAAAAAATCAAACTGACGATTAAATAAATAAATTAATTAAAAAATTGACAATCCATCAATGATCAATCAATGATCAATCTGTTCAATTTCAATTCAATAGAGTTCAAGTAGGGAAAGCTGGGCATGATAAATAAAATGACGCATTTTATATTTCACAATTAATTAAATAAAAAAAAACAAACACTAACATTATCTGCTGAATTTCCGAAATAAAACTTTCATCACTCGCCATATTTTCACTAAATTTAAATAAACTTTACCGGCATTTAATCTATCTATTTAGAAAGCTGCTTAAAAGTAAATTCGATAACAACCGAAAACTATAAATATGAATAACAACACATAAATATTGTCATTAGCAACTGCCCTTAGAAACAACACCATTGTTTGTGTTGTTAAAGCGAAAGTAGGAAGAGAATATTGAGTTGTTTTTCTTTCGATACATATAGTTTCCAACTGATTTCATGCTCTTTTATTGAATTAAATTTTCTTTAATTAATCGGATTTGAAAAATTAAATAAATAAAATCAAGCAATGGAGAGTGATGATTTTGACGATCAAGATTCATCGGTGGCTACTAATAATAACAAGAAGCGTCCTAAAAAGCGATCAATCGTCAACAAATTAGCCACAAATATCAATAAAACCAGACCACTTTATGAGCAAAATGACGATTTTGATGAAAAACATTTACACAATTACGAGATAAATGGTCAAGAAAATGGCAGGCCAAACTGGAAAAATGACGATAGAAAATCAGATTCATTTGAGAGAAATAGTTCTCTGGGTAAAGCCTCGTTATCACGCTCCAGTTTCAATAATGGTAATGAATTAGGTTATCAAAATGGCCTTTCAAGAAATCCATCTGATAGAAATGTTGCAGGCAGGTCTTATCAAAACACATCAAATTACAATAACAACAACAACAACAACAGTTTGTTTGATGATGAAATGGAGAAAGAATATAGAAGCTCCAGAAAAAATTCGTCCATTAAAAATAATTTCAATAGCTCGTTGGAAAAATTATCAATTGAAAATTTGGGTACGTACTATAAATATTTATGTTAATTTATTTATTAATTTTATTAATTACTTGATTTTCATGAACATTTAAAAAGGTAGAAACTTCGATGACGGTCACAGAGAGACAAAATTCACAAAGCATTTTGTTGAATCTTCTCCTAAAGATTTAAAAAATTCCAAATCACTCCACAGCAAATCAACGACAGGTTAGAAAATTTTTACGCTTTTTATTCAATTTAGGATCAAATAAAACAAAATTTTTCACTTAGACATCGCAAACAAGGGCAACTTATTCGGAAATAACACCACGCGTATGAATTACGACGATGACGTCATTTTTCAATCGGCAAGAGACAGGCGCACTCTCTTATCGCCTGATTACACGTTACATTCCGACAGAAGACAGGGCCAATTCAAAGGGTCCATACCAAGCATGACGAAATCGGAAAGTTTTGCTCCGGCTCGCAATTCACTGCGTACGCCACCTGGAGAAGATGTTCTCGCAAACTCTCGGAGTAAAAATTTTCACAATTCATTCTCGTTCCACGGAGATGATCCGCCGTTGAGTCAAAATCACAAATTAAGTTTCTCGTCATCCGTTCTGACGGCCGTTCCCACAGAAAAGATAAGAAACAGGTCTGTGTTTCTCTTTAACTTACTTCGCGGCGGTTTCTTTTTTACTTCGTTTGTATAATATTTAAGCTGTGGTAACATGATTAAAAACGCAATTTTACCATCTAAGAAAACTGGTAAGTAAAAAAATTGATTAGATCGTGTAGAATGTATAAAAAATGGAATACACCAGGACATTTTAATTTAGTTTTTTTTTCGTTAATATTCACAAACATATCCACATTTGAACATTGCAGAAGTTATTTAGTAGGTAGCACGAATACGGGATTGCTCGGATCGGAAGAATTGATCCGTTATTTCCCAAACAAGAGGATAAGAATCCACGTATGCACGTGGAACGTGGCTGAAACGAAGACGATTCCAGTTAACGTTGACAACTTACTGCTCCCCAAAATTAGTGAAATCCTCTTTGACATGTACGTCATATCTACGCAAGAAACTGCGTTTGATAGGTCGGTATGATATTTAACCTTACCTAGTGTACTCATCTCATTTCACATGTTTATTCACATAGTAAGTGCTTAATAGATATCTTAATTAAAGATATCCTAATAATAGAGGTATCATAATAAAAGATATATATAATAATAAATCAATTCAATTTTATATTAAAAAAAAAAAGTGAACGAATTTCGATTTAATTTTGGAAGACGTGTAATTCAAGACCCACACAAACAAAGAATAATTACTGCAGGCAAGAATGGTCAATAAAATTGCAAGAGACCCTCGGACCGCACTTCGTGATGTACTGCCAGGCAGCCCACGGTACACTGAATATCGTCGTGTTCATCAGACGAGATCTGATCTGGTTTCTATCTGGTAGGTAATTGTATCGATTGATCAATCAATCGATGAATGAATGAATCAATCAAACAATAGTTAAGTTTGTTTAATTGAATGATTAACTAATTAATTAATTAATAAAACGTTTCATCAGCCCCAGAAGAAAGTACTGTGACAACGAGAATGGGTCCGTCGTCAATAAAAACCAAAGGAGCCGTGGCTGTTTCATTCATTCTATTTGGTTCACCGATGGTTTTCATTAACTCGCATTTCAAAGGTGTGCGCGCGTGCGTGCGTATATTTGTGTGTGTGTGTGTTTGTGAGTTTGTGGGGTGTGCTGTGTGGTTGAAAAATTTGTTTTTCAATCTCTTTCCAGTACATCTCGGAGGTTCCAACAGCAAAAATACATTGTGCATATAAATACGAGTGAACCAATGTCTCACACACGCATTGCATGTGACACGCGTGCGTCCGAACTTGGTCACTGCAACAGCGGCGCCAGACGCTTTAGTTATTACACTATCATTTAACATCTCCCAAGTATAGATAGAGATCGCCATGTGCCCTTTGATTAGCACCAATCGAAATAGCACTTAAATTAAAAAATGATATATTCTAATAGTTAAATGTTGAACAGCCCACGAAGGCAAGCATGAAGATAGAGTTGAAGATTATAAAAAGATAGTTACCAATTTGTACTTTCCAAAAACTGTCGGACAAAAACAAGTTAAAAACAATGAACCGGTCGACAGCACATCCCTATTTGATCACGTGTTCTGGATGGGAGATTTGAACAGTAGGATGGAGATTGAAAGATCGAAAATAGGTGGGGCCATGATGTCCGGAGAATTAGGGCTGGATCAGATTGAAAAGTTGCTCGAGATGGATGAGTTGAAGAGGATCGTGAGTGAACGTGCGTTAACCTGCTTTTCTACATGTTTTTGTTAAAAGATTTTTCTCGCAATTTCTGTAATCTTTTGATGGAATTTATTTTAAAATATGTCAAACTTGACTTGATTTTTTTATTGTACATATTCTAAATAGATACTAAACTGTGAAATAGAAGTTTAGACTATAAGTTATTTTATCATTGGGGAAATAGTTAATTAGTACATTACCATACCTTTCATTTGATTTCAGAATTGGCATTCAAAGATTTCAGCGAAGCTCGCATAAAGTTCCTACCGACGTACAAATTTGACATTGGAACCGACAACTACGATACATCGAATAAAAATCGAGTACCGAGTTACACGGTTGTAACACATTTCTAAAACTATTACCAATAACATTTCAACACATTAGCACCACTACAACATCGTTCAATTTAATTAACGATCTCGATCCAGGATCGAATATTATACCGATGTAAGAAGAAAAGTACCATCTCTTGCTTGCACTACGATTCTGTCGGTACGTTCATGCAGTCGGATCACAAGCCGGTCTACGGTGTCTATGAGGCCGAGTTGAGACCTGGTCTAGACGAGTTGGTCTACTTTTCTGATAACTGTTAACCACACATATACATTGATAACAACATTGATAGCTTAATTAACAAATCCTTTTCAGTGTCATGTTTTCCGGTGGTCAGTTTAACCGACAGATCTGGATTGAAGGTTCCAGTCAAGCCTTTATTAACCAATTAATCAATCATTCATTTATTCAATCATTCATTCAATCAATCAATCAATCAATCATCTAATCATTCAATCAATCAATACTGCGACATACTTATTCAAATTCATTTCTATTTATGTTTGTGTTAGATAAATTTTTCGTTTTTCAAGGGATTAAAAGAAGGGCAGCCCAACAGCTCGTCAAACAACGAATCATGGAGAAGAGTGGCGTATGTAGTGTCATGTGACGTAATGTGATATCACAGTGACGTCATCTGATGTTGTCATCGTCATCACGTGGTATCGCGTTATTATCATGTGATATGATCAAATTACCCGTGTTTTGACGTATTTTGTGATGATGACAACGATGATTACGCTGGCGATGATGATTGCAATGATTAAGATTAAGATGATGAAGAAGATGAAGATGAGGATGGTGATGATGAATTTTTCTATAGGATATTTCAGATCATATTTTTCCTCTCTCCTACTATTGATCTTTGTACAAAATAAGTTTTTTAAATGTTTAAATTGTTATTTATTCTTTTTAAGCGACTTTTTTTTAGGAAACTGTCTATTTAGTAATTTTAGACCTAAGGATTTTAATTTTGTTATGTTTCTATTTATTATAAAAGTGTTCAATCTTGTTATTCAATGTGTTTTTTTGCTTTTTTAAAAATCCGGCCCTAAAAGTATAAATTCGATATCTTTCGACTCGAAGTGAATTTTGTATAAAATGTAGCCTTTGTGTCAGTAGAAGCTAATTAGAATTAAATTACGTTACGATTAATTGTATGTATACTATTTAAAATACATGTAACTATTTTTTAATACAAAAACTGCTAAAAGATGCTTGTGTTCGATTTTCATGAGATTTTTATTAATTAGCAAACACGTTTTGGCATTCCATACAGGTGAGCTAATTTAAATAAATCTGTAAACAAATAACATATGACTAGCAGGGCGTTTTTTACCTGCTTTCTTTAATTAAAAAGTAAATTTATTGAGTTTTGAAAATAAATAAATGTTGGCGAGAAGACAGTGATTTTGTTCAAAAAAAAACATTTTTTCATTTTGATATAAAATTATCGCGCCTCTTGTCACGAATAGTCGTCATGAAAAATGAAAATGACTCACCAGCCAGGCAGAGTCATCAAAGAAGTGTGGCTCGGTCAACGTGCAACAACCATCATAACATCAACAACAATGACAACACTAACAACTGCAACAACAACATCAACATCAATAACAACATCAACAACAACAACGTCGAAAACAGCAGCAGCAGCAGTTTCAGCTTCAGCAGCAACGTACCGGTAACCACTAACAAACTCAACAACAATGTCATAGGAAAATATTTTTCATGCAACATTCCAAAGCTCCCAGGTTCCTTCAACTGCAGAACAAGATACGGCAGTGTTCCTAATTTGAAAGTATCTTCTGAAGGCTGTGGAGACAATCACTCCATCTATCTACCGCTATCTGTTCGCCACAGTGGTCCTGGCCAGTTGTATGACGGCGAGGATGACAACGAGGATGTGCAAGTAGATGAACCTGGTGATGATGGTGGTGGTTTGTTGAACAATCTCAGAGATGAACGTGTCGGTAGATTTCATGATGCAACAAACAGGATGATCCCTCGCTGTTTCAATAGGTTGTTTGGTGTTCAGGATCAATCCATCCAACCGATCCCATCTCAACCTCTGCCGACCGTACACTCAAGACGTGATGTAAATGTTGACTCGATTGAGGCATCATCCAACTTTCAGATTTCGAACTCACGTGGAATGATCGAACAGACGTCAGAACAACCCTGCAGAATTCCAACATCTAACAGATTATCATCGTCGTCGTCGTCCTCATCTTCATCAGGGAGGCGGAGGAGGTTTTCGAACCCTGACAGTACGATTTCAAGTATCATAAGTGGCGTGACTTCAAACAGCAGCAGTACACAGGGCGACAATTGGTACTACTACGACCGCAGATTACAAAACAATAACTTTAGAGTTAGAATCAACTTGTACTCCGCTATTTTTAGGTTTTACTCAGGCGTCAACCGGAGGAACTGCATACCTTCGCCACCACCTTCATACGAAGAATCCACCTCCTCAACCTACCAACACAGCGTTGCCAACGTAAACCAACTAAACAACAACAACAGCAGCAGCAGCAACAACAGCAACAACAACGGAAACAGTCATCAAATAACGGACGACACGACCAACCAATCACCTCCAGCCGATGACGATTTGACTCCACCCCCTCCTTACATTGAAAGACCACCCGCGTACGCTGATGTGGTCAGCAACGAGTCCAACATGAATAATTTATTACCTGAAAATAATTTTACCGACGGTTCAAGTAACGGTTTTCCGAATATTTATGATTTTTCGCTAGTCCGATCGAACCGTTTTTCACCTAATAATTTTGGATTCGATTTTTGGGGTTTTGGTAATAGAAGTAGCAACTCGGATACGAACAGTGCAAGGGATTTCATGCTCCCACCTTTTTCCAATAACAGATCGCTAAACTTCCAGGGTGGTGTCAGACCGGCCATCCGTTGGAACGTGCATTCCAGGATTGATAGGTGGGCCTCCGCTGACGGCAATGCTTGGATCCGATCCTGACCCGATGGCAATGCTTGCATTCGATCCTCATCACCTGCGATCAACCAATCAAAACTGCTGTTCACAATGCGCTTGTCGATAATTGAAATGAGATTTTTAAATAAATAAATATATATATATATTCGTATATAAACTTCAGTTATTTGTTAGTAGTAGTAAAATATTGGTTTTATTTTTTTGATTTTTAATATCCTGATATCTAGATCAAAATTGTAAAATGATTTTTTACCTATATGAAGGTTTTAATGTATTTGTATTTATTATCGTTGTGTGACGTTCATTGAACATCATGAACGAGAAATAAAATAACAACAACAACAACAACAACAACAGATAATAATATTAATACCAAACAAATTTGTTTCAAATTATCTTCTAAATATTAAAATAACAAAAAATAAAAAACCGCCCGTAACTGTGCCATGTAACAGCCGATGACTAACTGATCGCTTATAATGAATCGTCGTGAACACTCAAATTTGAATCTAGAGTGAAACGAATAACTTTCCAATGAATTAGTGTGATGGAATAATTTTTTTAAAAATTACATAAATTGGAGTAAGTTAGGAGCAAGCAAAAAATACGATTTTATTTGGAGTTCCATAAAAAAATGAAGCAGAAATCATTAATTAGAAAAGTGATCACATCATTTTTTAATAAAAATTTTAAATTAATATGAATTGTTTTGTGCTTAACGTTTCCATTAAAAATTAGGATATTAAAAAGAATCCTGGACCAGAAAGTTCAATTCATAACGAGGAAGTAGTGGAACCTCAACCGCAAGTTTTGCAACACAAAACCACAACCACCACATCAACACTGGATTTTAAAGATTCCATACAACACCAACAACAACATCAGCAGCAGCAGCAGCAACAATGTTGTGAAGACAATAGCGACGATGACTTAGACGCCATCGCAAACATCAGTCAAAACCAGTTAAGCATCACTAGTCCGTCTAATTCGGATACCGTACTTTTAGTAACATCTCCACAGCATACGTCACGAAGCCAATATTCCTCGAACGTTGGCATGCAGCACAACTTACCTGGAAAACAACTTAAAGAAATGGAGACTCAAAATTCAAGTATTCCATGCCTTCCGTATACTATTTTCTCAACAAATGAAGCTGAAAATTGCTGGAGCAACCGCTTCCAGAACAATCGACTAACAGAGCAGCAACTAATTTCATCTTACAACCAGCAACCAGAGCGTCAAACACAGATCGAACATTTGAATTCAATGCAGGATTCGAGAGCGTCGCCACACGGTAACATTGGGGATTCAGGTGCTCAATCACCTCGGAAGCACATCTTGGAGTCAAATAATTGGTCGCAAGAAAATTCAGGAGATGGTGAAAAAATTAAAAATAAATTGAAAACCGAGAAGAATGACGAATCGAACGCATTGAAATCTTTCCCATCACAAAGGGAAAATTCGCCAAACATGCAAGGACAAGTGAGAAACCATCTGGTCGCTGCTAACCCAGAAAGTCAATATTATCAGACGCAGCAGTTTAGCATCCCATTTTCTTACTGCTCCTTTCCTGAAGCAAAACCCCAACAACATCATAAGAGTTTACCACTTGGTCAGAGTGTCTATCAAACCCTGCCAGCCTATCCTCCTTCCAGCGTTTTCATGCAGTACTCCAGTCAGCAGAACTTGGCTCAGTATTCACCGATTGTTTTGCAAGACCACCACACGCTGCCATCTTTCCAGCTGCATGGCACGGATCAAACGCCGTCCGTTCCCTCCCTACTTCCTACCACAAGCTTTCCAACTATTCCACCACTTATTCAACAAACAACTGCCTTGCCTGATTCAACTCTCATGTTCGATGGCTTTCAAAAAAACCTCAAAACGAACGGTGAAACATTTTGTGGAGTGCTTCAGCAACAGACCGGTTAGAAGTGCTTCCCTATCACAATTTTCAAAATTTCATTCTAATTGAAATTATGAAAATAAAATTTTTAAATAAATGAGATATTTTCTGATGTAATCGAACAAATTGTTAAATGAAATTTTGATAATCGCGTGCAGATGAAGTTGATTAAAATTCATTTCAGATCCGAACAGCAGCAGCACCACCACCACATTCACCACCACCACCACCATTTTTGCACCACACGTGACAGCTGAATTCTTCCCCACAATCTATGTTTCGCCTTGCGGAATAATTGAAGTATCTCTAAGAGATTTATTTATTTAGATATATGATGTTAATGCTAATGTGGCAATCTCCTACATGCATTACATTTTTACATGTTATCGTCCTACAAAAAAAATGTGATTATTATTACAAAAAAAGTTTATTTTTTGAAGGTGCTGCTAAGGAACCATGTGGCGGTAGAAATGACAGTCGATCGAGCGATCCGAGTGGTGAACAGCGCGCACAAGTCTGTCGTCGCAACAAACAGCCGCGGCAATGCTTCCTGCATCTTTCATTACGCGGCAAAAATATATCAGGACCACACAACTTTTGAGATACTCGCATACGGAAATCGCCAGGCCAAGGCCAGGACTGAATACATCGTTTTCGGTGGCAGTTTCAGTACAATGGCAGCCGGATATTGCGTGACGAGTGGTGGCCACATGAGTCTGGTAGCCAAACCAAGTTTCAGCGACATAACGAAAGATATGAGTCGAAGTTTGCTGTTCTCATCGCGACACGGTGCCGAATTGGTTCCTCAGTGCATGCAAATCGTTGAGTCTGCTCGCTACCGAATGCAAAGAAACGGCGCTACGACGGTTTGTTTTACCGATCGATCAGCTTTCTTTCAAAATTTACATTTACAAAATATGTTTTGTTTGATTAACTGACCTGTTTGTTTGTTTGTTGAACCTGCAGATCCATATCAACTCCATCAGAATTCATCAAACATCAACAGCTGACGTCATAGTAACTAGCGAACGAAAGAATTTGCGAGTATCTCCATTGACGGGCCTGGCCCGAGTGATGACCCACTTCGTAGACATGACAGTCGACCCCGATTGGACGATCAAGGTCAAAAGAGGAGGTCATCGTTTAAATGCCAGTCTCTCGTCTTTTATTTTAGCCAACGATTTGGTAGAGTTTGGATTTGACTCTCAGCAGCGGTTGTTTATCCAGCCGGTTCGAATCCAGAAAGAAACTTTAATAATGAACGAGAAACAGAGAACAAGAAAGGCAGACAACGCCGACAAAAAGCATCCCACTAGCACGACATCGAGTGCCACACAGCAACCCGATTGCACGCGTAACGAACAAGCGGACGTTGAAAAAATTCAGAGGGATCAAGTCTTCCTCGATCCACAAACTCTATCCATCCAGTCCGCCAACAGTTACTGGAGTAAGAACAGCGAGCAAAGTTTGAATTCGAAAGTAATTTACCAGTCACCACAAATGATGGATCTTAGGAGCCCTGCTTGGGCGCAGTCTGGCGAACTGTAACCAGTCACCGCGTGAATCATTCGCCAAATGTCGTTACGCTGTATCGAATACGCAAAGTTCAGATATCATCAGTTCTCCTTGTTTGTTTAATTAATTAATTAATTAATTTGATTAATTATGTTTAAACAAAAATCTATTATCTCATCATAAAACAGTTTCGGGAAATTTATAACACCAAGAAAAAAAAATCAGAAATATAAGATTTATTCAAAGCATTTTAATTGTTTTCTCTAAAAATTTTAAAAATGGAAAAAAATGAAAGAAAGAATTCTTAAATAATGAAATAACTTCTTAAATAATTAAACATAAAAAAAAACTTCTCTATCCCATTTTAAATTTGCATTAAATAACATTAAAAATTAAGTAAAAATTAAACAAATATACAACCGGAAGATATATAAAAAGATCAAATAAATATTAATTAATCAATTAATTAATTGAATAAATTAAATGATTAATTAATTAATTAATATAAAAAACATGACAGATATATTTACATACAGAATTAAATACATAAATATCTACATTTGCACACACACTAGAAAAAAATCGGAATTTTTAATTAAATATTATTAATAATTTTATTATAAAATAATAAAACTTTAATTAAAAAAAGATAAACAAATAATGATAATGATAATAAACATTAACATCAATATTTTCAAGTGAAAATCCGACACCAACGAAAGCATTTAAATAATAATAATTATTATTATTATTATTATATTTCGGACATTTAAAATCGCAAAATTTTTTTTTAAAAACAATCTTAATTAAGTAAAATCTCTATTTTATGGAACTACACAACAAATACACGCACACACACACACACACACACAACAATCAAGCAAACACACGTATATGATATACACACACACACACACACACATAATGTATATAGACATAATATACATAGACACTTATACAATATATATATCATAAAATACATATATTGTACATATACAACACTATATATAGCTATATATATATATATATATATATATCTACTACAGTCTTAAAATGCGTCTGGAGACCAAATAAAATGAAATAAAGACAGGAATCACATAACGAAATCAGTAAATAACAAATTCATAGTCATTTATTTGATAAACAGTTTTTCTAAATTTTTCTTCTAGACAGCTGGCGAAAAGTAGGCATTTAACCTCGTTACAGCATACATACGCACGGGTTTATGTGATGACGAATGTATAAAATAAAATGTAAAAATATTGGTTCATCACTAGTTTAAATAGTCCAACAACGGTTTCAGTTTCGGTTTCATCTTCGTGGGGAGTATTTGGGATTTTCCGGAGTTTCAGTGAAGGATCGAAGTTCATAGTTAGCCATCCTGTTGTCCCATTCAAATTTATCCCTGGCAAAAATCATACGGATGTCTGTGTGTAGGTACGTGTGGTTCTGCTTCAGGCTGGCCAATCTGTGTGCGTACATATGAGTGTGTGTGTGAGAGAGAGATAGATAGAGAAAAAAAGAGTGTGTGTATGCGTAGTGTGCGTGTTTTAAATCAATTTTATGATCTCGAAATCAAAAGCTTGATGAATATAACAAAGTCAGAATCCCGCAAAATACGGAACCTCAAGTGAACGAGATATCGCAGGTAGGTAGGCGCGCCAGGGACATCACTGCTGCTGTTAGTACTGGGCATGTAGACGATGCGGTGTCTGAGGATGGTCTGGTGGTGGCCTGGCATGTCACTCACGTCGTACTTTATCACAAAGATCTTCACCACGGACTTGCTCGGGTTGAATAATGTCTGAGGGTTAAGATGAACGAACGAATGAGTGAGTGAGTGATGAATGAATGAATGAGTGAGTGGGTGATGAACGAATGAATGAATGAGTGGGTGAGTGAGTGAGTGATGAACGAATGAATGAGTGAGTGAATAATATATGAATGATTAAATGTACAAATGAGTGATTGAATGAGTGAGCAAACTAAAGAACTAGCACAAAGAAGGCACTAACAACTTGGATGGTTCCTTTATTTGGTACCTTATATCCCTTCTTTGAATGACTTTCCAAATCAATATGACCCTGTTTTATGATAAGCATCAAGTGAATTAATGAAAATTCATCCATTTAAAATCCCAATTTCATAAAGAAACTTGCCACAATCACCAACGGGCCTAGAAATCCATCATAAATTATTATAATTTATAATTAACCCACACAGCCCTATCTCACCAAATAAGGAGAGGGGGCATTGTCATCTGAGAGGCTGAAGAAGAAAGCGAGACATGGAAGAAAAATGTGAGGTGGGCAAAATGAGCCACTGGCCCCTATCTCGACTGTGAATCCGTCAATCACACCCGCCGGCTCCAATCTACCGTTTATAAGGCTTTCCTGTTTGGCGGTTTATTATTTATTCATTGTTATTTATTCTATGTTATTATTATTTATTTATTATTATTGTAATTTTTATTATTTTTAGTAGTAGCAGTAGAATTAGCAGCAGCAGCAGCAAAAGTAGCCGCAGTAGCGCAGGCGTTAGTACTACTATTAACATTACCGCAAATTCCATTACTACCAATTCTATTTTCCCATTAACTGTCTAATTATTTTAATTATTAAAAACAAAAATAGCAATAATAATAATAATAATAATTAATAATAATAATAATTTTTCATTATTGAAACGACAACTGAACTGATTCACATGAAATCATGCTAAAAATGTAGAAACGCGTAAATATAATAAATTGATCCAAATGAACCTATTAAAACGTCCATAAATAAATATGTACAAAAAGGCGATGGCGAAACTCACTAACAATAAAAGTATAAAAGTATGTACTATTGGTTATACAAACAAGCTCGTATATACATGTGTACACACACACACACACACACACACACACACACACACACACACACACACACACACACACACACACACACACACACACACACACACACACACAAACGTATGCGAATATACAATCAACATCGTATGCAATATTGTTAGGAAGTATTCGAGCAAAGTTTAGCAATAAGCTTGTTCGTCCAATGGCCGCATAGCAGTATAGGATATAGAAGATTGGCTTAGGCATATTAATACAAACTTAAACAAACACACACTTACTCACTTACACACACCACACAACACACACACAGGCATAAACAATTATATACAAAATTAAAGAAGAACAATAGAGAAAACACAATGAAACAAAGCGACGACAGACTTCAAAACTTCCAAGTAAGCAGTTGCTAGAAGCAGGCGCACTCGTACTGCAGGTTCGTTTCAAGGAGACCTGCTTGTGGTCCTGTATGTCGCCGTTGCAGCTGCTGTCGTTGCTGCCGTTGTTGTTGAGGTTGTTGCATGATAGGGAACTGTTTCGTTGATACAGGGATAGGCAGCAATGATAAAGTATGAATTCGAAACGTTACAACCAGTTGAAATTATATCATTCATACGCGTTCCATTCGTCCGTTCGTTGATTGATTGACTGATTGATTGATTCATTCATTAATTTATTCATTCATTTAATCCATCAAATAATCAACAAACTAATCAGGACTAACTTCTTAATGGCTTGTACTGAATTTAAACTGCTGTCATAGTCAAAACTATCTGACGAGAGCCTTTTTGCCGGCACCTGTAAAGCAACAACAGTAACAACAACAACGACAATAATAACAAGTAATAATAATAAGCAATAATAATAATAATAATGAAGAAAGATAATAATAATAATAATGGGAACATCCTTTTATTTTCTAACTCCAAATACCAAATATTAATAATGAAATAATTATAAAATCCTATTTAATCTAAATAATATAATAATATAAATATATATAATATAATCTAAATATATAACAATAATAATAATAACGGAAAACCCCACCGGACTAGATTGCATGGGTAATCTGGTGTTGGCATTGAAGAGCATGCTGGTACTATGCTGCATCCTGCCGTTAAAGTTTTTCTTCTCACTTTCCGTTGGCACCCTAGCTAGAAGTTTTTTGGGGGTACTGGGGGTGCTGTTGGTGGGCGTACAATTTGTCGAGTTGTTGTTGTTCGTTGGAGTGGAACTTGTTGGTGAGTTGTTGCCGTTTGTTTGGGGCATTTTTGTTGTTGTATTGACGGTTGTTGTTGTTGTATTGATGATTGCTGTTGTTGTGGTAGTGGTGGTGGTCTTGTTGATTGGATAGTGTTTGTTGTGGCTTGTGACATCATCAGGAGATGTCTGACTAGTGGTGCTGTTGTTGCTGTTAGTTGCGTGTTGTTGCGGTTGCTGTTGCAGCTGTTGTTGCGGTTGATCTTTTCTGAAAAGATAGCTAAGTAGGTGACATGGTTTTCTAGAAGAATCCTGTGGCGTCTTTGATTTTAAGTAATGAGGAATGGCAGATAATGGAGTCATTATTGGTGATGATGATTTCAATGACGATGATGGTGGTGATGTTGTAGTTGCTGCTGCTGCTGATGATGACGACGACGACGATATCAGTATTGATAATGATGACGGTGGTGATGGTAGTTTCAAACTGGCTGGAGTAGCTGTGCATCGCTCTGATGACAAAGATGACGATGATGAAGAAAACGATAACGAGGACGATGAAGACGATGATAATGAAGATGACGACGACGTTTTTATTGCTGAAGTTTCTATTGCTTTAGAGTTAACTGTGCCAAGAGGATCTGATGATATTGAGGTGGCTGTGATTTCTTTGTTGGCATATGTTTGGTTGGCATAATTTTTTAGTGATGGTGATGATGACAGTTGTTGTTGTTGTTGTTGCTGCTGCTGCTGTTGTTGTTTATTTTGTAATATAAAGTGTTGTTGTTGTTGTGTTTCTATGAATATTTCATGTTGCAAATTTATTACATTGCTAAGACTGTTTAATTTGCAGGCACCTACAAAATTATTATTACTATTATTTTTATTATTGTTGTGGTTGCTATTTTTAACAACACTTGGATGGGTATTGGTAACAGTGGCCAGCGCTGAAGCTGCATTCGAGCCGACAGCAGCAGAAGTGGCAGTCGCATCAACATTTTTGTTTTTATTGTTGTTACAGTTATTGTTGATATTATTGTCTTCAACAAAATTGTTGTTGTTGCTGTTGTTGGTACTGTTGACATTGTCGTTATCGTTATATTCATCATCCTCGCCTACAGAAAATATAGGCTTGCGAATGACGTCAGCTCTGACGTCATTTTCAGAAATGTTGGAAGATTTGTTGCCTGATGCAAAATGACAGCAGTCAACATCTTCTAAGTGAAAGCTGCAACATTTGTTGTTGTTGCTGATATTGCCGACAACGTTGTTGCAGCAGGAACATTTGAAGTCCGTCTGCAGTGAGTCTATCAGGAAGCATGCACAACTTTTTGATTTTGTTGTTTTCGTCGTTGATCTAGCCGTTGTTTTTGTTGCATATGTTGTTGTTGTGACTTTTGTTGTTGTTGCAGATGTTGCGGATGTTGTCGCTGGTGATATTAAAGTAGACCCAGATGTTTTATTATGCTCCGTCTGCAATGCCTTAATGGCTGGAGTTGACGATGCTGTTATTGTTGATGCTGGTCGGATTCTGTCAGTAGCATGTGTTGAAGATGGTGAATATTTATCCTTACCTGTTTGGCAGTTGCTGTTACTACCATCGTCAACATTTTCATACTTCAGAGAATCCTTTTGAAAATTATGCTTGAAATATTCACGTTGAGCTACATTGATTTGCATAGTAGGTAGCATCTCCTCCTCCAAGCTGTTTGCTTTCTGTTGTCCGGATTGCTTTTTTTGTTGCTGCTGCAGTTGCTGGTGTTGTTGTTGCATCTCAACATCGTGATCATCAAACTCATCATTATCACCATCATCATCCAAGATATCATCAAATACGCACAATGATTTGCTGCAAGAACTCTTGTCAATGCTTTTCAAATTGTTTTCAATGTCTGAAAATTTGTTAGCTGTCTCCTTCAAATGCACCCTGTCGTTAATGAGTGGATAATTGCTGAAATCAGAAGCTATTGCGCCACTTTTCAAGTTGTAGCTGTTGTAGTTGCTGCTGCTGCTGTTAATGCTGGTTACTAGACTGTTAATTGGAATACTTTCTGTAACTTTTTTCTTTGCAGAGGTTTTGTTGAAGTTGATGTTGCTACAGCCGCTGCTACTGCTGCCTTTCCCTTCACACATTTTCAAAAGTCTGCAATTCATTTCCTCTGGTTTCATCGGTTCAACTAAGTTGGCCAAATTTTCATTAAGGTAAATGTCAAGGTCAGGAGAGGAACCATGATCACTGTCAGTCAGGTATTGGTCCCTTAGAAATGTGTGGGCGAAGTTTGTGGGGTTATTTTTAGAACGAGAACGTTGTTGCTGTTGCTGACGATAGCTGTGGTGGTGACGTTCTGCAGCTGCAGTTGCTTTCATTGGTGCTACTTTTGATGGTAGTTCTGGAGGATGGTAACTCGATAATGACACTGTCAATAATGATGATGGAGATGATGAGAACAATTTTCTCTGGCGGAATTCCTGGTCAGAATTTTGGTTCTCTTGTTCATGATAATGATGTTGTTCATGTTGATAATGTTGATGTTGCTGAAGATGATGATGTTTCAATGCAGACGGAAGCTGGTCTTTGCGGTTTTGGCGAAAAACATCACAGCTGAAATAATTAATTTTAAAAATAAATTCAACAAAAAACTGACATCGG
The DNA here is from genome assembly GCF_000326865.2 of Helobdella robusta. Taxonomy (NCBI): domain Eukaryota; kingdom Metazoa; phylum Annelida; class Clitellata; order Rhynchobdellida; family Glossiphoniidae; genus Helobdella; species Helobdella robusta. Next base: position 1,307,131 of record NW_008704544.1, read on the forward strand.
AGCGAATTATTTCATTGAACGATGAAATTAGAAGTCGAACCTCAAATATGACAGAGGTGATCTACTCGCATGCACCACCTCTCCATCACATAACTCATCGTCATCGTCGTCATCGTCGTTTTTGTGATCATCATCGTAATGAGCATACTCATTGTAAGCCTTGCCAGCGAGAACACCAGCGCCAGCATTGCATACAGGAACATAGTTCAGGAGAACATCACCGTCGCAACAAATGTTCTGCTGCTCTCTGAACTCGTTGAACGAGTCAACGTCACCGCAGCATTTCATCTGACGACTCTTCTCACCGTAAACTTTAGCAAAACTGCTGAAGTCGTCGAAACACAATTTTGAGGCCGTTGCAGCGGAGGCCGTTGCAGATGCGATCCCTGCTGCTGTTGCACAGGTTAATATAGGAACCATGGAGATCTCAGGAATGCAATCTAGCATGTGTTGGTGGGAAAGTCTCTTAGAGGTGGCATTGGCTTCGCAATGAACATTTCTCTTCAGTTCGTTGCAGTATTCATAAGAGTTGTTGATGTTGTTTGCTGTCGTCTTCGTGAGGCAAGACGGAATCGAGGATGAAGATGAGTTGGGAACAAATGATTTGCTGATGAGTTTCGGTGAGCCGGTGACGTTCTGGAAGATGGCTTCAAACCTGGGCATAGGAGATTTGGATCGAGTGTTTCTTCTGCGATTGACAGCAGTGTCTCTCGCGTTGTTGGACGGGCCCTTGTTCGAGTTGTTTCTGTTGCCTTTGTTGTTGAAATAGGCAGGGCACGGTACTCCATCTGTCATCTCCAAACATATTGGGTCTGGAATGTCAGGCATTCGTGACAGGTAGGCCAACCAAACCTACAAAATTATGACAAAAACAATTTTGGATCCCAAATGCAAGGCTTGCTTGCACTGACATGACATACAAACGTGCCTAAATTTTGTACAATTTTTCTGTACAAATGTACTGCACATACAGCTTTTGTGGCAAAAAACAATGCAAGAAACAAATGAAATGACCATTCACCCTTCAAAAACCATGAAATCCACCAAACAGTACGTACTTTAAATCCCGTCATCTTATTAATCGATCCCACTGGGAAGACATGGAGCTGAGGATCTTGAGTGAATGTGGTCGTACAGAATTCTGCCGGCGGTGACACCCTGGCATTGGTTATATCACAATTACATTATTATACAACGTTTATACTTAAATAAAAAATTTTATGGAAAATTTTTTAGCTGATATAAATTCTCGTCTAATACATTCTAAACATTTAAACGACTGCTACATTGAAACGACAAACAGGCAGACATACACGCACGCACGCACACACAATTGTATATTATATATAAAATGACAATGTTGTGGTAATATTTTGATGTCATTATGACGTCAAAAGGATGGTTGTGTGAAATAAATAACAGGTCTCCTATGTATGATTATGTTATTATAACGTCAGATTTTGAAGGATAATTTTGTTTGTGTATAACACAAACAAAATTAGCGCAAAATAGCGCTCTTTTATAACACTCACGCTTTGCTGAGTGTTATAAAAGAGCGCTATTTAATTTTTTTTATAATAATAGTGTGTGTGTGTGTGTGTGTGTGTGTGTGTGTGTGTGTGTGTGTGTGTGTGTGTACGATACGACAACTCGTACAACATTAGAATTAACCTTAATTCGTAAAATTAACAACAGGACATGCTTAAATAGAACAAAAAATACAGAAAAAAAAATAAGAACAAAAAAGTGATTAGCGGTCAGAAAATTTTGTGCAGACCTGTATCCAATGCACGCGGGTCGCTGTCCTTGGGTTGATGACAGCCACGAACTAAGTTGTGAGAAGTGCAGGTAGGAACGAAGTGCCTGGAAAAGATTCTTTGGAGTCACATAATTCTCAGTCGACCTTAATTATTTTTCATTTATAAATAGGTCATTTCATTATCAAGTTAGAAACGGACCGCTTAATTCAACGTTCACCAATGCAAAGCGAGAATTAACAAGGAAAATACATTTTCGTTCAATCATTCATTGGTAATAAAAAATGATTTAAAAAAAAAGTCAAATAAAAACAAAAAGAAATAAATCAGAAAAACAAAGAAACTTTTTCAGTATGGCCTGTATGGTCCACTGCTCGAGCAGAACGTACGCGTCATCTTCGTAAGGTGGGGCCACGTCGATACTGAGTGACTTCTGCTGGCCGTGCCGGCAGTCAGGTAGGAGGAGGACCTCGATGCAGAGGGGCACGTTGTTTCGAAAGAGGGCCTGTATCTGCTTGCTGACCTGACTCGATCGCATGCACTGATTGGTCAGTTGGTTGGTTGAATGGTTGGTCAGTTGGTTGGTTGAATGCAGCTGATTTATTGGTCAAGCTACCAATAACAAACAAACAAACAAAAAGACAAACAAAAAGACAGACAGACACACACACAAACAGGCAGACAGACCGGCATACAAAGAGACAAAGAAACAAATAAACTAGTAAACGAGAAAAGAAACCTGTTGGTCATTAGTATCACAAGTGTGGGAAGAGGGAACGCCAACATCTCGTGGGCAGTGAGGTCCATCCTTCCTTCCTCTCCTGTCATCCTTCGATGGTACCCGGCTCTCCAAAATGAGGTGACCAATTTGCAGGAAGAAATCAATGGGCTCTATGCTGACCACTGCATCACTCGCCATTGCTATTTCTGATTGGATGGTTTCGATTGGATGGTTTTGATTGGATATTTTCGATTGGATGATTTTGTAGATGAAACATGAAATTTTAGATAGACAAAGGAATTATTTGATTGATACAGGGATACAAAGATATACACATGCATACATATAAACCTACACATACATAGATACCCACACACTCAAACAACCATTCATACAAACAAACCAACAAATGAACGAATGAAAATGATTTCAGTTAAATTAAATGTTTAAATGATTTCCATTGAAACATTTGAATAAAATCAAACAATTGATTTGACATTTGCAAATACAGTTTGTCAATTTTTCAGTGAAATCTTTTCGAAATACAAACAATTCCAAAAAATGATTAAGTTCATTTAACATTAGCGCCATTAAAGGGCAATTATAAAAAATTTTTCAATTTCATAAGCAAAAGTTAGTGCACTTGATGTATAGAACGAGTGAGTGAATCGAACGAATGAATGAAAGAATGAATGGAATGAATGGAATGAATGAATGAATGAATGAATGAATGAATGAATGAATGAAAGAAAAAATAATAATTTATTAAACTTGTACATTTAATCATTCACATAGTATCAAAGTCATAGTAATGAAACAATTTTTCTTTCAAATTCTAAAATAGAAATAGCATGCTGGCAAGATTAAAGAGACTTTTTTTTAATATTAGAAATAATATTGTAAAAAATGTATAATAAGTCCACAAGAAAATAATGTCTTCTAACTCAATGAAATGTGGTGATCAAATCATTTTTCTATGGCTATTTTTGCAGTTCTTCATATAAAGATTAATCATATATATTCGTTTATGATATAACATATTTGTTGCTTGGTTGCAGAAATAATGCATTGAACATATGCTCATCATTAAAATATATGCTGAATGTACAAACACACATGTTGTTGGGCATACAAAATGTACCCATACATCAAACATTCCAGATACATACATACATACATACGTACATACATACATACATACATACATGCATACATACATACATACGTACGTACATACATACATACATACATACATACATACATACATACATACATATACACGCGCACACACATATGTACGCACATATTTCTACATGTACCTACAAAACATAATGAGCCATTCAATAAAAAAATTCAATACTGCTAATACAGAAGACTTGAACATTACTATGCACTTTCCTCAAATACAAATACAAATATACAAACGTCAGTATGCATTGTGCATGTGTAGTTAAAGACATACCTAGACTATAAAATTTGTTTTCAAGGCACTAGGATACAGTAAAGTTGTTGGTCTGTCCCTTAGTTTAGTTAATTACATGTCAATCAAATAAAATTAGTGAATGAATGAATGAATGGATGGATGGATGAATGAATGAATGAATGAATGAATGAATGAATGAATGAATGAATGAATGAATGAATGAATGAATGAATGAATGAATGAATGAATGATGGTTTATAAACCAAAACGAAACTGTTTTCAAAAAAGAAATGAAGAGATGGAAAATATTTCATGCAAGTTGGTGGTCTCGCGTGGACAGCCAATCAGCCAGCCAGTCATGGCAAACCATGGCAATCATCTTCCAGGCGGAAAATTATCTGATCGTGGAGAAAAAATAAAATTCATCCAAAGGTACCAAATCACTAAAGCACTACACATACACACGTACACAAAAATACACAATTGAAAATGAAGAAAAAATACCACGATAATAATAACGAGGTTTGTTCAGAGAACACGTATACACGCATAACTTAGGGCAGAAACGGTACTGTAATTATTTATGTGCACAGTAAACAGAGATTGTGCAGTGATGTATACATGCATGTATGCACAATTCACACGCATACACTTGCAGTCTGTTGTATGTACGCTATGTTATGTACGTTGCATTTTTACACGCACACATACGTACGCACGTATAGAGAGAGAAGCACGCACAACACACAAGGCAACATCAACCTTGGCCATGGTAGAGAAACTGGAGAAACAGAGTAAGTATGTATGTATGTATGTATTACATGAATGAATGTATGTTCTATATTTGTATTTGTATTATATACACATATATGCATGAATGTCTATGAAAGTTCGAACAAATACGGATATTAATAAGCAATCTTTTATTTACATTTATTTACAACACACACACACACACACAAACACACGCACGCACACACACACGCACACAGACCGATATTAATATATTTATGCGAGAGGATAAAGTTGAATGTTAAAGTAAATAGTATCAAGGTTGCTGTGCGTTCAGTTTGACTGCCTCCTCTGTTCGTTCAATTCACGAGAGCGAACGCACTCCACGAACAACAACAAACAGCCACCATACCATATATGGTATGCTATGTATGACGCAAGATAACTTCATTATTACTGAGTGTATGAATCTCATACCAGCATCACGCACATTCGAATTCGCAATGTAGATTTGCGTCACAATCAATTGATACACACGCACACTCAAACCTAATGTATTTATTTCTTCGTTCGTTTAATTAATAGCATAGCAGTGGTAATTGAGGAGGTCACGACCATTGTTTGCGCGTGTCCCAGCCACGTATATATTGGAAGCCTAAATTCTAAATCTCGGACACCAACAAACGCATTAAAAAAATGAATAAATATAAACGAAGCAACACAAATGTATGTCTTCCCCGCTCCTACTTATTTACAAAACACAAAAAAAACTCCATAAATTAGTTAACTCCCAAAATAAGAGAAGCGAAATTAAGTGCAGGAAAAACAAGAAAACAGCCGTTGACCTAATTATCAACCAATGAAAATGCTTTCACGTGGTGACCCACTTCGAATTGAACAGCTGACGAGCAAAACAGCTGATAATCAGCTGCTGTAAGGTCTCAAGTTTGAAAATAGCGACCAATGAGAGGTCGGCATTTCTCAACGTTGTTTGTTTATCAACACGATAATGTATACAAATTTCCAAAAATAAATTAATAAATTATGATAACGACGATAGGAAAGATACTGAAGGATCGAACGGTGTGTTTGACACCCAGAGAGCTCTTAAATAGATGCACCGACGCAAACACGCACACGCACACATAAACACAATAACACATACACACATTATACACATACGCACGCACACACAACAAGGCAAATGCACATATAATGGCGCGCACTATCTCTATAAAATGAAGATTGTCATAAAGAAATAAGTAGCACCTAACTAACCAGAGAGAGGGAGAGGGAGAGGGAAAGAGAGAGAGAGAGAGAGAGAGAGAGAGAGAGAGAGAGAGAGAGAGAGAAATAAAAAAGTAATAATGCAAGCAAGTACGTACATCAGATTAAAATTATTCGCAGAAAATAACAGATAAATGATAAAAAACAAACAAAAACTAAACGAATAAATGAAAGAATGATGAATGAATGAATGAATGAATGAATGAATGAACGAACGAATGGTCAAATGATGGAATAAATAGGTAATAGCATCAGTAATAATGAAAAGACGTAAATAAATAAAACGGCGTTATATCAATAATAATTACGTCACCACAATCATAAAAACATTTGCGTGTTGATGAAATTGTTGTTGTTTTGCGACTTACAGTGCACTGTGCAGTTGCTGTTGTTTTTTCCTGCCTATGAAAATGGTTGAACTGACAGTTTGTGCTTATTTGCAGATCACAGAAACAAAATAAAAAAAAAGCAAACTCGATTATCAACTGATCGACCAACTAACCAACCATCTATCCAACCAACCATCTATCCAACCAACCATCTATCCAACCAACCATCAAACCAACCAGTCAACCATCCAATCCAACAATGATAAATCCAATATGCTTGCGCCTCATAAATACAACATCCATTCGTCCAGCTGTTCACTGGCATCAATTTTTTAAACAAACAGCAAGGACATTTTAATTAACATAATGATCTGATCCAAGTAAAGTAGATTATTAAAAATTGTGTGTGTGTGTGTGCGTGTGTGTGGTATGAACGTGTGTGTGGTGTGAACGTGTGTGTGTGTACGTGTGAATGTGCGTGCGTGTGAACAAAGAGAACGCGTTGTACTTGCGTAGAAGTACAACTACCTCGGCAGGCAGACAAAATGCTACTGATCAAATATCAACAAAAATAAACACTTTTACACCTTAATAAACATAAACCAACCAAGTTAAACAGACATACAACATTGATTATCATACAACACATAATCATTATCAACCAACATTATTATCATCATCCCTATCATCAACAGTAGTAGTAGTAGTAGTAATAGTAGTAGTAGTAGTAGTAGTAGTAGTAGTAGTAGTAGTAGTAGTAGTAGTAGTAGTAGTGGTAAAAATAATTTAGTATTATTATTTTTGTTGTTACCAAAATTGAAAACTTTATTACTGTTATTCGTTACATTCATCCACCTAGCTTAGCTACAGGTGTGGCTAATTCTATTTTTAAAAAAACAACTATGCAAATTTTATGTCAGTGTGTTTGTGTACGTGTTTGTGTGTGTGTGTATGTGTGTGAATGCATGTGTTGTGTGTATGTGTTGTGTGTATGTGTTGTGTGTCAGTAAATTAACGCTAATGAAAGCAGCAGAACTCCTTATTATATATAATATATAATTTGCATTTTGAATTAATAATAATTGTCCTTTTTCAACATTGTAATCATTTGTGGCCCCTGTAAAGATACGTGTGCGTGTGTGTGTGGTGCTTTATTGTTTTATTTGTCATCTAAAGTCTAAGTACCCACCTTGGTGTTAATAATGACATGTAAATGAACTTACATTTAAATAAATATATAAAAATATATGAGTATGTATATGCACATGTGTGCGCGCGTGTGTGTGTGAGAAAAAGAGAGAGAAGGAAAGAGAGAGAGAGAGAGAGAGAGAGAAAGAGAGAGAGGAAATAGGCATGTGGTGGTGTAAAAGATGAGTGACATCATAATGTTCAACCTGAAGTTGAATAATTCCTCAAGTTCCTTAGTTCAATTTATAATGTCAGATAAATTTGTTGACAATGGAAACTGTTTACATTACAGTGATTGTGATTAGTAAATAAATGAAGCCATTAAATTTAACTAAATTTTAAATAAAAATCTATACAAAAATAAAAAAAATTGATAACTGATATATATATATAGCTGACATATACAAAAATCTTATCTGACAAGCATTAATTAAAATAAATTATAAGAAACCAACTAAATTAATTCTTGGAGAGGAAAAAATGAATGAGTGATTGATGAATGTATGAGTAAATGGATTGATGAATGAATGAATGAATGAATGGGTGAACGAATAAATGAATGAATGAATAAGTGGAGGAAAAAAATAAATGAACAACTAACCACCATCAGGTTTCATACTTAGGCATGAATTGAAAATCCAGAAAAAAAACACCTTTTTTTATTTCAATTGTTCTTAAATATTATTTCTCCTAAAACAAATCTAGCAGTAAATTAACGTGAGTTAATCACAGAATGTCTCCAGTAGTGACTTGATTCTCAAGAGATTTACATTAAAAGTAGCAGCAGTAGTATTGGTACTGGCAATAGCAGTAGTCAGTTTATTGGGAAAACTTATAAGAATCTCTCTTGGCCGATGATGAAGAAGATGCTGACGTACTGACATTTTAAATTAAAATCTCACTAAAAAAAACTAAACTCTTGATTGATATGTATCTGAAATAAAATTCTTCAACAAATTATTAATAATTGCATTATTAATTATTATATTGTTAATTATTATATTGTTAATTATTACATAATTAATCAAAGAAACATTTTTAAATGTAATAATTAAAGTACCTTTTTAAATTTAAACGAAGGGGATATAATAGGCATAATAATAGTAATATAGATACCATATCTAGATATATTTGATAGAAAAAAAATATATAGGATGACGTATGTAGGTAAGAAAATTGAGTGTATTGTATATCTATATAATATATGGGCTTATATGACGAATTTTAGTATGAATGAAAACCTTTTTGACAGTTTAAACTTTAAATGTTAAAAACTTCAATTCCATGGAGAATATGAAATTATCAGTGAAAATTTCAACGTTTAAACATGAATAAAATAAAATATATTAAATAATAATAACTAACTATAAACTCTAGCAGTGACTTACCATAAAAACTTATCAGGCAAATTTTTACTTTACTACTACAAAATTATTTGTAGTTCATTAATTAAGCCTTATATTATATATGGTTAATTGTCATCAACATTATTATTATTGAATTATTTTATAAAGTTATTTTATCAGCTGTTCAGTTTACTATCAGGACATGAAAAAACGAAATGACTTTTGATAGCAGGAGCAAAATTTAAAACGTTCAAAAAAAAACACAAAAAAATCTTTGTATCTATGTATATGACAAGTACGTATGTACATACATATAACATGTATGTAGGTATGTACATATGTATGTATGTATGTATGTATGTATGTATGTATGTATGTATGTATGTATGTATGTATGTATGTATGTATATGTATGCATGTGTATGTATGTATGTATGTATGTATGTAACCAAATAGTAAACAGTAAACATACTCCAGGCTTTTGTTTTTTTAGGATAGATAGATAGAGAATCATATACATATCACATATAAAAATAATAAAATAATATATATATATATATATATATATATATATATATATATGATAGAAAATATAAATATATATATATATTCTTAATTATTACATATAATACATTATTGGTTATTAATATGTAATTAAGACTGACACATAAGATAAGCAGGATTTAATTAATATAATTAACATTTAACTCAACAACCAAATAGATTCAATTAAAATAAAATTAAATATACATAAAAATTAAAAATGAACTGTTTTATAATGAAAATAAATAAAATAAAATAAAAATACCATTCATAGTGGAAATATATTATTGACATATGCATATTAAAGACTGACACTAAACAGGCACCCCTCAATACTACATTTAAATAACATATCACATATACACACATCCCTTTAAAATTTAAATATGTTTATATATAAGTACATATACACATGTATACACTGTAATATATTTTATGTAATATTATATATGATATATTAAATATATTATTATATATAGTGCGTGTATGCTATATATATATATATATATATATATATATATATATATATTATAAGCCCTAACTATGCCATACTAACGTGAAGAATTAATAATAGCCTAGTACAAACATATAAAATTATAAAAATAAAATAACGTGCATTTCGTTAGCCAAAGATTGTTCATAAACTGGTGTCGTTTATTCAGACTTTTATCGAGTGAAATGTAATTATTTAAATAAAATTATGGTAAAAATGTTTATTAAATTTTTACGGCTGCGAACGTGCATCGGTTTTATTGGTTTTAATTTAACGAAAACAACTTTGAGATTATACTTTTAAATTTATTTTTAAAAGTAAACTTTGACTTTCAATTATAAGCGTGAATGTACGAAGAGGTCGTTAAACTTAATCGTGTAAATGTTAGATACAAAAATTGACAGCTTAGGAATTGTCATTTTAATGGGATATGATTGAACGAGTAATAAGAAAATTAACAAGTCATGGTCGATTGACTGTTCGATTTGATAAATTCTGAAGTGAAATGATTCACAAACTTCATCAAAAGCCTATTGCAGAGCTGAGTACATAGATAGCCTTTATCCTCTTCATGAATCTAATCACATTCATTATGCAACAGCGAGGTCGCAAAGATCACTTGTTTGTGATAAGAATAAATAATTTTTTTATAAATGATAGAGGTACTCTAATTAACCTAGAAAGCAATGTATTATAAATTTATAAAAGTATCAGTAAACAGCACACAGACCTTTGCTCAGCTGTCTGGTTCTCAAGTGAACATTTAGCTTATAGTCGTTTCTTGGTTTTATACAGTAATATTTTTAATAATTTTATTGAATTTGATTGGAAAATTTTTAATGATTTATATTTTTTGGCTCTAAAATATAATATTGAAGCAAAATGACCTCAAGAAATGATGCCAAAGTCGATTTCCATCTGGCCTACAATGCCCAGATATATTCAACACCTCCACAACGACAGTACAACACTTGGATGGTCTTCAGTAAAGTGACAGGTTTCATTGAATCTGTTGGCTCTGTTGATGCTCCAGTTGATGAATTCAAGGATGATCAGAAGACTGATTATCAAGTAATTGTTCATATTTTACATTAACATCACATAAACTAGCTATTTTAATGAAAAATTAAGCTATCTAAATTTTAAGTTTCAATTATTCGGTTATTTTTTTTACAAAAGTGTTTTCTAAAATTGTTTTCCATCTCACTGCACTTCCTAGAATAAGTTAATTCTTCCTGGCTTCCATGATTCCCACCTCCATCTGGAATCTTATGGTGAATCGTTGCTCAAACTCAACCTTAAGAACTGCAAAAGTTTTGATGAATTCAAGAAGTTGATAGCTGACTATAGATCAAAAAGCCCCGACCTGAAATGGATTGAAGGTTCAGGGTGGAACAAAAATTACTTGGGCAGGTTTCCGACAGCTGAGGACATTGATGAGGTCTGCCCCGATGTGCCTGTCATTATGTTGAGTAGTTGCAGGCATGCTGCAGTTGTCAACCAGCTGGCCCTCAACATTGCTGGTAAAAAATTTTTGTTCTTCTAAATTTTTTTATTCGTCTGTCATATGATTTACTATGTTTTTGTATTTAAATAATTCTTAGTTTACTGATGTGCAAGTTATCTCTAATTACCCAATAAAATCAAATTTTCAAGAATGTTTAAAAATTTGAAACGACAAAGGAATTGATGAGAATTCTTCAGAACCAGGAATTGATAAGTATCCATCCGGCCATCCCAGTAAGCCCAACAAGCCAACCGGATTACTCCTGGAAGTTCCCCTTCTTATTCGCTTTCAAAAAAACTTGCCTCCAACTACCAGCCGGTCAAAAACAAGCGCCATCATGGCTGCTATGTGTGAACTGCTGAAGAATGGAACAACAAGTGCACACACGTGTGAGGAAAATACCTGGACTGAATTCTGTCAGCTTGCCGACGAAAACAAACTTCCAATGAGGATATTCTACTCTGCCTTCATCACTTCCAAGAATCATCCAACTAATTTTCCAAACTTCCCAAATGAAAAAAGAGGCTCTATGTTGCATTTTAACAAGGTGAAGTTTTTTGTCGATGGGAGCTTGAGTGCCAGGACTGCTGCCCTGAGTCTACCGTACACTGATTTCAATCCAGAAGATGGCGCTGGGAGTGGGGATGGGCTGGGAGTTCTACTCTTTTCCGAGGTGGCTTGTTTGTTTTACACTTCAGGCTTTTTTTGGTGCTGTGATTGGTGGGTTTTTATTTTTCTGCTAACGATGATCATTTTATTGCATTGGCTATTACTTTTTAAATTGACTGAAAATAATTGACAAAATGATTTATATACGTGAAGTTGATGATGATGTTAATAAGTAGAGGATGTGTAAATAATTTTCCACTCGGGCAATTCAGGAAGAACAGGAGAAGATGATGAAGGAGGTTGTCGGTGAAGGTCACAGATTGGAGGTGCACGTCATTGGAGATAGGGCGGCTGATGTGGTCCTCAATATTTTTGATAGAATTGATCTAGATCCTACTTCTAGGCCTATCTTTGTTCATTGTGAGGTGATAGATGCTCATTTTTTATTTTTCAAACTATTGACTAATTTTCAAATTACGTGCTCCGTGGGTGGGTATTAGCTGTTGGTTGAATTTGAATTAACTTATTTTACTTGCCAGTCAGTCATTCATTCATCACAATTTTCATAGATTTTAAGAAAAGACTTGATAGAGCGGATGAAAGTAAAAGGTGTAATAGCGAGTATTCAGCCGCAGTTCGTCGTAACTGACACCTATGCTATTGATTCGTATCTTCCTGAGAAACTTTTTCAATACGCTTACACCTGGAAATCTATTCTGGATCACGGTTTTTTCACTTCCTGTATTGAATTTTTTATGAAAATAATGTTTTGATGGTCTGAAATTGTGTCATGTCTGCAATGTATTACGATAAAATTGTTAGTATTTAATTGCTATTTTACGTGTTGAGTAGTCTTAGTAGAAGTTAATGCTGGATTGAAATTTTGTTCATTCATTTACTCACTCATTCATTCATTCATTTATCGATCGATCAATCAATCAATCAATCAACCAACTAACCAACCAATCAATCAATCAATGAAACATGCAGGCATATGTGTAGCAGGCGGCTCGGACGCTCCCATTGAAGAGCCACGTTCACTGATGGGAATGTTTGACGCCGTCTTCAGGACCAGCGAGAACAGGGATCTCAAAAATTCTTCTGTTTTCAAGTCGGATGTTTGTTATCTGTTGCAGAAAAAATTTTGTTTAATAATTTATACTGATCTTTTTACGTATTTCAAACGTTCATTTTATACCAGCGTACATATATCAAAAAGTCACGTTTTGGTTAATTTGTCATTTTTAACGAAGGATGCTACACATCGTTTGGAGTAAATTGTGATTCTCGTTGGGGCTTCATTATTACAAATTTTATTTTATTTCATTTCATTTTATATTTTATTCTTTATTTTTGCAGGCCAGAGGAATGTTTGAGCATTGAGCAGGCGGTTGATATATACACGCAGGGAGGTGCGTTCACCGCTATGATGGAGGACAAGCTTGGGCAGTTGAAAGCGGGATTTTACGCGGATTTTGTCGTTCTCGATAGGGACGTCATTTCGAATCCGGATCAATGTTTGGATGCTGTTGTCCTGGAAACATGGGTTGCTGGGATCAGAAGATGGTCAATTGATGAAGGATTCAATTTCTAATTTATTTAGATTTTTCATACGTGTGATGGCACGATTATGATATTAAACTTGTAAAATATTCTCGAATTTTTGCGACACATAGACACCTTGATGCATTTTCATCAACTGGCATGGTATGCCAAATGAAAGGGGTATAGTTTGTATGTCAGGTATTCACCGTTGAATGTAGTGTCTATATACACTGAATGTGTTTATAGACACTTCTATATAGACCGTATACGTGTGTGTCTCTGTCTAATGCTCTTTGTTAATGAACGCACTCGATTTTAAATCCGCTTTTCGTTAGAGCACTTACTTTTGTCTCTCAACGAAACAATATGCTGAGGCTAACGTATTATAAATTGTTAGGATCTTACTTGTGATTAGTCCAAAAATTTTTTTTATCTTGTTTAAGTATCCTGTTGTTTTTTCACAACTCAAGTTGTTGGACGACGTTAAGATTTTGAAATAAACAAAGCACTAGTGCAAAATAAATAAACTAAGAGATGTTTGTCTATGTTGTTTATGTTCTATGATCAGATCAGCTGATTTACTTCGAATGTTATATTACTAATTTATAAATAAAGACAGTACATTTCCTTAAATGAAAAATGAATAAATTAAAAATGTAATGTATTCATGAACGTCAGCAAACAAATACAACCATAAGAAGTGCCTAGCATTATTTTTTATTTAACTCGTCTTAAATTCAGTTGAATTATTTTTTAAAGTTGGCAGCAAGCAAGCGAAATCAAACTGTTGGCTTTCGAATTGTTTAATGGTACTTAAGATGGCCATTAAAATGAGATCAAACTACAACAACCGACAAGATGTCGCTACAAGCGCCGACGAACTAACACGCAGTATCAAAGTGCAGAAACCAGTGAGTGATACAACAAGCCCCCAGTTGCACACATCTACAAATAGGAGGAGTGGCGGTAGAAAATATTTTCGTTTCTTCACATTCAGGATTAGCAGAACTAGTGTGATGGCGGTTCTTACGCTTCCATTTGTGTTGTTCATGTGTTTGATCGCGTCACACCAATTGTCCAATTATGTTCCTCCGGTCACTAGTGTCGATTTCAGTCCCTTCAACTTCAAGTAAGTTCAGTTTTGTCTGATTTCAATAGATTTAAAATGTCAACAGATATTTTAAAAATCAACTTTGAAAATTTTTCACCGAGTAGGCCTGATTTGTGTCCATTTAACTGTTTAACAGTCGCTTAACAGACGCCGGCGTGAAATGGACGTACGACCACGAACTGGATCACGTGACTACCAACAAACCACTCATTATCGCCCACAGAGGGTTCAGTGGGGCCGTTCCGGAACACACGGTCGAAGCTTACGAGATGGCGGTGGAGTACGGCGCTGACGTCATCGAGTGCGACGCCGCGCTGACGAAAGATTTGGTGGTTGTGTGTCTGCACGAATGTTGGATGAACGAATCAACCGACGTGGCTTCCAAATTTGCGCCTGACAGATCTTCTCAATACTTCATTCCTGGCAGCAACATCACCATCAGAGATTATTTCTCAATTGATTTCACGTTGGAAGAATTGAAAACGCTGGGGAAAGTTGAAAAACGAACGTTTAGAAACCAGGATTACAATGGGAAGTTCAAAATATCAACGTTGGAGGAGATGATTGGTGTTGGTTCAGGATTGTTTCTTTCCGCTTTTTGTCACGTTGTGTTTTTCTCGCTGCTGAATCCACCTATGTTAAACTTTCCAGGTTGCCAAGAGTTCCAAACGACCGATTGGATTGCATGTTGAATTGAAGGATGCCACCTTCTTCAACACTAACGTTCCGATGCTAGAGAAAGCTAAGAAAAAATTCGAAGACATCGTCATTGAAATTTTACACAAGGAAGGATACAGCAGCAAAAGGAGTCCTTGTTTCGTGCAATCGTTTTACGAGGATAGTTTGATGTACGTCAGCAGCATATCCCCACTTCCTCTCGTCTACTTGATGGACTATCCAGCTGACACCAGCCAGGAACGTTTGAAAAGGTGGGTGTCGTTCCCAGTTTTCCGATTTCAAGTGTTGATGGCTGGTAAAATATCTAAATTTGTGTTTATGACATGTCTGAAAACTTTGTCGGTCGGTGGATTCATCGTTCGTTGTCGTTGAAGTTTTCGATGCTAAGTTTCTGTTTGACTGATTGAGTGGCAGTTAGAATCGAGATAACATACATTCTCCAGCATATCAAAGTACGCATACGGCATTGGACCCGATAAAAGACATTTCGTCCAAGTGGATGATGCCAATAAGACGATCACCGGCCGTTCCTCCGATTTGATCAAGCGCTGCCGGGATTCGAACCTACGCATCCACACATACACCTTCCGGAACGAGTTTATGTTTCTACCTTGGGACTACCACCAGGATCCTTGCAATGAGATGATGGACTTTTTCCTGCTTGGAATCGACGGATACTTCACGGATTTTCCGGAGACAGCGTTCAATTTTTTCAGTTTGATATATCATTCTCAAAAGAGTGCAGCCTGCAGTTTTGATTTTAATCTCGTCAGATTGATAATTTTATTCAGTTTAATAGTGTTCAATTATTTTTTCTAATTTTTAAAATTTCAACGCTTGATTTTGTACACTTTTATTATTTTTCGGTGTTTCAGTTTCAATATAATCGTGATAGCTTATTTAATTCAAATTTATCTTCTCCTCTTTTTCGATGTATTTCATTTGGTTCTTTCAACAATCAATTGTGTCAAACATTCCTAAATAAATTAATTTGTAATAATATCCGCACGTCTTAATGTTTTAACTTTGAGGCAAACATTGAAACCAGAACCTCGCATTCGATCACATCTCTTCTTCATGATTTCAAACTCTAGGGAAAGTACTCTAACCCTACCATTCGAAATGAATTTCTCAAATAAATTAACGCAGATATGAAATTCCTTCAGCTTAATTAACGATAATAACAACAATGCTATTTTCACCGTGTTAATTGTTACACAGTATTTCCTATAGATAACTCAAAAAACATTTTGATGCTATTACTTAGGATTCGTCTTTTCGTCATAAATTTTTTTACTATGTGTGTGCGTGCGCGCGCGTGTGAGTGTGAGAGAGAGAATGTGAGTGTGTGTGTTAGTGAGAGAGAGAGAGTGAAAATATCAAACAAATATTAAATAACTATCAAATAGATACAAATAAATTCAAATATAATAATGAAAATTGTAAATTGAGATAAGGACGTTGTTTCAAGTTATTTTTCATTGTAGAGACCATCCTCATCTTCTGAATTTTGTCAAGAAATCACAGGTGTCCTCCTTTACTTCGGATCGATAGATTTGACTTTGCTAAGTTTTAAAAATTAATATTCATAGATATAATATCTATTATTAGTTTATTATGGTCTAATAAATATCTCAAAACTCACAAAAAATTATGATCTGGTTAGCGAAAATTCGAATGTAAAAATTTATAAATCACCTCTAATCTGATCAACCGTCGCTGCTTAGTTGATTTAAAAATAACAGTAAAAAAATTACGTATAATTGTATGTAAAACAGTTCAATGTGTACGTGTGTGCATGCGTGTGTGCGCGTGTGAAATGTAAACCATCCTAAGTACATATCCATACACATATTATAACTATACATCTACACATAATATAAATATGCACCCATACACACATATCTGCTCATTCATACATACACATACATATTTACATACATATACAAAAATACATACACACATATATACAAATACCATACATTTATACGAAATACATCGTGATGATCATTGATGCATATACCATGCAAACAGTCATCATACAACCATACAAAACAGCTTAGCATAGCGTTATACACTCATCATCCAGTTTTACTACATCTTGTTCACCTTTAACAAGACACACATATGCAAACATACACGCATACATACAAATATATATTCCTATATATATATATATACATACATACACATGCATACACACACACACATACAACATACATGCACACACATACATATTCTTCACATTTGATCATTCGAACATAAACTTACATACACTACAAAACACAAAATAGAATTTCGTGATGGCATATATTGATAACAAGATAACTAGCTTTACACATGTATATAACACACTCACACATACAAACACTCACACATACAAAATAATATACATACATATATATATATATATATATACATCTAAACTATATATATATACCTATTCATTCATCTGTTAGATCTCTTGGCTTTTGTAGGCAGACAATCGTAGTAAGCGTTTTTCATTATTTAATATATACAACACATAAATACAAACAAACAAAAATACATTCATATACACACATACAAACACACACACGTATACAAACAAAAACACACACACATACATACATACACATATGTCTTATGCATTAGTGTATACAAATACATAATTTACTAGCTCTATTGTTGTGCTGTACTTAGCTATAGAATTTATACAAATTTTATATTCTGGATTTAAAATATATGCCGGCTATAAATAGTTTAACACTTATATTCTTATCACAATTCAATAGCTATTAGTATATGGATAGCTTTGAAATTTAAATTCGTGTGTATATATATGTTTATATATAAAGATTGATATTAATATATTGTATGTATAATATTATATTAATTATAACAACATTAGATATATTATAAAAAAACGTTAAACACGTAGCTACTATGTGTGTGTGTGTGTGTGTGTTTGTGTGTGTGTGTGTGTGATTTAGATAGATTTGCAATAACTTCTGATCATTCATTCAATTCTTTCACGAATCTTGTTTGAATGTCAGTTGATTGTGTGGTTAACACATTTATTATTATTATTATAGTTATTGTTATTCATATTATTATTGTTATTGTTCACCCAACAGATATTAATAATCCCCAACAAAACTTCCAAATTATGTCCCCACCAAGCGACAAGAGTTCGTCATCGGCCCTATTCTCCAGGGCCCAAGAGTTGAGAGACAAAATTCAGTTTGGGTCATCTGGTCAATGTAGCAAGGGCATCGAGAAATCCATTGAACTGCAAAATAATTTGAAGAAAGAGGTGGATGATTTGCTTGCTAAGTGTGACGAAGACTCAAAAGCGGTTAGAGGGATTTTTCATCGTGTTTTAGCTACTGTTATGGGATCGGATAAAATGTATCGTATCCCGATATTTTCGTATTTTCAATGAAGCGTATTCCTTATTTTTCTGTTGTCGACCTATTTTTCTGTTGTCGACCTGTTGTCGATTTTTGGAAGTTAATTAATGCCATTAGTGCTTCAATGTCATTTTAAGACATTTTTTGGTTATTTCATGTCAAAAAATAAATTAATTTATTAAATTTTAGTTGTCTGAAGGTGACAAGAAAAAGTACAAAGAATCTCTTGAATCGTTAAAGGTCTCATTACTTCATTACAACACAACATTTTATTCATCATCTCATCGCATTATATTCCACATCATCCAATCTCATCCCATTTTATCCCGTTCTATCTTATCCAACCATTCACAATAATTTTTCTTCTTCTTCTTATTATTATTATTATTACTGTTGTTGTTGTTATTTTTATTATTTTATAATTAAATTATCGAATTAATTATTATAAATACTAATTATAAATAATTATTTTATTTTATTTTAATAATTAACAGTCCGCCAGTGCAAAAAAACTCCACTGTCTGAATGTGCTGTTATCAGTCGGCACCCTTGAACAGCCGTGCTGGGTGGGGATGGCTGTTTTTATTATAATATAATTATGATAATTATGATGATGAAGACGACGACGATGATGATGAAAATGATGATGATGACGACAACGATGATGACGAATTTTAAATAATTTAAATAATTAATATTTTATAATAATTAATAATTATAAATAAATTATTAGAATCTTTCGAGTTTGATTGACACTACTGCGGTGAAGTTGGTTAAGGATAAGAAGGAAAATGTTTGCGCTACGTCCGGTTCCCAACTGCCCGGATTCATCGGCCAGTTATCCCAGGTTGGTTGGATGGATCGATGAATAAATCGAATGAATGAACGAGTGAGGAATGAATGAATGAAAAAAGAATGAATGAAAAATTGAATGAATTAGTTTTCAGAGTCGGCAAAACTAAAACAAAAATTATCTCTCTCAGAACTGTATTTTTGGACTGACAGACGAATGGAACACGATATCCACTATGGCTAGATGTTTACAAGTGCACCTCACCAATGCCTCTGAGTACCATCAGGTTCCTTTCAGTTTTTCAAAGTGATAATTTGTGTATGTCAATATCTATCTAATTTTGTTGTTCTTTTTGAAATTATATAAAATTAATATTGGATAGTTTTTAAAACTCGATGGTTGGTCGTCAATTTTTTTATCTGTCTAGCCTTTTTTCATTCATTCATTTATTCCTTCGTTCATTCAGTCATTCATTCAATCATTCATTTGTCTGTTCGCTCCTCCAGTTCTACCACGAAATTGAAGAAAGTGAAAAATGGATGAACAGCGACCTCGAGGATACAGTTTCAAATTTTGAAAATTTGTGCATCAGCGATCCAACTGATGAGACGTTGGGCTACTTTCTCAACGAATTCCAAGTAAAAAAAAAACAATTTTCTTCGTTACGGATTGTTACGGATTTCATCACAACAAATCAAACCGACCGACCGACCAACCACCCAACCGACCAACCAACTAGCCAATCAAATTCAATCAAATTTTTTTTCAAACAACAAACAGGCAGTACACAGGACCCTATCTCAGTGGAAATGTAAGTTGGACCGCCTCTTGAAGATGAGCTCTTCTTTGGTACCGGTTGATTTGAGAACCAAGCAGAACGCCACTGCTATCCCTGCAATTGCCTTGGCTACATTCTATCACGATAACGTTCGTACATTTTTTCCGAAATTTTATTTTAAAACATTTTTTTGTTATTTTTATTTTCATTAAATGTTCTTTTAGTTTGTTTAAATGCTAATTGCTAATTGTTTTTTAAAAATGTCTATAAATAGGTGAAAATGAGAGAAAAGGAAGATATATTGGTGCTGGAAGGCGGTGCTAATGATCAGTGGAAGGTCATTTTTTTCATGAAATATTTGGTCAAATCAATTTAATCGTTCATTAAACATCTTAATTTAAACTTTCACCTAACGTTAACTTTGATGACCCTGACCTTGCCCCCTCCTGACAGATTAGCAACGGAAGGGGTGACGAAGGTTACGTACCAGCCCTCTTCGTCTTGGTTCCGGGCCCCGATAAGAACGCAGTCCAGGCCCTTGATAAGTTAGTTTTGTTTATTAAAACTGTCATTATTATTATCTTTTTAATGAAATGTTCAAAGATTGAATTATAGTTATCAAATTTAATTGCGTTATGTGTGACGTTTAATTAATTTGGTACTTGTTTGAGAGATTTGTGTGATGAAATTTGAAAGAAATTCAGTAAAACATAGTCATTTACAAAAATTTAGATGAGGATTTAAAAAAAATATATCCCACAAAAAATCATTTAATAAAATCTCTTTAAAACCCACAATTAACAACACAGGTTGAGATTCATCCTGCTGGCTTACTGGACGAGCATCTTGAAAAATTATGGTGCCAAGTTTATCAAGTTGCTATTGAAAATCTTCAAGGCGCAATACAACAACGACGAGGTGTGTGCGTGTGTGTGTGCGTGTGTGTGCGTGTATGTACGTGTGTGTATGTGCACCTTCATTCTAATCGAACTACCGACTCCAGGCGTCAATCCTGCAAAACTTGGAGGGTTGGGATAAGGAAAACATCCTGTTCATGTTGACGCTCGTCCAGGACACTCTGAAGAAATTCTGGTCCCAACACGACGGATTCGCTACCATGGAGGAAAGATTTGGAGTTATGAGGCTGTTGTTGGAGGGGGATTCTGACTTGGGGCAGACCGCAGGAGGTGGGTGGGTTTTTGGGTGAAAAGGTGGTGCGGTGTAAAAAAATTTAGTCAAAATCAAAATTATTCATACGTTTCGAAATATTTTTGGAAAATAATTTGGAAATAAAAAAATTAGATACCATGTTACTATAACATTATATTTATGTGGTGGTGAATAGTGATTGCACTGGAGGAAGCATAGGTGCGTACGTGCGCATGCATGTACAATATGGATAACAATGGTGTATCAATGTGTGCATGCGAGATGCCCTATCAATCAGACATATATTTATTCGTTTATTTATCCATCCATTCTCTCATTCATTAATTCGTTCGTTCGTTCGTTCGTTCGTTCATTCATTCGCTCGTTCATTCATTCGTTCGTTTGTTCCTCTATTCCTCTATTTATTCATTGATTCATTTGTTCTTTTGTTCAATACAACAGCCACCAATAGAAAGATCGACACGTTAATCAACGGTACTCCAGTGTTCGGCGATGTTGCCAACATATACAAGGTACAACCTTCTCACCGTGTTTGCCCTCGCGTCAATATCAATTCAATACATCCGCGATCCACTCATGCGATAAATACAATACAAACAAACATACAAAGATTGTATACAAACATAATATACAAACATAATATACAAACTCGAAACCATCCCAACATCATACAAACCTCTGATGTACTTAATAAATTTTTTTAATAAGGTACACAAAAACTAAACTAAATCAGTTCAATAATACGACATACCCATGTAAAATGTTATAGAAGATTCAACAAAACACCTTATTAAATAATTAAACGAACCGGTATTTAAGACGTATCAAATGCCGACGCGTATGCATATTGTATACAGGAATTATCAAAAGATTGGGAGTTGTATAAAACTGGTCTTGATGTGTACAATTACCCGGAGCTGATGCTGCTGTTGGAAAATTGGCAACAGCTGCAATACATTCCACTGGATCAAGTTACACGGTCGGTTGGTTTGCAGTTGTGGTTGTTGTAGATGTGGTTGTGGTGATTGCAGTTGTTGTCCGTGTGGTTGTTGTAGTTTTGACTAGTTAAAAGATTTAAAAAATGATCCATCCGTTATCAACAATTTTGAATGAGTGAGCACAGCCAGAACTGAGTTAATAGCGCGGACATTTATAATACAGCAATTACGTGCCATCATGAGAGTTACTTATCCATCGAAATTAAATAATGCCAACAAATGTTCAGAAAACATCGCTTTCAATTTTATAAAAAAAAAACAAATAAACGCAACCAACAGTAGAGCCAACCAAACAACCAACCAACCAAACAACCAGCCCAACAACCAGCCAAACAACCAACCAAACAACCAGTCAACCAAACAAACAAACATCTCCATCATTCAGCTTGTGGCTGACCACCTTGAAAGTTGACGACGTGAAGTTCAGCGATTCGGATTATTCGATCGACGGAGAGAAGATTGACGACTCGGTAAAACTGGACGTCGTGAAGTCGACAGCCAGCAGCAGACACGAAGACGAATTGGACAACCTTCTTCTCATGTTCGCTACAGAGGCTGGAGCACTGGAACAAACCGTCAAACAAGTTGAGCTGCTGGAACCCGAGGTAATCGCTTGCACCAAACAACAGACGACCTCATTGGCTGCTGATGCCGCTCAACTGGTTGTTAGATGTATTTGTTGTCTCTCTGTTCATTTTATTTTCTGTCCATTTTTACAAATTTTATCTTATATCACATCCTGATTTTCAGTATTTGTTATCGTTTTACAAAAACAAATTGAAACTCTTGATGACAACGTGGTCTGATTTAATTTTAAACCAAATCAGATCAAAAGACCAAAACTGCCGACATCTGGATTGGGAGACAATCAGCGGACGGCAGATTTCGGCGCGGAGACGACGAAATACTCGGCGGACACTGAACAAGTGACCTCTGCACACGTCGAAGAACGACAAACGTTCACCATCAGATCTGTGGTCAATCCGGCGAACGGGCAGGAGATATCATTGGATGATGCTATTTATAAAGGTGGGCTGGTGAAGGGCAATGAACGGGGTTTAAATTTTATTGACGTTTGTGTGTCTGAATGTGTGTGTGTGAGTGAGTGTATGCATAAATGTGTGTGTATGTGTACGTTGAGTTTGTTGATTGATGTCATAAATTTTGAACAGGCATCATCGTGCCAGCAAGCGGCGTATACAGAGATACCAAAAAAGGAGAAGACATTCCTATACAGGTTGTTTGAATTTTTTTGGCAAGATTTTTAAATTTAAAGAATTGTAAAATAGTTTATTTATTTTTCTTTATTTATTATTATTTGATTTCAATTTCATTTTTTAAATTTAGATTTTTAAATTTAAAGAATAATAAAACAGTTTATTTTTCTTTATTTATTCTTATTTGATTTCAATCTCATTTGACCCGATGTGGTCCTACCGTAAACGTCGTCTAACCTGTTCGAAATCTAAGGTGGCAATGTCGCAGGGACTCATCAAAGTGACATTTTCATCGAGGAAGATTGAGAAAGAGCAGAAATCATCGGTCGGAATCCTCACCATCAAATCTTTAAAGGAGACCACCAGACCTTACTCCATCCAGCTCGCACGTGACACATCAGCCGGGAAAGATTTGAACCTGGCAGAGGCCTTGGAAAAGAAAATCATCGACTTGGAACGCAGTACTTTTTTCGATACGGCTTGCAAGAAGACGATAAGTTTAAATGAAGCCATCAATAAAAAATTATTGGCTGTTCAATATCTGGAAGAAGCGAAAGAACCCGAGCAAATTATCAAAAGGTTAAAATAGTCAGCAAAAATACGCATGATCTTTAAACATTAAAATTTTAATCTTTCAAACAGATACGCCGTTCGTGCGGTTGTTGACCGGAAGAACAAGAAGACAGTGCCATTCGACGAGGCGGTCCGTCAGGGCCTCATCGACAAGGACAACGGCTACTTCTACGACAACGTCACCAACGAGAAAATTTACGTTGGAGATGCCCTCGTGAAAGGTTTTTTGAAGGCCAAGCAGGTCACTGAATCAGAAGCCATGGATCTTAACATCGATCCGACCAACCAAATTTTGGTGGATCGCACCAAAATCATCAAGAAGAGACTGCTACAGCCGCTGGCCGCTCTTGGCGCTTTCAAGAAATTAGGCTCCAGTAAGTAAGCTGGCGTGACGTGAAATGATGAAGAAGAAATTATAGACGCGAAACTTAGGGGAAGAGATTGAGAGAGAGGAAAAGAATACAATAAGATTAACATAAATTGGTGAGTTATCGCGGTAAAATATTTAATTGGATTTAACTGGGTGATATTTTATTAGGATGCCTGAACGTTAGGTGCATTATTAATTGAGTATGATCAAGTTATTTATTTATTTATTTAATGCCTTAATCACAATTATTTTAAATCGGACTGTTCAAATAAATTGGCGTGTTTAATAACTTTCATGACAATATTGAATGAACACGTTTGCGTGTGTGTGTGTCTGTCTGTCTCTCTCTATCTCTCCGTCTGTGTGTGTGTGTGAATCTGTGTCTGTCTGCGTGAGGTCATGAATTTTTTACACCATGGAGATTAAAATGATAATTACAATATCGGGTAAACTCATTAACATAATTTATTATAACTATTTAATCTATATGAACATCAAATTATATGTAACGATGCTTTCATTTGTTCTAACAACACACGCTTGCTAACATAATGTTGTTGCAATACCATTCACTTTGGTTTTTCTCCTAAACAGCATAAGACTTTTTTTTTATAAAAACTTGCAATTCATTTCATAATAACAAGCATATTTGTTTGGAGAGTTTGAAATTTTTACTAAAGCTTCCATTTTTTTTGTCTTTTTTATTTTAAATTTTTTTTTAACGTTACAATCGTAACTTATTGGGACCATTTTAAAAAAATTTGACTATAACATTTAACCCATTTTACCATGTTAATATTATTAATAATAAGTTAAATATATCTTTATTATTGTATTAAGTTTGTAGGCGTCAAATATTATTTATTATAACTTTCTAATAATGAGACGTGCGTGTGCGCTTGTGATAAATTTTTTTAAAGAATTTTTCAATTAATATTATACAAACACACACAGTCACACACACACACACACACACACACACACACACACACACATACAGACACACACACACACACACTTGCACATA
This sequence comes from Helobdella robusta, assembly GCF_000326865.2. Classification (NCBI taxonomy): domain Eukaryota; kingdom Metazoa; phylum Annelida; class Clitellata; order Rhynchobdellida; family Glossiphoniidae; genus Helobdella; species Helobdella robusta. The sequence goes on from NW_008704544.1 coordinate 1,332,718, forward strand.
AAGAAAACCAACAATGCATTCTAGTTTCACATTTCTTTTTGACAAACTTTAACCGAATTTCCTCAAAATTACAGAGCATTTCACAAAATCAAACTCTATACTACACTATACAATACTATACTATAGAATACAATACTGTGTATGTTATATATTTATATCTCAAAAAATTCACCATCACCCTCACCTAATTCTTAAATAAATAATCCGATTTCTCAATTATTAGTTGTACCAATTTCGCTTGTTTGACCACAAGGATGGTACCGTCATCTTTAACGGCTTCCATCCAGGCCAATGTCGGTCCGAATACTATTGATAGATTCGAGTTGGTCATCCGATTCGATTCACTCTCTTTGGCTACTCTGACAATAGCGATGGTGATGATGGTGGGGGTAATGAAGATGATGAAGAAGAAGAATAAGATGATAATAAAAACGATGATAAAGAAAATGATGACTATAATGATGATGATGATGATGATGAAACTGTTGAAGATGATGAAGGCGATAGATACAGTGGTGACGTAAATTTTGAAATAATGATCGAGATAAAAACATAGAAGGAGGCCCTGTGCTCTACCGTTACATTTAATTATATTAAATGGTGTTGTAATTAGCATAAGCAATTAAGCGTATCTATTAATTACAAGAGATATGATTATTTACAATTAAAGGAACTATCATCGTCATCATCGTAATTATCATATTCATCTTCATCACCATCATAATCATCACACCATCATCATCGTTACCCCAACTCATCATCATCAGATTTATCATCAACTCGTCAGCATCATCGCCACATCGTCATCGTCATCAGTCTCTAACTTTTTGAGATGATCGACTAGGTAATGTAATGTGTGATAGTGTACAGTATTCAGTCCGTTCACCAACGCCAGCAATGCATTCAAGCAGGTTTGCTCGCCACCGAGACCTGCGTAGATTTGAAAAATGATTATGATTTAATTCTATAATGAATTATTTGAAGAATGATTATGATTTAATTCTATAATGAATTATTTGAAAAATAATCATGATTTAATTCTACAATGAAATATTTGAAAAATGATTATGATTTAATTCTATAATGAATAAATAAATTTGTCAGTAACAATTTATAACAATATTGAATAATAATAATATTAAATAATAAAATTACTAATAATACGATAGAAAATTTATGGAAAGTATTGAATAAAAAACTCTTGAGTTTAATCATAATACATAAAAACCGATAATGAAAAATAAAATTTATAAATGAATAAATAAAATGAATAAAAACATAATAAAATAAATAAAATCAAATATATCAACACATGCACATGGACATACCGACATATCAACACGTGGACATACCGACAGATTGGAAGAACTGGATGAAGAGGTGTGGGTGTATTAAAGGGGATGATAATTCTCTGAAGTACAATTTTACCAGGCTAGTCAGCGTGTGGATGTCTTGAACTTTGGAGAAATTGAAGACGTCTGTTCATTTGGAAAGTGTGCGTGTGTGTGAGTGTATGTGCGAGTGTATGTGTGTGTGTGTGTGAGTGTGAGTGTGTGCGTGTGTGTGTCTTAATAAGGTGGTGTAGTGGTTAAAGTTCCTGGCCATAAATTCACGTTGAATTATTTTCTAAATGTTTTTTTTTGAAATTAGATGAAGTTAATGAAAAATATACATAAAAACAAGCCATCTACCTTGATTGATTTGGACTCTGACGGCTTGAATTTCAGATATACTTCCGCCCTTCCTGTATAAGCCGTCTTCCTTCAGGCCTTTGACAAAAATTTCAAAAATAAAAAAAAAATCTTTAAGGTTTTAAAATAAAATTTCTAAATTATAAAGCGATTTGAAATTCAAGAAGTGTTTTATTCGTATCACAAATTCATATGAATGAATCACTCTCTCTCTCTCTCTCTCTCTCTCTCTCTCTCTCTCTCTCTCTCTCTTTCTCTTTCTCTCTCTCTCTCTTTCGCACTAATACCTTTTTGTCAAAAACACACATACACAATCGCACACATACACATAAACATAAACACACACATACAAATCTAAATCCATAAATCCACAAATATTCATTCAAACCTCGTTTTTCGATTTCTTGGATGCAAAGTCTGAGGAACAACGGTGGCCCAATACAGTTCTTCTGCATGCAATACGTTTCTAAACTGGCTCCAAACGCTGCATCTATGGTTGTTTATGATATCCTATAGATTTGTATATATTGCATAACAGATGACAAGATGGTGTAATGGTTAAAACGCCTGAACCGGCTGCTGCAGGGACTAGTTTCGAACGCAAAGATATCCTTGTTGATCACGTGCAATGTCTGAGATGCCACATACATCATGTGTGTGTATGTGTGATGTGTGTTTGGTGTGGCATTGTGGTGTGTGTTTGTGGTGTGTGTGGTGTGTGTGTGTGGTGGGGTGTGTGTGGTGGGGTGTGTGTGTGTGTGTGTGTGTGTGTGTGTAGCTACCTTTGTAAATTCCCTTCTGACTCAGTTCATTCTTTGTTGAGCGTTTGTTAAGAATCGCCATTAATTTTGTTTTCTTCAATTGTAATGTCATTGCCACCGGTGAATCTGATGAAGATGATGGTGGTGGTGAGGAAGACGATGATGGTGGTGATGAAGATGATGGTGGTGAGGATGTTGAAGATGATGACGAGGAACCGAAAGACGATAACAAGAGTGAGGATGGCAAAGATGGCGCAAATGCTAAAAAAATTCGTCCAACGAACCTATAAACTGTTTCAATTTCTCAGATTTAGCATTTAAGGTAGGTGTAGTAACGAGCTTCTTCGAGTCCTGTGTATACGTACGTGTGTATGTGTGTGCGTGTGTACGTGTGTACGCGTGTGTATGTGTACGTGTATGTGTGTACATGTGTGTGTGTGTGCGTGCGTGTGTTGAGTCGGTATAAATGGATTAGTTATGTCATGTTCATTTTTTTCATTCTTTTAGTCATTATCGTTGAAATCAACATCATCTTCGTCATTTTCAACGTCATTACTATTATCACAATCGTCATCATTATCATTAGCTTCTTCACTCATCTTTTCCATCGATAGCAGTGTTGTACAACAAGAAAGCAGTGTACAACAGCATAGCAGGGTACAACAACATACAGACACATACAAAAACACATACAAAAACACGTTTGTATGTAACCAAACCGACCAACCAAATTTTGTATGGTCTTAGTTAAAAACTTGATCCAAGCTGATACATCCTCACCGCATCTACCACTAAACGTGTAACAGACTCCATTCCGACATAATATCTGGAAGGGGTTATTATTATATTATTATTTATTATTATTATTATTTTTGTTCTGTCGTTATTATTATCATAGTATTAGTAGTAGTAGTAAGTGTAGTAGCAGTAGCAGTAGTAGTAGTAGCAGCAGCAGAAGCAGCAGTAGCAGTAGTAGTAGTTGTTGTAGTAACAACAGCAAACATTATCTCTATCTTAACAAGACAGATAACTGACGATTAGTTTATTTATAAAACGCCCCATTCAACGCCCTATGTTTACTTTACATTTTGTTCACTTCAAGTACTACTACTACTACTACTACTACCACTGCTACTACTACTACTACTACCACCACCACCACCACCAACACCACCACCACCACCACTACTACTACTACTGCTGCTGCTGCTGCTATTACTACTACTACTACTACTGCTACTTCTACACTACCACTACTACTACTAATATTACTACTACTACTTTAATTATTATTGTACATTTTTTCTATCTTTTCTAGCAAGATAACTGTCACTACTACTGCTACAACTACCACTACTACTACTACTACTACTAATAATTACAATAATAATGATGATGGTAATAATAATAATAATAATAATAATAATAACAACAACAACAACCTTAAAACCAGTGTTGCTTGTGTTGCTTCTTTTGATCAGCGCATCTTTCAGGAAGACTGTCTCAATTGGCAGGCAGGGCTTGCAACCACTCTGTTGATGAAGTTACCACCATCGTCGTCGTCGTCATCATCGTCGTCATCAAAATTGTTGTTATCAACAGTATTGTCGTGATTATTATCATTATCATTATTATTATTATTATATTATTAGAATTATTATTAATAAAAATTACGTAACATCGATACGAAATATTAATAATGATTACCATTACCATTGCTACCACCACTACTACCACTACTACTACTACTACTACTACTACTACTACTACTACTACAACTACTTATACTACTAAAAGTAGCTTCACTTACGTCAAAATTAACTCTCTCGTTGAAGAAGCTAAGAATACCTTGGCTGGCGAACAGGTACAAACGTTTATTGGCATTGTCACTGTATGTTTGTATTTGTTTGTATATATGTTTGTGTGTGATTGTATTTATTTGTATTTGTTTGTATATATGTTTGTGTGCGTTTGTATGTATTTGTGTATGTTTGTATTTTTTTTCTATAAAATATCATTTTTTCTATGTGATGGTTGTTGTGTGAATGTAAAGGCATATCTATATAAAATAATATATTCCCAGATATTGTTTGTACTGTATTACATCATATAGTATGGTATTGTATTGTATATATTGTGTATGGGGTATATTAGTTAGATATAATATCAGTTATAATTAGTATAATTTTTCATGGGCTTATACATGCATTGTTTAAATATAGAGAATGTATTGTATTGTATTGTATGGTATTTTATTGTATTTTTTTTGTATTGTATGATTTAAACGTTAAGGAAATTCAATGGTTTAATTTTTTATTTGTAACATTTACATGTGTGGGTGTGTGTGTTTGTTTGTGTTTGTTTGTATGTGTGTGTGTGTGTTTGTTTGTATGTGTTTGTGTGTGTGTGTGTGTGCATCAAATAATGATAACATACAGCACGTCATATTTACACACACAGATTACACGGTTATAAATAGCTTTGATTTGATGAGGTAATTTCCAAAAGTTTTACATTTAATTAATTATTATTATTATTATTACTATTATTCAGCCTCCTTCTTCTTATTACTCTATTAATATTATTATTTTATTATTATTCTTAATATTATTTGCTGTCAACTGCTGGTTAATGTTAATGTTAATCTATCCATTAATTGACCTCTTTCAATTAGGTGAATCCGACGTCTCATACGTAAATGATGTTGGCAGTGTATAATTTATACGTTGTTCACTTGTGTACACACGTTCGTACAATACATAGACACACACACACTTATATACATACACATAAGCACGCAAACACACACTCACGTACGTACGTATACATACACACACGTACGCACGTACGTATATATACACATACGTACAGCAAAAAAAAATAATAAGAAGATTGAAATAATAATAATAATAAGAAGAAGAAGAAAAACAACAACAACAACAACTTAACACACGAACCCAACTACTTTGTCAGAAACATCGATTCGAGAACAGTCCAGATATCCTTCCATAATATTATTGTTCTTTGGTTTTGTTGTTGTTGGTGGTGGTGATGTTGGTGTTGTTATTATTAAATCTTCATAAATGGCTCCCTCCATATTTTCATATAACTCTAACTCTTCTTCCGTTATGTCGTCATATGAGTTGTTATAATTCATCGAAAGATCATAAATATTTGATGACGTCCACGGTAATGATGACGTAGCCTCTGCTGATAATGATGTTGCAGCTGCTGCTGATGATAATGATGACGATGCGGCTGTTGTAGGTAGTAATAGCAGCTTATGATGAGGGTTTAAATTTGCTTTTTCTCTATCGTAAACTGTAGTTGTTGTTGTGGATGTTGTTGTTGTTGTTGATGCCATCAGAGATGGTTTTAAATGTATCGGTGGAGGGTTTGGTGGAATTTGTTTTGTTGTTGTTGTTGATGTTGTTGTTGATGTTGTTGTTGATGTTGTTGATGTTGTTGTTGTTGTTGATGATGATGTTGTTGTTGTTGATGTTGTTGATGATGTCGTTGTTGTTGCCGTTGTTAATGTTTTTTTTGTTAAAGTTCCGTTAGAGTTTATTATCTGCATCGCTATGTATTTCAATTGATGTTTCAAGAAGTTGCGCTCTTTGATCTCAGGACTTGTGGTTGTTGTTGTTGTTGTTGGTGGTGGTGGTGGTGCTGTTGCTGTTTTTGGTGGTGGTGGTAGTGGTGGCTGTAATGGTAGCTTCTCTGTCGTCGTCGTTGCTGTTGTGGCTGATTCAGATGTTGTTAATGTTCTTGTTATAAAATGTTTTAAATATGATGGTGGTGGAGTTGGTGGTATACATTTTGTTGTTGTTGTTGATGTTGTTGTTGTTGTTGATGATGATATTGTTGCTAATGTTGTTGTTGTTGGTTGGAAAGAAGACGATGATGGAGCAGCGGGAGGTTGTTTTAGGATCTTTAATATTGTTACTGTTGTTGTTGATGGTGATGTTGTCATAAAATTAGTTTCTTCTGTTGTCGTTGATGGCAGTATATTTCCATCCCATATTTTATTTTCGGTTTGATAAATTGTTGTTGTTAATGTTGTTGTTGTAGTTGACAGTGTTGTTGCAGTTGCTGTGAGAGTCATTGTTGTTGTTGTTTTTAGAGATGGTTTCAAATGTGGTGGCGGAACAGGTGGTAGAATTTTTTTTGTTGTTGACGTCATTGTGGTTGTTGATGATGTTGTTGTTGATGTAATTGTTGTTGTTGACGTAGTAGTAGTTGTTGTTGTTGTTACCATATCATTTGTATTTGTTGTAATTAGTGCAATTTTTTGTGGTTGTTTCAAATCTTTTCTGGTTAAAGTCGCAGATGTTATTGTTGTTGTTGTTGTTGATGGTTTTAAATATGATGGCGGTAATGCCGGAAGAATTAATGCTGTTGTTGTTGTAGATGATGACGTCATTGCTGATGTAGTAGTTGTTGTTGCAGCAGCTGCTGCTGCTGATGCAATTGTTATTGTTTGTTGGAAAGAAGACAGTAATGGAATAGTAGCGGGAAGTTGTTTTATGATCTTTGGTAATGTCTTTTGCGTTTGTACCGTTGTTGTTGTTGTTGTTGATGTTGATGATGACTGCATTCTTAATGTTAGTTCTGCTAGTAACTTTGTCGTTGTTTGCGGTGTTGTTGGTTTCTTTGGTAGTGGTGGAGCTACTGGTAGAGACTTTGTCGCGTGTGACGCCGCTTCTATTGTGGTCAGTGTCGTTGATTCTAAATGAAACATTTTCTTTGTTGTTGCGGTTGTTGTTGCCGTTGTTGTTGTTGTTGCGGTTGTTGTTGTTGCCGTTTTTGTTGTTGCCGTTTTTGTTGTTGCTATTGTTGTTGTTTTTGTCGCTGTTGACGGTTTTGCTGATATTTTCGGCAACTTTTTTGTTGCAGCTGACAGTTTAGTAGATGGTAATCGTGGTTTCGCCGATGGTGTTGGTGGTGTTTTTATTTTCGTTGGTGGAGTAGGTTTCGTTGTTGCGGCTGGTTTTGCTGCTGTCACGAGTTTATTTGTTGTCGCCTTTTCGTTTTTATCCGTTGATGACGTCACTGTTGTTGCTTCTGTTGTCGCTGTAGTAGTAGTGGTAGTAGGAGTAGTAGCAGCAGCATCAGCAGCAGCAGTAGTAGTAGCAGTGGTAGTAGTAGTAGAAGTGGTAGCTGCAGTTGTGATGGATGCTTGCTCAAATAAATAACTTATAATAGAATAGACTTCATTATTACCTTTAACTACAGCGTTAATTTCATTAGCAGCAGTTGAATCACATGCAGTCGTGCTTACCTGCTTGCCAGGTTCATTATCATCTGAGCTAATGTTAACTGACGTTTTAGTGGAATTTCGATAAGGATCATCACCATTATCATCGTCGTCGTCGTCGTCACCATCCATGTCGTCATCGTTATCAGAAGGTTGTTTGATTTCATTGTTGTTGTTGTTGTTGTTGTTGCCATTCGTGTCGTGATCACTTGGTTGCTGATTATTATTATTATTTGCTGTTGGGTCATCATCATCATCATCACCAGCATTTTTCCAGTTTATTTGACCGCCTTTGAAACAGTCGCAAACGCATTTGACGTCATCATCAACATCATCATTATCATTATCACTACCAACCAAAACCTTACCATCATTATCGTTGTTACCAGCACAAAATTTACCGCCATCATCATCATCGTCGTCGTCGTCGTCATCATCATGATCATCATCATGATGCTTGCTATCATCATTACAGCTGTAGTAATTGTTGTTGTTAAAATACTCGACGCTGATGCTGCTGTTGATTACGTCGTTGTTGGTGATGTCGTCGTCGTTGTTGTCGTCGTTGTTGTTGTTGTCGTTGTTGTAGTTGTTGTAATCTATCTCATGTTCAGAATCACTTATGATTTTTCTTAATGGAAGTTTAAAACGTGGGGCTGCCTTTGGTGCTTTTAGGGAAAATACATTGGAAGCTGAGTTGATATTTTTGTTGATGTTGCTGTTGTTGGTGATGTCATTTTTGTTTCCATGCCTTCTACTTTTTGTTAAAATATCTTTGTTTATGTATTCTCCGTTATTATCGTCCACACTATTTATTTGTAGGTCGTTGTTACCTTTGTCGTTGGTCCGATTTTTCTTTTTCCGAATAAGGTTTTGTCTCAAATCGCCTGCATCCATTTTCATTATCTGAAAGCACATATATTAAAAAAAATTTAAATGAAATTGCTAGAACCGCTTACTTACCACGAATTGTTAATTAATTAACAAACAATTCAATTAATTGTCAAATTAATCAACTAACTGATTAGTTAATGAATTAATGAATTATCTCACATAAATTCTCCTACCAGCTAGTCACAAGTTAATTAATAATAATCTGGTACAACATCAGAGGAAATAATTTTTCTTCAAAAGACTTCATATAGCATGCGTGTGTGTGAGTGTGTGTGTGTGTTTGTGGTAACTACTTTGATTGTCTATATGTGTGTGTGTGTGTGTGTGTGTGTTTCTTTAAAATTAACTTCCTTTTTTACAGAAAGGTTAGAACTATACCACTTATAAATAACAATTATATATATATATATACATATATATATATATATATATATACATATAATGTAGAGAACACCTATTCTAACATGTTACACTAGCTATGAATATGATGTTTCACCAGCAAAACATATAAATTAGTCATTATGAATGTAATATGTACGCGCGTATTTGTGTTGTATTATATTATATCATATGAGCTAAGTTTAGAGTAATGATGCCATCGTAAAATGTAACGGTGTTAGGTAAATCGTCATTTCGTTAAGAAACTATTTAAAATAATTAACACGCACATACACAACACACTCACACAACACACAAACACGTACACTTAAAAACACACTTGCATATTTAAAAGATAGGATAGAGTCAGTGCCTGATGTGCCCGATCGAGTTCGGTTGAGGTCAACAAAGCGCGGTGACCTCATTTTGGGTTCTAGAGGTTTTTGGTTTTGTCTGCCAAGGTCTGTTTGGAACTTGTTACCGACTGATTTGAAAGATGTTACAGGTGTCATCCGAGATGTTTTCAAAAGCCCATCGAAGCATCATGAGCAAAATAAAATGAATGTTTAAGACTGAGTTATTATTGATTACATTTTGTGAAAGTTTCTTCTAGATAGTTTTATTTTATCACAAGTTTTTATTGAAATTTGGGTCGAATACTCTGATGGGTAGCAAGGATTTCAGTGATTTATGCGTTGTATTTATCGATAGGTAGATTAATTACAGAGTTATACAATACATGAAGATATTGTAATATTTTTGTATTGGGATTGATTTTGTATTGTATTTCATACAAATTTTGTATGAAATATCTTTATTTATATCTATTCTAAGCAAGGGAGGCCTATTTACCAGCATACAACACCTTCTTATGGGTTGAAGCAGGGATATGCAAAGAACCTCAATTTTTTCAACTTTTAATTATTTTCAGTAATGTCTCCACTTGCTCCAAACCACATAACTAGAATAACAAGACTAATCGATCAATTCGTCGTGCTTGGATCGTTGGCTTACGAAATTGCATGGATTTTAACGAGCAAGCTAAATGAAATATTTACTTGATTTAATATGCTTAAAACATTGTAGTAATTCTATTTAATTTTAATAATGATTAATAGAATTATGTATTATTAAATTATTTTTGTTAATTTGAATATAAAAATTGCTTTTGGTCCGGTGAAATCCGGTAGCTTACTGAAGCCGAAGGTTGGCTTAGTAGGATTGAACTATAGTCACCCTTTTTTTTCACACTATTCGATCATGTAAAAAACTGGTTTGCTTATGAAATAAACGGCCTAAATAAATCAAAATTGTTATTTGAACAACTATCTTCATTATATTTAATGAATATTTTACACTCTGCTGGTGCTCATAAGAAACTGGCTGCTGAAATCATACGTTGGCTTACAGCAGTGGCTTACAGGGTTTCATAGAACTCTTACGATAGCACTTTTTTGTACATATAATGCTTTAAATAAATCAATATATTCATATCACAATTATTTTTGTCAGTATAAATATAGAAATTGCTTTTGTCAGGTGAAAAACAGTGGCTTACTGAAGCCGTAGGTTGGCTTAATCGGATTTTTTCTCATGCATACAATACTATGAGATAAATCAATCAAACAATCAGTCAGTCGGTCGGTCAGTCAGTCAGTCAGTCAGCCAGCCAGCCAGCCAGCCAGTCAGTCAGTCAGTCAGTCAGTCTGTCAGTCAATCAATCAACCAACCGATCAATCAACCGATCAATCAATCAACTAAATTGAATGAACTAAATAAACAAAAATAAAAACAAAAATTAATAAAAAAAATTTGCAAGGCCTGTTCAAACTCGAACAAACAGTTAACCGTATAGATCTACAAACAATTTCGAGATTTTAGTAAAGAAAGAAAAACACAGTAGTTGCTTTTATTTGAATTCATTCAAAAATGAAAAGTGACGGTTAATTAAAATTTTAAAATGTCAATTTTTTTTAAAAATTCGTATTTTAAATAAACAAATATAACAAAATATCGAACAATAAAAATAATTATTATCCATTATTATTATTATCATACACACTCCTTAGAAGTTCTCGAAGGATAATAAACCACGTAACATGAACATTTAGTAATATCAGTTCACAACATATCATAATGACTAAATCAACATACTAAACAGAAAGAATTTATACATGCATATATACAAAGTAAATCAAGAAATATCCAAAAATTATATAACCAATTTAAAAAAAAAAACTAGAAACCAGTCAACATTTAATGAATAAATAAATAGACATTATTAAAAAGATTGTTCAAAAAGGTACAATTTAAGGCGACGACGAGAATGAAATGTAGTTTGTTTTGTTGGTGTGGTGTTGTGAAGCGAAAACAAACACATCACACAAAACTAGTAAGAAGTCGCAAGAATAATAGCCAGTCACCTACCTATAATAAAATTACTCTCAGGGCCCTAGCTTACTTATAAACATTGACTCAACTCACTTACCTACAAATTTGTATTTCTCGTTTTAGATGTTTCAAGTATTTTATTTAACATATTTTAGCGTTTTTATTTTACTTGAAGCTTTTTAACTAATGTTAAGCCCCAGCCTACCTACAATTGTTTAACTCATCTCAGTCCCTAACTTACCTATGAATTAAATTAAAGTCCGGTTCACGGTAAAGAAAATATAAAGTTGAAGAGAAACATAGCAACAACGACACCGAGTGAATGGATGTTGTGTATGTATGTGTTGTATTGATGTGTGTGTATGTAAATGTGCGGGCACGCACTCTCCAGAAACTTCATACCGACGAACCTCCATTGCACCGACCATCATCTGACACGCATCGATGGAATGAATTTGACCGGATACTGAAAAATTGAAAAAAAATTCACTAAAATAAAAAACAAGCAATTGGAAAAAATAGGCAACTTATCTTTTTGAGATAACACTCAATCTTTGTTCAAATTCGAGTACTTTCAAAGGTACAATGAGACAAAAACAAATTTACCTTTAACATTATCTTCGATTTGTCATCGGAACGATCATCATGAGACCACCATCTGAAACGTGCTGACGCCCACCACAGCCCACCTCTCATCATTCTATAGACAAGTTTTTATTAATTAGCGAAGT
>NW_008704544.1:1345148-1395847 GCF_000326865.2 Helobdella robusta
CGAACGAATAAATGATTAACTGAATGATTGAACGATTGGTTGAATGAATAAATTAACTAATTAATTAATCAACCAATGATTTAATGAATGAATAGAATGAATCAATGAATAAATTAACTGAGAAATAATTTGAAAGATAGTGATAAAATGAATGAATGAATGAGAAAAATAAAAAAAAAGAAACTAAATCATACTTCAAAAACCGTCGTTGTTGTTATCTTTGAATTATCATCGGAACGATCATCATGAGACCTCCATCTGAAACGTGCTTATGCCCACCACAGCCCACCTCTCATCATTCTGTAGACATTTTTTTAATAGCGTATTAGTAAATCAAGGAACAAAGGAACGATCGAATAAATGATTAACTGAATGATTGAATAATTGGTTGAATGAATGAGTGAATGAATGAATTAATTAATAAATCAATGATTCAATTAATGAATAGAATGAATTAACGAATCAATTAATAAAAGAATAATTTAAAAGGTTGAGTGATAAAATGAACGAATGAGAAAAATAAAAAACGAAACTAAACCTTACTTCAAAAATCGTCGTTACAGTGCTTTCCATTGCACCGACCACCACCATCTGGTCAGCACACAAAATACCATCCGAACTTCAGAGTGTCAGTCGAACAGCCAACGAGCTGATTCTTCCTACACCACCATCATCATATGTAAATCATCATGAGACCACCATCTAAAACGTGCTGACTCCCACCACTGCCCACCTCTCATCATTCTGTAAACAAAATTTTTTTATTTGCGTAGTAGTAAATGAATGTTAGAATCTTAGAAGCAAAAAAAAAATTAAATTATAAAATGAAAATAATGTCAAATAAATAAAATTTTAAAATAATAAAGTAAGTAAAATGTAAAAAAAACTTACCGTCGTCCAATCGACAAAGGCAGAATGTTGAATGCGGTCCGGTTCCTACGTTGTCTTCGAAAACTGGTGCCAGTCCTCCTCGAGATTGTTGTTGAAACACAGCCCGTGTTGATGGAGAAAGATAGAGAAAGAGTTGATTCTCATCAGAAAGCTTAGCGGTGCCTGCATCTCAAATTGCTTAATAAAAATAATCCTATCTACCTATTCAATTACCTTAACTAATCTATATTAAATTGTTAATGGTACGATAGTCGAAAGTCCCCCTTCATTCTTCCTCTTTGCACAGAGGTTCACCGACAGCCTGGGCACCGGATAGAAAACCATTGCCGTGCGGATAGTAGACTATTGCCGTGCGGATAGTAAACCATTTGCCGTCCGGAAGCCGTGCGGGTAGTAGACTATGGCCGTGCCGCATGGTAAATCATTACCGTGCAGATAGTAAACCATTGCCGTCCGGATAGTAAACCATTGCCGGTACACCACTGGCCACCATGGCTTACCTCTGACAACAGACTTCGAAATTCAGAGTCTATCGGCTATCGTACCCTCAACTTACCTATTCATTACAATTAAGCCTTAGCTTACCTAAAATTACAAAAAAACTCAAGAGCCCAATTCATTGGCCTTTCGGCACCCACCCCACCACCTACGTAATGCCTTGGGCTCCAACTTAGTAATAATATAAAACTTAAACCCTAAATCTACTAATGAGTGTGTGTTACAACGTAGCCTTAACTTACCTATTCATTACATTATGGCCCTAGCTTACCTAAAATTACAAAACTCAAGAGCCCAATTCATTGGCCTTTCGGCACCCACCCCACCACCTACGTAATGCCTTAGGCTCCAACCTAATAATAATAATGTAAAACTTAATAACTAACTTACCTCTCGATACACTTACAGCGTTTATTTAATTTAAATTATAAGATTGTTCCTAGAATTAAATTATTGCTTTTAACTACCTATGAAATTAAATTACTCTCAACCTTAGTAATAATAAATTAGAATGTGTAATGAAAATAAAATAACGCTTAAATACTAATATGTGTTTATGTATGTATATGTGTGTGTGTATTATATAATACGCTGATGCGTGTAATGTGGGTGCGAGAAAAAATAGAAGAGATAAACTTACGCTGCCTAACTATTCTACTACATTAGTGTTGGATGCTTCCTATCTATCCTACCTACAATTAAAATTATGCCTATCTAACCTACCTATATAGCTACTTAATGTAATTGTGTGTATGTGCGTGTGCGTGTGAGCATTCTTACTTAATGTTAAATTACAGAGAAAAACAGAGAAAAAAGAATAAAATATATCCCAGCCAGGCGTATCTTCTTTGCCACTGAATGAACGAACGTAGCCTGGCATCTTCCATGATGAATTCCTTTGGAAGCTTCAACCTGAATAAAATGGATGAAATGGAAAAATCTTATTTATTTGACTAATTTAAATGAAAATAGAAAAACGAGCCGCGGTGAAACCCGCCGGAAAAGCTAGCCAACTGGCAAAAAAAAGAACCGCAAAGAAACCGTAAAACGTACCCCAGCAGGGCGTGCATTCTTTGCCACCAAATGAACGAACGTAGCGTGACATCACAACCATTCTGATCGTCCACAATGAACTCCACTGGAAGTTTCAACCTGGATAAATGAACCTGAAAAACCTAAATGAATGGAAAAATCTTATTTATTCAATTTAAATGAAAATAATCGCAAAGAAACCGACCGGTCGGCAAAAAAAAGAAGAGCAAAGAAAGGTATCTATATAGGATTTATGCTCTATATAACTCTATATAACTCTATATAACTCTATATAACTCTATATAACTCTATATAACTCTATATAACTCTATATAACTCTATATAACTCTATATAACTCTATATAACTCTATATAACTCTATATAACTCTATATAACTCTATATAACTCTATATAACTCTATATAACTCTATATAACTCTATATAACTCTATATAACCATGCATACTACCACATTCAATCAATAAAAATCCCACTAAAACTAGGAACCACCGCGTACCTGCTGAATGTATGATGTGAAACAAAACAAAAAAAAAACACAAAACAAAAATCAGACCACCAAGTAGAGTAAAAGAATAGGAGTCCCTAACCTACCTATGTAACTAAATTACCTTATGCCCTAGCCTACCTATATAGTAAATTAATTTTTACCTCACCTACCTATGCTTCATTAACTTGACTCAAGACTCATGAAGAAAGAGAAAAAGGAGTAAAACAGAACATAAAATACTACCACACAAACAAACATGATGTATGTATGAGCAACCGTTAAAGAACCCACCTAAATTAAAAAAATACCACCTACAAACATTCAAACCACCTACAAACATGCAAACTCTATATAACTCTATATAACTCTATATAACTCTATATAATAAAATAAATAAAAATAAAAAAATTTTAAAAATAAAATAAATGAGATCAGACAGACCGCTTCAAGCGAGGCAGAATGCTGATCTGATTTTCATGTTGTCTCAGCTCCTCTATTTATACTCGTTTCAACCATACATTCTCATCATTTCAATCATTCGCATCAGTAAAAAACTTGTTTAATGTATATACTGTACTATTATACAGTCTTAACCACAATGCTAACCGTACTAAATTGAAGTCATCGAACGAACGCCTTCGAAACTTTCTGGTTGGCTGGTTGAATCTGCTATATTGCTTTTCATATAAACATATAATCTAATACAATATAATTTAATTATTTGTATACATGGATTCCAGTCACTTTATATATATATAATAAAAATTCATTATAAAAGCAACAGTAATCAGTGCTATATATGTAAGCACGCAGTTCAAATTTTTCGGAGAGAATTCAAAATTGTTTGAGACTACACCTTGCTTAACATCCAATTCCAAGCTGAGCCAAGCCAAGCTGAGCCAATATGCATAGATTTAAAAGCGCTTTTATGTTAATATTTTGCTCGCTACATTTATATATTTTATAAATTCATTATAAAAAGCAACAGTAGCCATTACTATATATGTACGCACGCAGTTCAAATTTTTCGGGGAGAATTCAAAATAGTTTGAGACTACACCTTGCATAACATCCGATTCCAAGCCGAGCCAAGCCAAGCTGAGCCAATATGCATAGATTTATAAGCGCTTTTATGTTAATATTTTGCTCGCTATATTTATATATTTTATAAATTCATTATAAAAAACAACAGTAGCCATTACTATATATGTACGCACGCAGTTCAAATTTTTCGGGGAGAATTCAAAATAGTTTGGGATCACACCTTGCTTAACATCCGATTCCAAGCCGAGCCAAGCCAAGCTGGGCCAATATGCATAGATTTATATGCGCTTTTATATTAAAATTTTTCTCGCTTTTTTAAACGAATATCCCAATATAACAAATTCCTTCTAAGTATATGATATTGGTTTTGTTTAAAGTTGCTTGAGAATGTTTAACTTTCTATGCAAACCAAAACTGCATCCAGCTTTCAGAAGTTCATAATTATGGATGTACGGTTTCGCCTTTATTAAATTTTCTACTTTTCATAATTCGTGATGCAATATTTGGGCATGAATTAGACGTGTATTTCATATTAAAACGTAATTGTCAATTTTTTAATGATTTTTACGTTAGGTTGTTAGTGCTGGCTGTAATGTGACTGAGGAACAGAGCAAAGATCAGCTGATCAGTAGAGGTAGAAGAGAGTCACTGGTTAGTTTTTTAAGTTAGTCAGCTTCTGTAGCCAGTGTAGTTAGTGCAATAAAGTCGTGAGCTGCTGATTAATTGAGTCATTAAGTTATTAAATCTGTTTTTATTTTTTAATAACTAATTGATTTGATTTAAAATATTTAATTTTTTAAGATCTCAACAGCGGTAGCATTCTTAAAGAATGATGAAGTAAGAGCCAGTCCTATAGCAAGGAAAAGGCAATTTTTATTAACAAAAGGTTATATTATATATTATATATATATATTATATATATATATATAATATATATAAATTATATATTATATTATGATATTTATATATATATATATAGTTATATAGTATACATATATACTACATACCAATTATTACATAACAAAACAGGGTTAACATATGATGAAGTTGAAGAAGCATTGAGAATATCAGAAATGGAATCATATTTTCCCATTACTAATCTTAGTATTAAATTAAAATACATTTTTTAAAGATAATTTTTAAAAAATTTTAAAATAACATTAAAAATACTAAACATGATAGATACATTTCTTCAGTAAAAAATGGTCATACGATTTATTTAATTATTATAAAACTGTTAACAAATGATAAATTTAACTGTTGAATTATTGCTACATGGTGGTTTAATGGCTAAGCTGTCTGTTCAAATTAGACATTTCATTGTGCAATTTTCAATTTTTTGGATATAACTTTATTAATGATTGATATATTTAAACAAATGATTACTATAAAAAATTATTATATCTAAACTAATTTAATTAATTAATAATTAAATTAATAAATTAATCCATCAGGGAACCAGCAACCAAGCTCATTGTGGTCCATATTCAAATATTCCGCCTTCACGTTTACTCTTGTCGGTGGTGTTACATATGCCTTGATGGAAGTTTTCCACGTAGGAAATAGTTTTATCTATTTATTTATATTATTATTATTGTTGTTGTTGTTATTACAAACGCCAGAAATATTTAAAAACTTGAAATTAAACTTAAATTCAGTCTATAATAACAGTTCGTTAATTATTAATTCATTTGAAATATCACCTGTTGGTTTTTATAACAATTTTAATCTAACTCTGTTTAAAATATTATGGCCGAAATCTTTTGATGAAAAACTGATTAACGCGTATATTTTGCGTTCGAACAAGGCTACCACCACAAAGCATGATAAGGCGTCTCTAACCATTTGGCTATCACAAATTTTGCCTTTTTTTTTAGAGGTACATCAGTCCTTTATGGCGCACCCAGCCGAAGAAAGATGATGACACGTTGGAGAGATCAATTGAGTATATCATGGAAATGAACGACAACATGGCGTCCATGCTGGCCATCTTGAATGACCTGAGAAGACAGATCACCAAAAACAATGAACAACTCAGTAATCAGAAGGTCAGGGGTCAGGGTTGTTCTTGTTGGCAAATGTTTGGTTCTGGGTGTAGTGATTTTTTTGGGAAAATTATTTTGAGGATACTTTTCCTTTCTTTTTATTCACATTTCTGTGATAATTTTTCGATTTAACTTAACTTTTAAACGTTAATTTGATTTAATTATTTATACTTTTTCTTTTTTTCTTGGGGGTTGAAAAGAATGCCGCAGAGTTGATGATGGTGACATCAGAAGTTAAAGAGGAGTTGAGATCTTTGAAAGCACTATTCCTAAGCAGGTCTATTTCATTAATTATTTAATTCAATTATTCATCATATTAATAAATTAATCAATTAAATGATTAATTGAATGCATTAGTTTATGATGAATTCATTTTCATTCCAGGTGTAGTTATTTTAAAGTTGTTTCATTTTTAGATCTGTTTATTATATTATCTTGTTGAAAATTTTGTGTATTTGTATTGCGTGTTAATGATATGTTAATTTATGTCTATTTTTAACTGTTTATGCTCGTTTACATATTCTAAGGAATCAGTTCCCGCTAGCTCCTCCCGCCAATCCCATCATTCCATCTTGGCAGCTTGAGAGGAAAAGTAGAAATGAAGTAAAAAATTTGGTGTTGTTTGTTCATTTATTCATTCGTTCGTTCACTCATTTGTTTAGTCTTTCATTCATTCAGTCATTCATTCACAAATTTAATTTTACTTTTCCTTGTCTATTTGATATCTTATTTCCGGCTATAATATAATTAACGTTATTAATTATTTTGAAAAATTCACATTCATGTTATCACCAAGGTGCCGGGTAACAGCAGTTCCGGGAAGAATGATGAAGTGGAAGGTGCCGGGAAGAGTGCAGATGATGGAGCAGATGATGGAGCAGATGATGGAGGTGATGGAATCATCCTCCAATGAACGAGATGTTCATTGACGTCATTGTCGTTTTGAGTTTACCTGTTACGTAATACACATCATTTTTTGTAGTTTCACATATTTTTTAATGTTTTGAGAAGCTATTAATACGTGTGTGTATGTGTTTGTTTGTACGTGTGTGTGTGTGTGTGTGTGTGTGTGTGTGTGTGTGTGTACGTGTGTGTGTACGTGTGTGTGTACGTGTGTGCGTATGCGCGCACAAACGGAAAAAACACAGCTGTGTTTACCAATAACTTAGCTGTTTATAATACTTGTGTATAATACTTTACACTTATGATATTTAGAACACATACTGTGTGTTGTTGTGATTGGTTGGGTTTGTTCATTCGTTCGTTCATTCATCCATTGATTAATTCATCCATTTTTTCATTCTTGTATTCATCCTTACATATATTCGTTCGTTCGTTCGTTTGTTCGTTCGTTTTTTCGTTTGTTAGATATATCGTGAATATTCTAACCCAACATTTCTTTTTATTATCTAACCCGGTTAAATATAATTTGTAAATTTGTATTGATTAATTAATTCATTAATCAATTAATTATTATTATTATTGTCAGTGCTCATAGTCCCCGAGGTAATAGAATTGGCCAGAACATATATATTTAATTAATGATATTAATAATGATGACAATGGCTTTAAATGCAATAGGGTAACGATAAGTTAACGACTACAACAAAAATAATAGTAATAGCAACAACAATAATAATAGCAACAATAATAGTAATAGCAACAACAATAATAATAACAACAGCAACAATAATAATAACAATTACATTAACAATGATAATAAATTAACAGAAAAAAATACTAGAATATATACTAGAAGTTTCAAGGTTTTGCAGTGACGGCTAACTTAGTCGAGATGAGGTCAGAAAATCAGAATGTATATATATGTATGTGTGTACGTGTGTTGTGTGTGCGTGTTTATTTCCGGCTGGCCGTCAGCTGTGTTTCATTTTTTGCTCATACGGTGGCCAAGTGTAGTCCTTATTAAGCTGTCTGCTGATGATCTGGTGTAGCGGTTGTGGTCCCGGCCTGCAAGGTGATGAGTCGCACGTTCGAATGCACCACTGGCTTCTTATTAACATCTGTCGGGTTGTATGCTTGGATTTGGTTCGTTTATCCGTTCGTTCATTCATTCATTCATTTATTCATTCATCCATTCATTTAGTGATACTGCTGACGATTATGGTGTAATTGAGATGACGATGGTGGTGATGACGTCACGTATGTGGTTAGTCACTCACTTGCAGTAGTTGTGTGCATATGCCATTTAGTACGACGAAATTGAGGAGGAGGATTCGGAAGAAGACGTCGCCTATCCAATTCGTCTGAATGAATGGATGAATAATGAATTGATGGAGAGTGAATGATGAATTAATGATTGAGTAAATGAATGAATGAAAAAAATAAATGAATTATTTAATAAATGAGTTAGCGAAAATTAAGTCAACTCTAAGTAAGACTCATTTCATTTAAGATGACGATGATGAAAGTGATAATACTTAAGAGGATGATGATGATTATGACGTAACAATGGTGGTGATGATGATGACGATGATAACAATGATGAAGATGATGATGTAATAACCGTGATGATGTTGCAACGATGATGATGAGGATGGTGACGAAAAACTCACCTTAAATAGATAATAAGATATTTTCAGTGGGTCAAACACAAACACGACAGACGACACAACGGAAGCAACTAGTACAACCATGAACCAGGCTAAATCAAATATTTTAAAAAAAATTAATTATTTAGTAATTTTAAATTAAATAAATTCAATATTTATTTAACAAATATCTTAAATTAAACTTGAAAATGAAAAAAAAGCTGAAAATTAGTTACAGGATTGTTTTAAAGCCTTGGTAAGTTTTGTTTGAGTGTGTACATGCATGTGTACTATATGCGTGTGTGTTGTGTGTGTGTGTGTATGTGTGTGTTTGCATAACAATTAAATTTGTAACCATTGGTCCAGAAGGGTTTTTTGAATTCGTAGCCTAAGCTGAACGTGAGCGCTATGTTCGTGTATTGGAACAATGTTATGTAAAAAATGCATGTCTTGTCCATGTCGGATTTGTACCTAGAAAATTATTTTCATAATTTTAAAATTTAATTAATTTGGTCTTTTTATTCATTTTTATTGAAAATTATTTATTAGATATTATTTATTTTTATTTATTTATTAAAAATATTATTTAGCATGATAAAGATTTTATTTTTTAAAATAGACACCCCAACCATGATTGGTTCTTGAGAAACATGATTCCAGCCAATTGGAATCCAACTTGAATGAGCACGTGACTGAGCAGACCAATGATGTTGCCGGGTGAAGCTAATCTACTGGGCGGTCGTCTTTTCGTAAGATGGTCACTAGGGTGAGTTCTGCCCACTTGGTGGTGATGATGATGATCGCGATAGAGTTATGATTATGATGACGATTGCGATGCTGCTGCTGCTGCTGCTGATGATGATGAGTATGATGATGATGAATAAATTATAAATTTTTACTCGTAAACGTCAGTGACGTCACCAAAAAGAGATCTATAAATAGGAACATCCCGTCTTCTAACTTCTTCATCCACTAAGAGGTGGTTTTGTAATTTATGAATGAATTATGTTAAGTGGTGGTGAAAATAATCATACAATGATCACACATACACGTGTCTACACACAGATATATGAACCTACACACACACACACACACACACACACACACACACACACACACACAAACAAACAAACAAATACTAACGGCAAGTAATATAATGAATGATGAGTATTGAATGATGCTATAGAGAGCCATGAAGTTGAACATGCCGAATGACGTCACTAACGATCCTTTTCCTTCTCTGAAATGTTCAACGAACAAACAAACTTACAAACAAACAGCAGTCATAGAGAAAAAGAGATGGAAAAAAAGAGAGAGAAAAGAAAAACGGACAGACAAACAAACAAACTTAATAATCGCGGGAACGCAGGACACATCCATATCATTGTACGTGAATGTAGCGGCTACAGAAGCCTCAAATTGCGACAAACTGACGCCAATGTGGGCGGATTTTAACGCCGTGCAGTCGTTCGCCCCGTCGCCACACATGCAAACCGTGTAACTGTTTGCGGTTTTTATTTTCTCTAAATTTTTTCTAGCTAGTGTTGAAAATTTTGTTGTTAAAATAATACAATACTATAAATTACAATACGATACAATACGATACGATACAGCCTAATACAATACACTACAATGCAATACAATGAAATACAATACAATGAAATACAATACAATGCAATACAACACAGAACACAATACAAAGCCATACCGTACAACACAACACAATACAATGCCATACCTACCATACAACACAATGCAAAACCATACTATACTACTCAACACAATATATAAAATACATAATAATGCATACAAAATACAACCAAAATACATAAAAATAACATGAATGATAATTAACAATTAGCATAATAAGAAGAAAATGAAATGTTAACCCGATGTTTTTTAGACACTCAATGATATAGGCCTTCTGTTCTGGTGACATACGTGCAAATATCGTAGCTTTCGTCATTATCTGCCAAATTCAACGACAATCTTTTCAAGAATTTTTGAAATTTTTTTTAATAATTAACAATATTCATCAAAAAATGTTACATAAATACTGTTTTCTGTAGAATATTTATCGTATGTTCGTATTTAAAACTAAAAAATGAGTATCTATGTAAAGTCAAATGAAAACTTGAAAATGTTTGACTTTTGGAAGTAAATAACGGAAGTGATTGACGATGACGTCAAAACTTTTTCCATCAATGACGAAATGATAACAAGCACATCCCTGGTCTTCACCGTCTACGTCATCGTCGTCGTCGTCATCTTTAACGTCGTCAGTCTCCGAGTTGAGAGGAATAGATACCAGAGTGCTTAGCTGTTGTTTGTGGGATGTTTGAATGGGTGAATCATGTATGATTTGCCAATTTGTCAGTAAGTATGTATGGTGTGTGCGTGTGTGTATTTGTGTGTGTACATGTGTGCGTGTGTGTACGTGTGTGTGTTGTGTGTAATTATTGTGTCTAGTTAAACGAAACATAATTAATGTTGCTCATTAATTAATAATTAATAACTGAACGAGCAGCAAAGATTGTTAGTTAGTTTTATCGTTCGGTCAGTTGTTTATACGCTCGTTCAATCCCCTATTCATTAATTTATTTATTCACCTATTCATTTATCCATTCGTTCATTTTTTCTTTCATTCATTCATCTTTCCAACATTCATTCATTCACGCCACTCTCACCTCCTTCCCATGTTGACTCATGGACTCCGATCTGTAGTAAGATGACTTCCTCCTCGATTTCAACTCAACATCTAGAATCCACTTTACGCTAGCTCCACTTTTACTCACACTATCGTTATCATAACCGCCATTGCTACTATCATCACGACCGACACTACCATCACCATCATCACCAACGTCGCCACCATCGTCTTTTTTCATGCACTTCCTGTTCTCGTCGTCTATGGATGACGATGACGATGACGTAGTTGCCTCAACCCTTATGACTTTCCATCCAGTCATCAGCATGCCACACTGACGGGCCACACAAATTGCCGTCTCCATGTTGTCGCCTGTGTGGTTCATTAACATAATTTATTCACTATTAATAAATTAGTTGGTTAACTTATTTATTTATTCGTTATTTTACTTGTATATCTTTTGAAGTCCGTGAAATATTGATTCGATTAAATTTGTTACTAAATTCAACTGAAAGTGTTAATTTTAGGCTGGAAGATAGCGTTAAAGTCTGAATATTCATGAGAAACACATTTAAATATTTTTTGAATAAATTATAAAAATACATATAAAAACCTGTAATCATGATCGTTCTAATGTTGACTTGGCGAAGTTCCTTCAAGATGGCTTCAGTTTGCTCTTTCAGTTTATTCTCAAATATCAAAAACCCCATAAAGTTGAGTGCAGTTTCGATTTCGTTTCTGGAAGTTTAAATTAAAGATAAATTGTTTCATTTTTTTATGGGAATTCAAGTTTTGCTATTTTTAGCTTTTGATATAAATCTTATTATAGATTGTATCAGAACTCGTTGTATAACTATATTTTGAAATTAATAGGAGAAAAAATATAAAAAAAAATTGTATAAAAATATAAAACACAGTCATACAAACTCCAGAACAACCTCTTAACGTCAGAGCAGTTCAATGATGCTTCCAGCTTCTTGGATGAGATTGCAATAACCCTTAGACCCCTGCTTGTGTAATCCCTCAATGTCTCTTCGAAATCTGTCGGCACTATCGATTTTGTGTTGAGAATTGATATGCGAGAATTTTACATTTATGTTTATTCATGTTTCAATATTTCTCATAATTATTCATAATCTATTCATTTATTTTTTATTAGCTGAATAATTATGATCAGACCATATCAATGAAACAATGGAAACAAATCTAAAAACAGGCATCACATTAATGACATCGCATCAACAACAACAATAACGAATATAACATTGACGTCATCATCAGCAGCAGCAGCAACAAAAATTTATAAAATGCATGGGTCATCGACCAACAACATCATCAATTACGTCATAAAATGTAAAGAATTTACACATACGTGAATCCGTTTTGCAAAATGATTTCATAGTCTCTGGGGCTCCCTTAACGAAAGCGACAATTTCATTGGTTGACCTAATTTTTACGATGACTCCCATTCGTTGGAGGGAGGATTCAAATGGAAACTGACGTAGCAGGACCACACTTTTGCTGACCTAGATCAATATTAAAGTTGACAATTAAACTTTCGTGAATAGTTTTTGGCTAATTCAAACTGGAAAATGGGACAAACTTCTGAATTTTGAGGTCTGACAATCAAAGAACCAGCGTGTTCTGTGCTTGTTTCGTCTTCAATTATCTGCTCATAAATATTCAATTTTAAATTTAAAAATAAAAAAAATAAATATTTATATTTAAATTTATAAATAATTTAAAACTAAAAAATTAATTTAAATGACCGACCCAGTTAACTGCCTCGAACATTTTTACATCCAACGGATCGCCATTAACTTCTCCACCAATCACATTCAAGTTGTGGCAAGAGGCCATGGCTACGACCAATGAATGATCACTTGGCACATTTTCCAGCTCTCTGATTGGTTCTTTGAATGTTTTGGTAGCATCGTCATCAACTTCGACCACGCCCCAAAAATTCAAACCTTCTTCCGTCAACGTGCCTGTCTGGTTTGCAGTCATCATCACCATCGTCATCATCATTACCATTATCATTATCATCATCATCATCATCACTATCGTTATCTTCATCACCATCATCATCATCTTCATCGTCATCTTCATCATTTATTGGCATCAAAATTATCATATACTAATCATCTTCAACGAAATATCATAAGTTAGAAAGAAGAACAAATTGATAGGAAAGAGAGAAAAAGAGAGAGAGTGCGTAATAAGAATAATAATAAAAACCCACACACACACACACACACATACACACACACACACACAGACACACACACACACACAGACACACACACAGACACACCTTGTCGAAGCAGCAGCAATCTACGTTAGCCGATAAATTTATTGATCTCGGGTTGGTGCAGAATATGCCTTTGTTTTTCAATCTGTTACCAACATGTCGTCATGTTATATTATGTTAATTCAGTACTGATATTTGTTTGTCAATATTTTAATGTATACAGAGAAAGAGAAAGAGAGGGAGAGAGAGAGAGAGAGAGAGAGAGAGGGAGAGAGAGGGAGAGAGCAGTACATAAGCTCGCGTGTATTATTTTGTAAAATGTTGGAATGAATTTCGATTCACCACAATTTTTTTCCTTCTCCTCACCATCATTATCAGCATTATCATTATCAGTATTTTTACCATTATCATCATCACCAGCATCATCATCATCATCAGCATCATCATCGTCATCATCATCAACATCAGTAGTAGCATCATTGCTTAATTTGTTATAATTTTTTCATTAATAAACAAATTTTTTTTTATTGTCATCCGTCTCCAGAGTTATTTTTTTCGAATTCACAATCGCCCTCATCATCACCACCACCACCACTTCACCACCACCACCACTATACCACAACCACCACCACCACATTATTATCATCATCATCATCAGAGACCTGCTCTGGGCGTAGAGTAGACCCACGGTCAGAGCGGCGGGCAGTGCAGGGGGTACTGCGATGGTGATGATGTCCAGGGAGGTTATGATCCGGTCGAATATTTTGTCCTGCCATTCGTTCGTTACATTTCTCATCATTTGTAATAATAGTTATATTACGAATGATCTGATTGAATTTTTTAAAAATTATTATCAAATACTCGCACACACACACACATTTAAACAGAGAAATAAGCACGCATTAACACACACACACACACACATATATATAAATGCGCGCGCGCACACACACACACACACACACATATACATACACAGTTATAAACTCACACACACACGTACACATACATACACAAACGAACACAAACAAACAAACAAACAAGCGAAACAGAAACCTGATATAGTGAAAGAATACAAAAGGCATATATCATGCCAACGAGGGCCAGCAGTATAAGGAATATCACGAATTTGAAAGCGTCAGAGTAAAATGACTCGCCAATTGGCTTGGGGTACATTATGGATCTTACTAGCTGGCCTTTTGCCGTGCTAAAACCTGCGTGTGTGTGTGTTTGTGTGCGTGTGTGTGACAATGATGACGGTAATAATTATATTAATAATAATAATAATTATGATTATAATTATAAAAATGATAATAAGATCATAATCATTACCCGTCCTAAGGACAATGGCCCTGACTTGAGAACGGATTTGAAGTATTTTCGTTCCGCAGAATAAAATGTGTTTGTGACATGATGACGATGAATACGATGATGATGACGACGATGATGATGATTGTGGTGATGAAGGCGGTGGTGAGGATGATGATGATGTTGAGGGTATTGGAAGTTTGGTTACAGGTATGCTTTCCCCTAATTGTGGCGTGATGGACGGACAGATGGATGAATAGATGGATGGATAGACGGATGGATGGATAGATGAATGGATGGATGGATGGATGGATGGATGGATGTCAGTGAATTAATGAATAGATGGTTTGATAGGTAGATGGATAGATGAACGGATAGCAAGATAGATAGATAGATGAATAGATAGACAGATGAATGAACAAAATTAAGTAAAAGATAATAAAAATGATGCTTGCTAATATGATAATTGTAAAAACTCTACCTGTCAGGATCCCTTCGTCAACAACGACATTTCCGCCAATGAGAATGGCGTCGCAAGGCATTATGAAGTAATGGTGGCTGTGTTGCTGACGATGCTGATGATGATCGTGTTGATGTTGAGTAGTATCATTATCATCATCAACATGGTGGTCGTGTGGGCCGTAAATGTACTGAGGGTCGAAAAAAATGACGTCACCAGGAACCAGATCACGTGATGACGTGCTTTTTACAACGCGACTACCACGTTCTGTTTGCATGTGACAAGTTTTTATTTGATGTTGTGGAGGGAAATGAAATATTCTACGACTGTCACGTACAAAAAGAAAATTAAATGAACACACACACACACACACACACACACGCACACATACACACATACATATATACAAATATATCAATCAATCAATCTTCGTTTAGCGTCCAGAGAGATCCAGTTCCCCGAGGTAGGACGTTGTTTTCTTTGCCATTAACATTTTTCAACTTTTTTAAAAATATATGATCAAAGTAAAATGTACACATACCAACAGACGAACAAACGAACGAACAAACGAACGAACAGACAAACAATAACAAACTTGCGTTAACCACTGGGATATTCAGTTGTTCTGTGGTTATCATCCTCTTTAAATTAACCCGTTGCTAAAAAATATAATGACGAAACATTAATGGAGGTGAGAACCACATGCGTGCACAAGCAAACATGCAACAATCATCTAACAATCAGTCCTTCATTAATTCATTAATTCATTAATTCATTAATTCATTCATTCATTCATTCATTCATTCATCCATCCATCCATCCCTCCCTCCCTCCATACATCCATCTATCCATCCATCCATCCATCAATCCATCCATTCCTCCCTCTCTCCTTCCCTCTCTCCCTCCCTCCCTCCCTCCCTCCCTTCCTCCCTCCATCCATCCATCCATCCATCCATCCGTTCATCAATTCATTCATTCATTCACCTTCCTCAACTCGACGACTTGGAGAGTCAATGAGAATACAGATATAAGGACGACGCAACCTGCAAATATGTAGTAGCTGTCCAACATCCAGACTGTCACGCTGAATAACTGGAAGGCATAGAATGGATTGAGAGCCTGGTGGTGGTGGTGGTAGTGATGACGATGATGATGATGATAATGGTGATGGTAATGATGATGTAACAAACAACGTTGATGATGACGATGACGAAGATGATGGTCATGATGATTTGACAGTAGCAATGATGATGGTGATGAGAACGATGATGAAGATGATTACCATTATAGTATATATATATATATATATATATATATATATATATATATATATATAGTACATATAGTATATTATACTATTATATTATAGACCAAGGTTAAAATTCAAGGGCTATAGCTCAATTCTTACATTAAAATTTCCCGGTTTAAAACTTAACCCTTGACCTGACCTCATCGACGAGAATCCTCCAGTAGCTGTAGACTTCAATGTCAAGGTCGTTCATTCCATATAACTTCCTCCTGTTATGTTAATGTGGTCATAATAATAATAATAATAACAATAATAATAACAATAATAATAAGGTCAATAGTAGCCAACGTACTTGAAATCCCGACTCGATACAGAATAACCTTGAAAGGATGTTTGAAGGTCACGACACGATAGTGACGTTTTTAGGCCGCTGGGGTCAAGGTCAAATCGAATTTAAATTAGTTGAGGTCATTTTGAAGAAGTTTCATTTTTCGTATAGTAAGTATTGATGTGAAGTGACAACAATCGACATTAATTAATACTATTAGTGATAGTAAAAGTACAATTACTACAATAGTAGCAGCAGTAGTAGTAGCGGCAGTAGTAGTAGTAGTAGTGGCAGCAGTAGTTGTAGTTGTTGCAGTAAAATGTGTATCTATGGCAAGTTTTTAAATGAAGAGATTTTTAGTAATTTCGTAAAATTATTAATTAAAATAAATTAGTAAAATTCGTCTCAGTAATTTGGTTGTAAATACGTTGTAAGTAAGCTTGTGTAAGTATATTTACAAATGTTACTAACTTCAATCTATCGAAAGATTTCGTCCGTACGTTCCATACGTACCTAGCGTGTTGATAATCGAAGTATCTGATACGCTGATGTCATTGTGACGTCATAACGATGGCAAAGATGATGATGATGATGATAAAATAATAATTATAATAATTATGATAATGACAATAATGAAGTAGAGAGAAAGAGAAAGAGAGAGAGAGAATTTATATCTAATAAAAATGTAATATTAACATGTGTGGTGAATCGTCCACATATTTTGTGCCTGACTCCAGCTCTGTCATCACCATTATCAGAGATCTTCATCATATAGTCAGACATTTCGGAGTAAGCATCATCATCATCGTCATCACCATCATCATCTTTTTCGCCATCATCATCATCAGCAGCACCGTGACGACTGTCACCGTCATCATCATCATCATCCCTTCGATCGTGTTTTCTGGGTTTGTTTTAATGATGAAATTCATTTTAATCATTTAAACAATAACAATAACAACGATAATAATAATAAAATGATAATATAATAATAATATAAATAAAGTTAACAATGAATCAGTATTTAATTATTTCCTTGAAAACCGAAAGCGAAACCTCCGAAACCAATGGATTGAGACGATAGAAAGGTTTGGTTTTTACACTGGCATACACGCACACACACACATACTCGCACACACACACACGCACAAACGCACAGCCAACCTTATTTCGAGATTTTACTATCACTACGACAATAATATTAAAAATAACAATAAAAATCAACAACAACTTCTTGAGAAATAATAACACATACAATAATAAAAATAAATAATAATATAATTAATAATAATAATAAATAATAATAATAATAATAAATAATAATAATAACCTCTCCCTTCTTCCTCCTTTGTCGAAAGTTTGGTACTTTCTGTAGATTTAAAAACGAACGTCAATTTATTATTATAGGGAAAATGCGAGGTCGTAATTACTTACAAACGATCACTTTTAATTATAGCCGATATTAAAAATTATTATGAAAATTATTTTAAAACGCGCTTTTGATTATAGCTGATATTAAAAATTATGAAAATTTTAAAACGCAATAGATAAAAAGGAGGGAGAGAGAGAGAGAGAGAGAGAGAATAAAAAAAGAGAAGAAACCACGGGAGAGAGAACGAAAACAAAATAGGGAAAGACAGAAAGAAAGAAAGAGAGAAAGAGAGAGAGAGAGAGAGAAAGGGAAAGGGAAAGAAAAAAATGAGAAGGAGAAAAAGGAGAGAGAAAGGAGAGAAAATAGAGTGACTAGCCCACCCTTCTTTCTTTCTGACGTTAACTGTCTCCACGTTTAAAATACTCTTATTCCCATTAGCATCCTGAAATAAAAAAATGTTTTTTGGTATAATGATAACGGAGATGTGATTGTGATGAAAAAGATAATAATGATGATGATGATGACGATAATGATTAGGATGATGACTAGGATGATGATTAAGATGACGATGTTGATACTGTTGTGGATGCTGATAATGAAGTTAACGGGAAATACGCTGTGCACAGTTCTAGCGACTGTGATTAAAGCAATTGTGATAATGATGATGATGTTAGTGATGATGATGTTAATGATGACGGGGGTGATGATGACGACGATGATGATGGCAGTGATGACGATGATGACGATCATTATATCCCAACACGACAGATATTAAATCAAAAACTAAACATTGATATCATTTATCATTATTTATTTGTTATTATTACTATTTATTATTTTTATTTGTATCACCGTCTCAACAAATAATAATAATAATAATAATCAAGAATAATGATGAGCAGAAACATCTGCTGATGTGGTTAACCATTGACTGTATTTTAAAAGGGCGATGACGATGATGAAGATTGTTATTATTATTATTATTATTATAATAGTAGTAGTTGTAGTAGTAGTAGTAGTAGTAGTAGTAGTAGTAGTAGTAGTAGTAGTAGTTATAGTAGTAGTAGTAGTAGTAGTAGTAGTAGTAGTAGTAGTAGTAGTAGTAGTAGTAGTAGTAGTAGTAGTAATAGTAAAAGTGGTTATATTATTATTATTACGATATTAATTATATTATTATATGCTACCTCGTTACCTCATTAAATCATCGTGATTTGTCAGTATCATGAAAAACATTATCATTAGCAAACGCCTACCGCCATCATCATCATCATCAACAACAACAACAACATCACCATCCTCATAAAAAAACGCCTACCGCCCTTCATACATACAACAACAACGATACATACAACGCAACAACGACAACAACATCAATGAACAACCAGGCAAACCTCGATATATAAAACATCGGCAGCTTGTACGCATGAACTTGAGTAGAGTAGGAACAATTTCAACTTCGGTATCCAATAGCAAAAGAGCCAGAAGATACCCAGCGATAATACGCACAGTACCGCATATAGGATCGACTTCAAACGGTTCCGAGTATATCCGGTACATCTCTATTGTGGAATGTGATGATGGTGATAGTGATAACGACGGTGATGACAACGATGATGATGATGACGACGATGATGATAACGCTATAATATAAGCAAAATACCAAGATGTCGTCATCTTCATTCAGTGTGCAATATTCTGAGTTGTTGACATCCGGTGAAGATGACGTCATCTGATCTGACGATGACGATTGCATTATGATGGTATTATTGATAATAATTAATCACGTTTATGGCAGTTAAAAAAATTACAGTGTTAAATCATATGAACGTCATTTCAAATTTCATTCGAAATGACGACGACGACAATAATGATATCAAATTAAATCATTTAATTAACTGATTAATTAATTAATTAATTGAAAGATGGTTTTTAAAATAATCTTGCAGTTTAAATATTTAAAATCACATTTGTCAATAAAAATATCTTGATAAACACATCAGACTTACTTGTTAAATATTATTATTATCAATATTTATTTATATATTATTATTATTATTAATTGCTTATTATATATCATTAACTTAAATAATTAATTCAAATTTTAAAAAATAAAGGCATGTTTACAAGCACGACAGTTTGATAGCAACAACATTTACCTCAATAAAGAGAATGTATGGCAATAAATGTGTGTATATATTTGTATACTGTATGTTTGCATGCATGCATGCTTGTATGTATGTATGTATGTATGTATGTATGTATGTATGTATGTATGTACGTATGTATGTATGTATGTTAGTACGTATATATTCTGAATATATGATAATATACGGCAACACATACGGGTATATGGTTCAAAATCAAATTGTCATTTCAATTTTTCATCAATATTATTATTGTTATCCGAAACTTTTTTTTCAAATTTTCAAATGTTGTTGTTGTTTTAATTACAATAATTGTTGTTGATGTTATTATTATTTATTTATTTGTTGTTGTTGTTGTGTGGTCGAAAAAACGACAATAGATGTTCAGCCCGTCTTATGAAAGTTGAAACATTAATTGAACATCGGATGCTGAACAAACTAGCAGATGATGGAGACATTTAATGATAACAAAAGTACTAATAAACAAAATTAATTAACTAATTAATTAATTAAATATATATATAGGTCTTATTTTTTATTTTTCATACAATTCAACGTAAATTCCATCATTTTATTTTTAGTGATCATCGTTTAAGTTAAAAAAAAAGTTTAACTTGCGTGCGCATGTTCGCAGAGTTTGAAGATTAGTGAAGATTAACAGATAACCTCCAATCTATCCGACCCTTAAGATAGTAACACTGAATCATCGTTATTATTATCAAACAGACACACACACACACACATATATATATATATATATATATATATATATATATATATATATATATATATACAAACACATACATGCGAAACTATATATCGAAAGGGAGAAATATAGTGAGAGAAAGAGAGAGAGAGAGAGAGAGAGAGAGAAAGTGAAAGATAGAAAATGAAAGGAATGAAAATTAGATAGAAAGATAGAGAGATAGATAGACAGACAGACAGACAGATAGATAGATAGAAATAACTGCCTAATGGGGATTTTGGACGATATTGATCGTTTAAAAAAACACACACACACGTGTCGTCGAATTCTCACATGTGTTTCAGCGTTTAACTGTCCGTGAAGCAATGATTTTTTTGTTCAAAAAAAATCTTGAATAGCCATGCGAAAAGTGAACTTTTATTGAATAAAATAAAATTATCTATAATGTTTGAAGAGAAAACGAATAAATATATAATAAAAATATATGAAAGTGTTTACTAGTTGATGATTAGGATGGGACCGATATGAATTTGAAAAAGCAGCCAGATCGGTGAGAAAAATAATTGATATAATGACTTATTTATTACGGACTGCTTTTTAATTAGTTCAACTCGAGATATCAAAAAAAGAAAATAAACTAAATAAATGCATTAAAAAATTGAAAATATTAAAATTTGCGCTACAAAATGACTATTGCATTAAACCCCATCTATCTGACTGGATGAATGAATGAATGAATGAACGGATGAATGAACGGATGGATAGTTTAAATGGTTATTACTATATAGTATATATATATATATATATATACATATAGAAAATATATATACATATATATTTACATACATGTATATGAAATAGTGTGTGTAGTGTGTAGCAAAACACAAACACGGGGTAATATATTATATAGCAACAAATAATAATAATAATAATAAGAAGAAGAAGAAGAAGAAGAAGAAGAAGAAGGAGGAGAAAAAGAAGAAGAATTTGATTACAGTGAATGACAGAAAAATATACATTAAGGAGATGACACAAAAAAAACATTTGATTATTTTTAAAAATATGGCGAAAATAATTACGAAATAATAATAATAATAAATAATAATAATTATTATTATTATTAATATTATTATTATAAAAATAATAATTTGTGTAACTATTTAAAAATGACTGAACTGAAAAATGAATAGCAGTAAGGAGTAGAGAAAAGTAAAATCAAACTCTAGACATATAGAGATAGCAGGTGAAAAATGAAAAAAAAAACACGTACATACAAACACACACGCTCGCACGCACACACACACACACACATACACGCACACACACACACGCGCACACACATTTACGTGTGGTTAAATTAAAACTCAGTGTTCATAAATAGGATTCACATACAAAAAACAAACAAACAAACAAAACAACGAAACGTTCAATTATATACATATATGTGTGGGTATGTGTGTGAAAATAAACATATGTGTTTGTGTACATATCCTTTCACGTATGTGTGTACACGTATGTCAGTGTATACGTATGTGTACAGCACACAGCCCTATAAACATGCATGCAATGGAAAAGAATAAAAAGAATTGTAACTCGATAAGATAAATATAAACATATAAAATAATGATGTTTCAAAATTTAACTCGTAACGTAATAATAATAATAAAAATAATAAAAATAATAATAATCAAAATAAAAATAACAATAATAATAATGAAAGGAAGTTTTGATTTCAAAAACATGATCACAGACAAACGTACAGATTTTTATTACAACTCTATGCGTATAAATATGAAAGTATATAGGATTGTACATGCGTCTCTGTATTGTATGTATGTATGTATGTACGTGTGTGTGTGTTTGTGTGTGTATGTATGTATATGTGTGTGTGTGTTAAACATATGTTGAGGTAAATACACATACGTGTATTTTTTTTGCGCATTTTTGAAGATTGAGATGCGATATTCTTAAATAAGATACTAATAAAATATGACAACAACAAATAATACTTAAATAGTATTATATATGTATATATATACACATACATACACACATATATATATATTTGTGTGTGTATGTATTTGTGTGTGTATGTGTATTTGTGTGGGTATAACGATTCGAATTTAGTTAAATTCGAAACGACAGTTGGCATACTGATATATGAAGAGAATTGGTACTGAGTGTATATAGTAGCTAAATTATCTCAAAAGCAATTACTGAAAATGTACACTTACCTGCGTGCTAACGATTGTACTGATAGAGTAAAAATGCTGGAAAATAAAGAAATAAAATGCAAAGATGACGGCCAATTGGAGAGTTTTAAATTTAAACTTTGTAGAAAAATGGGTAAATATTATTTTGCTTCGACAACCTTATTTTGGTTAGTTTGTTAGGTTAATTGATTTCATTCTTATTCAATCAATCGATCAATCAATCAATCAATCAATCAACCAACCAGCCAAACAATCAATAAATCAATCAATCGTTCATTCATCTATTCATTCAATCAATCACTCATTCATTCAATCTATCATTTTTTCGTTCAACCATTCACTCACTCAACCACTATCTCGCCGCCTGTCAAACTAATTAATTAATTAACTAATTAATTAGTTAATTAATTAATTCATAGAGCTCTAAGAAATGTTATTGAATATATAAGCCATCAAAAATTCAGCCAACAATATCGCTGGGGAACGCTTAGATTCACAACTAGATAAACTTTTCTAACACTAATTAAAAGCAAAAGTAATAATAAATACTGAAATGTCCATTTAGTATATCTTTACTATTATCATTATTATTATTAATGTTATTATTATTAATGTTATTATTATTGTTCGGTGATATCAAAGTTGTCAGAAAATTTATTCATAGCTTGAGTGTTGCGAGAAACTTACACACAGTTGGTGATGAATACAAACAAACTTCAATCGTAATTATTTACACAGCTTTATTTTGAATCGATCAGCATCAGTTGATCGACCAATCAATCATTCGTTCCTTCATTCATTTATTCATTCATTTATTCATTCATTCATTCGTTCGTTCATTAATTCAGCCATTCATTCATTCAATCATTTATTTATGAACTTGCTTCATTCACACAAATTCTCTCACTGAATAATTCTAATTTGGCATACACTGAAATTGTTCACAAAACAGGTTCAATCATTACACGTTAATGATTCATTTGTTTTTCACTCACACATTCACATACTCACTCATTCAAAGCTTCGCTCATTCAGTCATTCATTCCTTCGTTCATCCATTCATTCATCCATTCATTCAACTATCTTTCAATCGTTATCCTCCAGTTTCATTCATTCACTATTCTCTCTCACGAGATCCAACTTGAAACTCTTCTTCCTCGATGAAGTTGGATGAGCGCTGTAGGCTCTCTCGCCCCGCCCCTTCGAATCCTGCCGACCAATCATCGACAAGCACCGCCTACTTGCCCTAATTATGCTAATGACCATATTCTTGCAGTCGTTGCATATATTCATGAGGGGTCCAGACTCTAGCAGCTGTGACTTCAATGATGAGGATGATGAGGATGAAGAGGCGAACGGTCTGAGAGTGCTAGAACGTAGCAGGATGGTCTTCTTGGCTTGGTCCAGTATTGATTCTTTTTGTGGAGGTGGTTGGATGAGTGTCCGTCTGTGGCTGCTGTGGTTGCTGTTGTTGGCGGCGGTGGTGGTGGTGGTGGAGAGGTTGGGAGCAACGTCGAAGGATGTGGTCTTCTGAAGCCTACTACCAGCATTTTTGTGGTTGTTGTTCTTGATCTCTCTGACTGGTGACGATGGCGCCGATCCGCTCCTGTTTTCAAATGGTTGCATCATCGTGTATCATATATCATCATGTATCATATATCATCATGTATCATCACCGCTATCATCAACAACATCATTATCATCCTCGTCGTCCAAGAACCGCAACACAATCAAACGTTCCATGAACTCCAGCTTAATCATCATCCTTCTGGCAATCATCATCACCATCAACATCTTCCTAACTATCATCACTGCCATCATAAACATCATCTCAATTTTAACCACCACCATCATCATCATCATTATCATCATCATTATCATTATCATCATCATGACCAACAGCGAGTTATCGAAGCAGTGATAGTGTGAAGAAGAGGAGAGGGATGGATTCAGCGTGTATACGGGAATGTGCTCAAAGTGCTCTGTCGGAATCCTCATCTGTCGTGTCACGTGATGTTATAATGAGAATCACGTGATGTTATGATGTGAATCACGTGATGTTATGATGTGAATCACGTGATGTTATGATGTGAATCACGTGATGTTATGATGAGAATCACGTGATATTATAATGAGAATCACGTGATATTATAATGAGAATCACGTGATGTGGTTGAACTGCTGCTGCTGCTGATGATGATGATTATACAAATAAATACAGCCAAAAACAAAAGAGACCTTGCTAGAACAGTGGCTGCAGACGTTCCTGTTGCAAAACTTGCACTTTATGGACCAGGGACCAAATAAGGAGAACTTCACTTTCTTGCATGTGAAACACAACTGCATGTGCAACGATGATGACGACGATGGTGATGATGATCATAACAGAATGCACGTACACACAGCAAACACGGGTATACAATCAATGAATGTACACAAAAATATAATGAACATATTGTACAATGATGTACACCTACCTTCCCAGCTTCCAGCATCTCACGTAGTTGTGTGTGTGTGGACAGACACTCGAGTTCAGCTTTCGTGAGGACACCTCTGATGTGCATGACCTCTTCAATTGTCAGCGACAAACATTCCATCGTTGTTGTCATGTTGTGCTGTCATGTGTGCGTGTGAGTATGTGTTGTGCGTGAGTATGTGTTGTGCGTGAGTATGTGTGTTGTGTGTGTGTATGTATGTGTGAGTATGTGTGTGTGTGTGAGTATGTGTGTGTGAGTATGTATGTGTGAGTATGTGTGTGAGTATGTGTGTGTGTGAGTATAAGTGTGTGTGAGTGAGTATAAGTGTGTGTATGTGTGTCAACATTAGAAGGCTGCGTGTATATAATGTGCGTGCGTGTATATATGTTTAAATAAAGATAAGACAGAGGTGAAGAGGTTGAATGAAAATATCAAATGTAATTTAAAACTTATAAAAAAAACTAACTAAACTAAAATAAGTAAAAGGAGGAAAAGGAAATGATAAAAAATACTAACGGCTGCACGTCACGTGATACTTTGGAAAAAAGTACAACAAACAGACAGAAATATCAGAGAAACGAAAAAAAACACATGTACTAACTAGTGTGTGAGTGGCATAGCATATCATGCTCGAACACATTGTATACATTACATGCAAAATAACATGCATATATTATATAAAGACAGATATGTAATTAGTTAGAATGCACACATACACACGCACACACACGCACGCATGCACACACACACAAGCACACGCGCACAAACAAATATATCTTTCAGATTAAAATAAATGAATAAATAAAAAGTTAGTCGCAGTGGTGATGACGACGACGACGAAGATGATGATGACGAAGACGATGTGATAACAAAGATGTGATGATAATAAAGAAAAAATACTTATGATGATAGTGAGTAGAACTGATGATGACGATAAAGATGAGTGAGACCATGTTGATTGCAATGCCAATGATGATGCAAATGATTGACTTCAATATTTGCCTTGCTATCAAGATATTTTGAAGGATGACGATTAAAAATGATAGATGGAAATCTAGTGACAGACAATTATAGAGAGAAAAATATCAGAAACTTCAAGTTGGTTAAATGAAAATATGAAAAATTAACGAAACAAACTAAGAAAAAAAAAGAATTCTACTAACAAAATCAGGAGCCATGAAGTTATCAATTTGATTCTGGAATGACGTGGACGAAGAAGATGACGACGACGAACAACCCACACGCTTGTTATAAGATGACGATGACGACGACGCTGACGATGACGCTAGCGGCTGGAATGGTGACGACGCGTTTTGAAATGGTGATAGCGATGACGACAACGATTTCTTTCTGTGGCCAGCAGCTTGTGTCGATGACGCTAATGATGACGTAATCGTGTTAATAGGAACTAATTAATGTAAACAATGAAGCAATTAACTCAAGAGGAATGTTAAATTAGGCTTAAACAACGAAACAATGAACTTCAATGTTGTAGACAGTGATAGATTTAAATAGGCAACAATGTAACAATCCTTTCGACAACCATTTTAAAAAGTTGTCACAAAGCCAACAGCCATTCATAGTGATAGGTTAGTAGGTAATGTTAAATTGCAAGCAATACGATGAATACTGTGCTAGTTGAGAAACGATACAAGTTTTCAACATGAATTTCAACCTCTAATCAATAAGCTCAATCTCACTCACTCACTCACTCACTCACTCACTCACTCACTCAATCACTCACTCACTCAATCACTCACTCACTCACTCACTCACTCAATCCAATTAATCAGCAATTAATCATTCATTGGTAAAGTGAACAGATGCTAATAAACCAGTCACAAAAATTGAGAGTCATAACGAAAGACAATATTGTATCATAATACAATGACGTTAGATCTAAACAACAAAAACATGACCAACATGATAAAGATTTATAAAATAAAAACGTAAAACAAGCCAAACAAACATCTGAAAAGATTTCAGCTTCTATAAAAATTAACCCAAACTTCAAACTCCAATCTCTATCTATCTAATCAAATTTGCATGCACGTTGGCTTTTTTGAAAAAGCTTTTTTTAAAAAAAACTTGACATTTTAAAATTTTTTTTGTACAACTTTTAAAATTTTTTCCATTTGCATTTCTCTAGAACCACCTTTGGAAGAGGAAAATTTTTGAAAACTCGAGCCGTTTCACAGACAGTTATGCTGTGCCTTCTCACTGGTTTCCAAGGTGACGCCATGTTTAACATCAGCAAGTCTAGTGCTTGCATTGTTGTTGTTGTTGTTGATGATGTCATCAATGTTAATGATGTCATTCAGTTGTTGTTTGTTTGTTTGTTTGTTTGCTTTTTGATATCAAGAATATTAAGTATCGTTCAGTTGGTGCTGTTGTTTGCAATGACAACAGAAACAACAACAGAATAATAATAACAACAAC
The DNA here is from genome assembly GCF_000326865.2 of Helobdella robusta. Classification (NCBI taxonomy): domain Eukaryota; kingdom Metazoa; phylum Annelida; class Clitellata; order Rhynchobdellida; family Glossiphoniidae; genus Helobdella; species Helobdella robusta. The sequence continues at coordinate 1,373,310 of NW_008704544.1, forward strand.
AACAAAAGCAGCAACAACAAAAGCAGCAACAACAAAAGCAACAACAACAAAACATTAATAGTAACAACAATAGCAATGGCAGTGAAAATAGAACGATGTCGAACCAACCGGTGTGCTGCCATGGAAGGTGCTTCGGGGGACTTTGTGGCGAAAGTGGTGTCAGTGGTGTGAAGAGTGAAGCTGAAACTTTGTTTTTATCATCATCATTATCATCGACACCGATATCGTCATCATCGTCACCATCATCACCACCAGCATCTTTGTTGTAACCGTCAAATGAATCATTATCTTCATCCTGAATTATGTAGATAGGATGAGGTTCGATTGATTGGTGTTATTATTATTATTACTATTATTTCCCCATCATCATCATCATCATCGTTCATTTGTCTGTTATGACGATCATCATCGCCATCATCATCATCATCGTTATCATACTTTTCATTACCCTTACTCATCTCCATCATCTTTCATTTCAAACAACCGTTCAGGAAAAACGCCGTGCCCATCATCATCATTGTCATCGTCATCATCATCATCGCCTTATTCATCATCACAACCACCACCAGCATCATCATCATCATCATCATCATCATCATCGTCCACTAACATCTGAATTATTGAAAGCCAACAGCTTCAGATCCGGTTTGATAACTTTCTTAACAGGGCCACCATTTTGCTCGTTCATTGCGATTCCATCATTCCTTCCTGCCATCATCATCATCATCATAATCATCATCATCATCATCACCACCACCATAATCATCATCATCATCATTGCAGCACCAGCAAAACAGAATCACCATCAACAAAATTAACCATCAGTATTCTTATTATTGCTTTCCATCTACATCATCATCACCACCATCATCATCACCATCACCACTACTACCGAGATTCCAAAACAACGTACCAGTCCGGCCAGGGGTGGGCCTAAGTTTGGGTGGGTGGTTTCGAATGGATAACAGTAACTCTTGCCTAGGGTCCAGATGGCCCCTATCAGAAAGAGCTGAAAGAACCCTCTTCCCCACCTGAATGGAATACCCATGATGACTAAGTCTACTGACAAACATACAAACTAACTAACACATAGACATACATACCTACAAACATACAAACACACATACATACATACAAACACACATATATACATACACACATACATACTAACACATACATAAACACATACAAACAAACACATAAACATACACACCTACAAACATACAAACTAACAGGTTGAAGCGGGGGGCGAGATCTGATGAAATCCAGAATGATCTCGTGCACATCCTTCTTCACTTTTACCGGATAGCTGTCCACACTCTTCTGTCCCCATAATAATAGTAATAATAATAATAATAATAACACAGACACACATATATATGACACACACAAACACACACACATATATGGACGCACAAATACAGACACACGCATGCAAATACTTTAAGACAGATAGTTATGAAAAATGATACTAGCAAATGTTTTATTGAGTGTGTATCTCTTGATCCGGATATCATCCATTAGTATCTCATAAGGTGTCAGTTCGTACTCTAGCGGATGGTTGATAGTCGACTGAACAGTCTTCAACTTCACTCCTAATCTCAATTCATTCATCACCTGCATCCACAATCTGGCCTGTATGCGGGAACGGTTTGTGGATAAATGATGGATTGATTGAATGGATGAATGAGTAGATGGATAAGTGAATGAATGCATAAATGAATGAATGAATGAATGATTTATTGAATAAATAGATGCAGAGTGTTGTGGTTGATTCAACTGTTGGTGAGAAAATTTGAAATTTTGATAAAAAAAATTAAAGAGGAAAAGTTATAACATGTTGTGTTGACAAACTCACCCAATCTCTTCTCTGTAATGTTGAAATGGAGTCTGTTGAACCCTTCTCTTCACACAGCTCGTTCAGCTTCTGTAACATTCATTAGGCAGTGTCAAGTTAGTTTTACAGGATCAAACAGTTTTAATTCAAAAAATTTCACTAATAATGTCAATCTCATTAAAAGTATCCATCTAAATAAGCATGATTTACTGGAAAAATAATTATTTATTTTAAAAAATAAGAAAAAAAGTATGACCTTGGCCTGAAAAACAGAACTCACTTCATGTTCTGAGACAACTCTTTCGAGAAATGTGCTCAGTTCTGCTGATTCGTGAACGAGCGCTCGACAGACAGCTTTGCAGTGCATGGCTACATCTACATCCTTTCCTATGTGCCTGCTGCAAATCTGCATTTGTGGCAAGACCAATGGCAATTATTGAAACGTTTTGGGGTGAATTCATCAAAAGAAAGTGAATGCCTCGAATGTAAGATTTTAGTTTGTTTGGAATTTTGGAATGTTAATTTGCCATAATATAGTGGAAAGTGCTAACTTCAATGACATCATCAATTGTGATGTCGTCATCTTTGTCATCATCAACGATTCCCTCATCGCCATCTTGGTTCCTTGTACCTCCCTCTCCTGTCATCTGGCCGATCAAACTTTCAAGGGCAGACGACAATTTCTGCTCCTCATTCTCACTCAGGCCAAAATCCAATGCTTGAAATAAAGTAATGCCCAACGATCTGACAATCTGATGAATAATTTCAATTATGTTTATAATTTAAAAACACCATTTTGTCATCTCTACATAGGTAGAAAAAGTTTTAATAACCTCTTTCTCTCTTACATTCGGGACAGAACCTGTGAGGCATGAAATTAGTTGACAGCAAATTATTATTTCACTTTTCATAAAAAAGTTCATATAATTATAATTCATATAAAAATATCTCTAGCCTCTTTGCGCTTGTGACTGTCTGAGCATTTATTTTTAAAATGTCATTATTAATAAATTACTATTTAAAATTTAAATTTGTTTAAAATTGTTTGTTTTTTAAATCAACTTGTTCTAATTAAACAATTGGCAAGCCCAAGTGTAACTGCTATCTTTTCACTAATTAATCATTCATTGACTTTACTAATTATTCATAATTAAATAATTAATAAAATATTACTAACTTGATTGGTTGAATAGCGCCAGAATATTCCCATCTATCCCCAAGACAACATGGTTCAAAGTGATCAGCTGATTGCTATTATTATTATTATCATTACTATTCGACTGTTCGAGTTTTTGTCGCCGGTTCACTAACTTTACGGAGTTAGATTGAGAAGCTAGTGAGTGGTGATTCTGCACAAACTTGGCACATTGGAAGCACACCGCCCAGGCTTGGTCCTCGTTTATTGGGGCATTGAAAGACTCGAGAATTTTATGCAACGTACAACTCTCCATTAATTAAAAAATTTTAATTTAAATGTGAAATTTTAATTCAATCGATTCATTAAAAGTAAACTTTTTAAAGAACTAAACAATACTACGAAGCATGAGATTTTTTCATACACAGTTTACGTACATTAACTCGGTTGTTTATATAATTAACATAATAGGGCATAGAACTACGATTTTGTTCAATTATAACTTCTAATTTGTTTATAAAATTTAATTAAATTTTCAATTATTTTATAAATATATAACTATTAATTTTGCAAGTATTAATTCAATTAAAATAAAAATTTACTTTTAAGATGTTGTACATTCTATCGGAATTTTTCTCGTGCTAATAAAATAAAAAAATAATGGAGATCTGGATAGTTGCGTGATCGATAGGGTTTTTTCCTCGTTCGCCATTCAACTTCAGACGTACCCCGGTGATCAACGTTAGTGAAAGTGAACAAGAAACACTCATCACTAATCAGTAGTATCCACTGGTTGTTTCTTCCTAAAAAGAAATTTGATTAAAACTATTGAAATGGCAGCCAATTTTGAAGAAGTGAAAGAGGAAGATGATTACGAAAGTCTGCCTGGCAGTACATCAGCGTCAGTTCACATGGTTGCTGGGGCTTTTGCTGGTCTCATGGAACACTGTGTCATGTACCCTTTCGATTTTGTCAAAGTCAGATGTCATTTATAATATTTTTTTTTTATTTAAAATTTAAATTTTTAATATTCAATTTTCATTTTCTTTTGATAAATCTTAATAAAATATAAAATCTTAATAAAATTTATTAAAAGACACTGATGATCATGCCATGTTTATATAAAGATTTAGTTTTCATTCAAAATTTTTTATTTATTTCCATGGCAGACAAGAATGCAAGCACAGAAACCAGATCCAAGAGCAAATTATCGAAACATGATTCATGCATTCTACAAAATAATAAGATACGAGGGGCCTATGAGGACAGTTCGAGGAATAAATGCCACGATTTATGGTGCAGGGCCTGCTCATGCACTATATTTTGCTGCTTATGAAAAATCTAAAAAGATTCTTAACAAATACACAAACCATAGCCATTTAACTCCAGGTCTCTAACTCTGTAGATTAAATTTTTATTTATTTTATTTGATTTTATTACAGAGTAGTTAATTAAATTTAAAATTTAAATTATGATCCATAGGGTTGGCGGGTATAGGAGCCACATTACTACACGATGCCATCATGACGCCTGCAGAAGGTTTGTGCATCATTATGATTTTATTAATTTTATTGATTATTTTTGAAAAATAATGATTATTAATTGCTTGAAAATGTGTAGAATTTTTGATGAAAGTGTTCTTAAAAATATAATTTCGGCTAATTTGTTATTAAAAATTTTTTTCTACTTTGCAGTTGTGAAGCAGAGAATGCAGGTGTACAACAGTCCTTACAAATCTTGTCTTGACTGTGCCCGCTGTATCAATCGACGTGAGGGACCAAGAGCATTCTACAGGAGTTACTTGACACAGCTATCAATGAACATACCCTTCCAGTGCACACACTTTATTTTTTATGAGTTAGGTCAAGATTTCTTAAATGAAAATCGCCACTACAATCCTAAGAGCCATATAATTTCTGGAGCGCTGGCCGGCGCTGTTGCAGCTGCAGTAACGACACCTCTTGACGTCTGCAAAACATTACTAAATACACAAGAAGGTTGTTCGATTGGTGTTGTATCTCTATCTGACAAACCAAGGACCATCAAGGGACTTTTTGCAGCTGGGAAAATAATTTATTCTCATAACGGCATTCCCGGTTTTTTCAAAGGCGTAAGCGCCAGAGTGGTGTATCAGATGCCATCTACTGCTCTGGCTTGGTCCGTATATGAATTCTTTAAACACTACATCACGAAGAATGTTGATGTGAATAAATGATTTTGACATTAATGCTTTTAAAATTTCGATATCGCTTCAATTATTTGTATGATAGTAAAAAAAGTTCTCCAGCTGAATTATTATCATGATGACGCAGTCACTAAATTATTTCTTGTAATTCGACGCTTGAAATTGAAATTGTAGCCAGGAAACAGTCTCGGTCTGGTCTTCAGTGTTCTATTTTATGAGACATTGATTAAAAATCTATGTTTAAATGTTAATTGTAATAATAAATCTCTAATATCGCTCTTGTGAATCAATCGGCAATCTTTCAAGATCATTTGTATTCAAACGTTCGATGATTAAACGTGCATCGGTGAGTTAGTTTGAGACAAATTGTTTTATTTTCGCGAGATATATTTTAATATCATAAATTTGATTAAAATGTCGAAATTTTTCAGTTGAGCTGCACGAAGGCTCTTCTGCCCCGCTCATCCGTACAGCTGAATTTCACCAGGAATGGACTCTTCCTTCACTACACTACGAAGAAGAAACGCCTCGCTGAGCGCAACAAATCGCCTGACAATCTTGAATGGACTCAGGTGCTCTTTGACGGTTTGAAGGTTGTCGATGAAGCTCAAAAAAACATCAACAAGGGACCCCACATGCTGCACCTCGTCACATTGACCAAACCAACGAACGGTAGAGCTTGGTGGGAAAAAGATATCATATCTGAACTAGGCCTCGAAGGAAAGGTGACTTAGTTTTTTTAATTTTGACAACTTTCTTTCTATGCACAAATGATTAACAATATTTAATTTTTGTCAATTAAAAACAAAATGTATTTTTAAAATTTTTGATACTTTTCATACAGTTGAACCAGCCAGTTGTCCTGAAAAATGTTCCAAACGTGAATAAAATGCTGAAGGAAGTGAAACATCTTGTGCAAATACAGCCATTAAAATTTCCACATGGCCTCCCACAGCATCCGACAGATTTTGAGAATGTCATCATAAAAAGCAATGGAGAATTAATTTTCAATAAAAATATATGCCCCAGCATAAATAATGACAACACTAATAATTTAAAGAATCAAAATGTACCAAGTGAAGGTGTAAAGAATAAGTGGGCACTGACCAAAGAAACAGTTCAGAAGACATTGGATAGAACGCTCCAACTGCATGAACTCAATAAAGACCACTTCCCCACTAAATACGTCTATAAGCTCAATCAAGATGGCAAAATGCATAGGTACAACTTCAACAAAGATGTCAGACAATTTAAATGGTGATCCAGTGTTTTCTGAAATTTGCAATCTCGTGTTTTAAAAAATAAAATCTTGTTTGAAGAGAATTTGTATAAAAAAAAATCCATTACAATTATTGTGTTTAATACTTGACAATGGATTGCAGCATTTAAATAAAAAATATCAACAACAGTTTATTAAGAAAATAATTTTTATTAAAATCAGTAACAAAAGTTCTGGCAAAGATTATTGTCAGGTGTTAACAATATCATTGCTAACTGCTTCGATATCAGTTACAAACTTGTTATATAAATAACTTAGTAATTAGTAAGAAATTAGTATAATTAGTAAATAATATATCTTTCAAAAATCAACTAATGAGAGTTAGGTCCTATCATTTATGAAAAATATAGATTTCTCGATTTTAAAATATAGATTCCCTGATGTTAAAATTGTCTTTGCTTTTTGCTGTAAGGAGGGATAACATTAACATCTGATGTAACATCATCATGTAATGTGCCTTGGTTAGTGTCATGATGATGCCTATTGTAATTAGGGTTATTATATCTATGCTTGTTATTTTGAAATCTGCTGTTGCTGTTGTATGCATTGTATGTACTGTTCGTATTTGTATATTTTTGTTTATAGCCTGTGAATGATTTTTGTGTAATGTCATTTGTGTGAATGCTGTTACCAAAGTTGTTGTCACGATCGTTGATTTTTTGAAAGTTATTAGTTGTGGACATGCTGAATGATTTGTAGTATGGGGAGTTACAGTTAAGCCATCCTGAGTTACTTGTAGTGCATGTTGTGTTGCTATTGTTGTGATGATTTTGATGGCCATGCTGCTGCTGTTGTCGACCAGCGTAGTTAATGTCACCATTGTTGTTGTTGATGTCGTCATTCATGTCACTTAAAATATTATATCGGTTGTATGAGTTGAAGTCGTTTTGCTTATACGCTGGTCTTGGAGAGTTGTAGCCGTTGCCATGTCCACTCCATGTTTCTGCGGCTGCTGATGATGATTCATCAACCTCTTCATCTTCTTCCTCCTCCTCACCATCATCTTCTTTGTTTGTTGCACTCCTTGCTTGACCAATTAACCTATGTAATTATTTTAATCGAGAATTTAACCATCTTTTGAAAAATTTAGAATTTATATTTCTTCAAAATTTAGTGTGCAATTTTTTTTAGATTTTTATTTCATACTGGACACTAATTTCTTAATATTTATTCATTAAAAACTGACTAGGAGGGCAATCAGTGAATGAATTGAATGCAAAAACCAATCCTATTAAAAAAGCAAATGATGTTAAATTATTGGGTGAAAGACATTCGAAAAATTGACTCTGGTGATGAAAATAAAAGTAAAATAGCCTGTAATTAAAATAAATCTGGCAAAAGTCGATATGTAATACAAAGAAGAATAACTTATTAAAATATTTATTTAAATTATAAGCATTTTATTGACTTTCTGTCCGGGTTATACAAATCGGCAAGGTAGTTTTCCCTCTCTATGGCGTGGCCTCGACCTTCGTTGAATGCTTGAATAAATTATGAAACAATTTTTGTATATGTTAATGTTTATATACATACAGAGAAATAGAGAGAGAAGAGAAAGAGAAGTGAAAAAAGCTTAAAAAAAGGGGGGGGGGAGAGAGAGAGAGAGAGAGAGAGAACAAGTTTTTCAAACAGACCTTTTACACTTTTATCAGGTGCCATGTTCATCCTATTTATCATGTAGCTATAAATTAATTGAAATGATAAGATAATGTTAGATAAGATGATAAAATGAAATAGTTTAAGATGACAATGATACTACTACTACTAATAATAATAATAATAATAATAATGATACCACTACTACTGCTATTACTACTACTACTACTACTACTACTACTACTACTACTACTACAAATAAACATAGATAATTTGATAATCTATGATAATGGTATATACAGGGAAGTTAAAACAATTCAGAATTACCAAAAAATTTGACGACAAAATTTATACATCTTAAAAACTGTGCAATAAATAAGAGATGGAGTTATAAGTATAACACAGTAAAGATGTAATTCAAATTGACATTATTACAGGTAAAAATGTAATACAAATCGGTAATATAAATTTGTTACAAATTTGTCATAATCCCATTAACTAACTAACCGACATATCAAATAACCCGTTCTATTTATTCCATGAGTGCAATGTACGCCAATAACATCTAGAAAATTAAAACAATCAAAGATTTAAATACTAAAAATAATGGACAGGTGTATAATTAAATTGCATAGATGAACAAATGAAAAGTTGATCACAGAGATAAATAATAATAACTTGATCAAATAGACAGATTAGCAGAATTTGAAAAAAAATTTATAAAAACCAGGCCAACCTGAATTATCATTATTCTCTTTAAGGAAGGTATCAACAGCTGCAAAGAATCTATGAAAAAGAATTAACTTATTTTATAAAAAAAAATATTAACAACAACAACACACGTTTAGACGACATTTTCCCCGAGATCGGGGGTTGCCGTTTGGCTACCTATGATGAAACCGAAATACCCTTTGACGCCATTCCATCATAAGTAATTTATTTGGCTAATTTTTACGCAGGACGCCCTTCCTTATGCAACCACAGTTATAAGCGGTGGGCCTAGCCTTTGATGATCCAACATCACTCACAAGGCAGTGAGGGTCAGTTTAATGTCATAACCAGGACATAAAAAAAAAAAAAAATATTAAGCTGGAGAAAAAATAGATATGATACTGAAATAACTAATAACTATAGAATAATTAAAATAAGATCAATAATAATATATATTTATTTTAAATGTTAATATAATTATATCAAATATAAGAAAATAAAGCCATTACTGTTTGATAACTTTAGCGTTGGGTACTTTGTGGCCTTCGGTGTAGATTTTTTTGTACCTAACTCCTTGGTCTGTTATTAACTTTGGAGATGTTATTAAAATGGTTAATTAAAAATATTATTGAAAAAAGTATAAAAAATTATTTATATATCACTGTAGTTTTATGATTTATATAAATTTTTCTATTTAAAACGATCACAAATGAACAGATTTTGACTTAAAGTAGGTTATAAAGCCAACCTTATCAAGATAGTATTTGTTGGTGTTAGTTAGATCAATCACTAATCCTAATTTGAAGTTCTGTCTCTTGACTTCTTCGACTAACAAATGTGGAGTGAATGGGGTAACACCAAGTGGGAGGTGCCTATTAAATTTCTAGTTTGTTGAAAAGGATCATGAATTATATTTTAAAATATTGCCATTTTTAAAGATAAATAAAAACAATACAATTGAAATAAAAAAATAATAGGATATATTTATTTGTATACTCATCTATTACAATTAATAAGTATTAATAATAATAATAATTAATACATAAAAAAAAATTCACTAGCTTGCTACCAACCTATGTATTGTATATTGATATTCTTAACCAATTAGTTTAAAATTAAATAGCAACTCCTAAAAAACATATTTAAAAAAAAAACAACAAAATATTACAGAATAAAATAGTAAAAAGCTTTAATTTTAATTTTTAATTAATTAAATTAAATTAAAATCGGAGATCTCACCTCGGCCAGAGGAACTTTGAATGCAATGAATCTCGTACCACTGATCAACTTGCCGATCGCTTCGTAGTTTTCCCATCTTTCAAATTTTATATTTTAAATAAATAAAATGTGCACAATTTTATAAATTTCAAAATTTTTTCACGAACTTGTCCGGAATTTTCATTTTTTTATAAATTTTTCGACCAGAATTGACTCCACGTGTAAACAGCAGAAAAACCCAAAAACGCTAAATAAACCAAAGTCATTTTTATTCCGAAAGTAAAATTCACTTAGTCTGACCGACGTCAATTGGAAGCTCGCCATCGTCATGTAAATAGATCAAAGAATTTTAATCAAAAATTATAATAAATTAGAATGATCAAATTAATCATCAAATTTATTCCTCTCTACCACGAAAATAGCTCTGGAAAATCGATTATTGCAAGCCAGGCGTGTGCTGGAATATGCAAGCAACTGCTTGTCCTCGCGATCCAACGCCAACACACACGCACATAAACCTATGTATGTTTGTGTGTTTGTATGCGCGTGTGTGTGTATTCACATATATGTATGTGTTTGTATGTGATTGTATGAATGTATGGTTTAATGTATGTAAAAGTATGATCGAACTGTACGTAGGCTATGTATGTTGTATGTATGATTTTATGTATGTTTTTATGTATACTTTATATATATATATATATATATATATATGTGTGTGTGTGTGTGTGTGTGTGTGTGTGTGTGTGTGTGTGTGTGTGCGTGTGTGTGTTTAATGTATGAATGAATGTATGTATGTATGTCGTTTGTTGCATGTATGTATATCAGTACGTATGTGTATATGTATGTGTGTGTGTGTGTTTTATATACAGTGTCTTGTGAAGAAACAGCAACTCATTGCGAATTTCGTTTACATTATGATCTTATAAAATCAATAACATAATCTGCTCGTTAACTGAAAATATCCACTACACTAGGATTAATTTGACTTTTGAAAAGATTAATTGCAACTCTGATCAAGATATTGTTAAAATTTCAGTCACTTTTTACTCTGCGGATTACACACAGAATATTATTTAAGATAGTTTTTTAGCAGCGTTTGACAGAGCGATGCAAATTAGATAAATAAATAAAACTTAAATATCAAACCAAAAAACATCAAATTGAAACTTTGAAACAATTACTTCTCCACATTATTATCGATTTAATTGCTCTTCGTAGATAGGATCAGTTGTTCCTGGTAAAAGTACAACAACCAAACAACAACTCGACAAAAATGGGATTCACAAGGAAAGTTCTGCGGACAGTAGCCACCACAACTGCGTTCACAACCACCACTGAGGCAGAGTACGAATATGAAGGAGATGAGGATGCAGAGGAGGAGGAGGAGGAGGAAGATGAGGAGGCCCTCATCTTCACCACGGAGTCCTCGGTTACTGAGACCAATAAGAACCCGCTGGAAAAACTGGAAGAAACCATGATGCAAAAATTCAACAGTTAGTTTTGACGAAAATTTGGAGATTAGGTTGTTGTTTGTTGGGCTTGGTCAGAAGGTTGTTGTTTGTTGACGTTGTTTTTTTCTCGCTGAAATTGTTTTGCTGGTCTGTTGTTGAAATTGTTTAATACAATTTACCAGAATAACAATTTAATTGAGGTCGGTAGTGAGCTGAAAAACAATCTATCAATAATTTCATTCATACTCGTAGTGAGTTGAAATACAATCTATCAATAATTTCATTCATACTCACTCATAACCACTACCACTACCCCCAACAACAACAACCACTTCAAAGTTCCACCGTGGGGAACAGTGTGCATTGGCATACTGGCACTCCTCATCTTACTCTGTTGCTGTGGATGTCTCTTGAGAATGTGCTGGAAGAGACGGAAGGGTAAGGAGGGGAAGAAGGGTCTGAAAGGGGCCGTCGATTTGAAAAATGTTCAACTTCTTGGAAGCTCCATGAAAGAAAAGGTACGCACATTCCCCCCGAAATCAACCGACAAACTTCTTAAAAATCTACTCAAACTTTAACTTGAAATTTTTCTAGGTGCAGCCCGATTTAGAATCGTTGGAAGGTAACATGGAAGACAACGAAGGAGTGGAAAATGCGAAAGAGGAAGTGAAACTTGGAAAACTCCAGTTCTCAATGGATTATGATTTCCAGAAATCTGAAGTAAATTAGTTCTTTATATTCCCTTACAAATCATAAATAGACAAGCTTGATAAATCAGCATGGAATAATTATCACGTTATAGCATACTGGATGAATTAATTCTCAGTTATCAGTTGGAGTGATTCAGGCTGTGGATCTGCCTGGAATGGATATGTCGGGGACGTCGGACCCCTACGTTAAAGTCTACATCATGCCGGATAAGAAGAAAAAGTTCGAGACGAAAGTTCATCGGAAGACGTTGAATCCTGTTTTCAATGAAACTTTTGTTTTCAAGGTTCGTGCTGTGTCCTGCGAGAAATGAAATGCGTGTGTGTGTTCGTGTGTGTGTGTGTGTGTGTGTGTTCGTGTGTGTGTGTGTATATGTGTTACGTGTTTGTGTGGTGTTGTGTGTGGCTTTTGATCGAACGTGTCAGAAATAAAATGACGACGATATTTAATGTCCTATGCAAATATCCTATGCACATATACTTCGCTATCATTGGAGGGGTCATCCTCTTTACCTTTCACTCTCTCTCTTTCTCTCTCTTTCTCTTTCTCTCTTTCTCTCTTTCACACACACACACACACACACACACACACACATACATACGCACACACACACACGCACACACACACACATACACACACGCACACACAAACGAAAACACATTCAAAGGTACCCTACGCCGAGATTGGCTCGAAGACATTGACATTCGCTGTGTACGACTTCGATAGGTTTTCGAAACATGATCAGATTGGGCAGGTGCTGGTGCCCCTGAACTCCGTCGATTTGGGCAGGGTGGTCGAGGAATGGAGAGACCTCACGAGCCCTGAGTCTGAAGAGAAGGTAGGTGTGGCTGTTGTTGTTTGTACAACGAGTGGTGGGTATCTGTATCTGTGCAAGTTATTTTTAAAAATTTAACAATTTCTAATGTTGTGCACTCGTATGTACTCACTCATGTTGTTTTCCATTTCTTTTCACCATCCATCCATCCATCAACGAGTACGTATCTGCATTGACATTATAATGCGACACCCATCTACAAAACGTTAAACACCACCACCAACAACAACAACAACAACAACAACATCAACAACAACAACGACGACGACGACTACAACAACGACAACGACAAAACCAGGAAAACAAACTCGGAGATATCTGTTTCTCGCTGAGGTACGTACCAACAGCCGGTAAGTTAACAATCGTCATCCTAGAAGCTAAGAACTTGAAAAAAATGGACGTCGGTGGATTGTCAGGTAATATTATAAATAATAGTATAGCCAGATGGTGTAATGGTTAAGGCGCCTGGTCCTGCTGTTGCAACGACCGGTATCGAATGCAAAGATATTCTCACCTATTTTATGCTGCACTGTGTGTGTGCTACGTTGATATTTTGATTAAATTAATAAAATTAAGAGAGAATAAATCATAATAATAATTATTATTATTACAAAATGACGTCATAATTATTTTAATAATCATTTTAATATATAAAATAACAAGTCTTTTTTAAATAGAATATTAATGTTCTATGCTATATTTTATACGTGCGCTTCTTCAAAATAACCATGTGTAGGAATTATCTGAATTTATTTAATTATTTTTTTGAAGTGCATTCAAAAACTTATACACAACATCAACGTCACCGTCATCATCATCACGTCATCATCACGTCATCATCATGACTGAAGATCCGTACGTGAAGTTGGCGCTCCTAATGAATGGAAAGAGGATCAAGAAGAAAAAATCAACCATAAAGAAATGCACGTTGAATCCCTATTGGAATGAGTCATTCAGTTTCGAGGTGGCGTTCGAACAAATCCAGGTTTGTGACTGTCGCTGCTGCGGCTACTGTAGCTGCTGCTGTGGTCGCTGCTGTGGTTGTTGTTGTCGTCAGTGTTGTTCTGCTGTTTTGGGAGAGCTTTTGTATTGTAACATAAGGGGAAAAATAACAATGACAACAACAGAACAATAACACAACAATAAAAATATCATGCAATCCACCCTGACAGAAAATTTCACTCGACATAACGGTAGTAGATTACGACCGCATCGGAACCTCAGACCCCATTGGCCACGTCCTACTGGGGTGCAATGCTACAGGGACCGAGCTACGCCATTGGTCGGATATGTTGGCCAACCCCCGCAGACCCATTGCGCAGTGGCATACGTTGCAGGAAGTCCCCGAGAAGAATTGAAGTGGTTGATTTTGACGTCGTTGATGATGCCGTGTGGTGTGTGTTGGTTGGTTCGTGTGTTGAGGTGTGTTGAGGTGTGTTGAAGTGTGTTGAGGTGTGTTGAGGTGTGTTGAGTTGTGTTGAGGTGTGTACTAGTGTTGCATTGGTGTTGTTGCTAAAGTGTGTTAAGGTGTGTGTGTGTGTTGCTGTCTTCGGCGTCTTTAATTTGATTTAAATTTGGCGTGTTTTGGCGTGTTTAAGCTGTTGAAGTTGGCTGATGAGGACGATGATCATAACGAACCTGCATTTTTAATTGTATCTTTGTATTTCATTTGTTTACTGCGTGTGCTAATGTATATTACACACAACAATAAGAACGAAGATAATAACAACAACAACTACAACAGCTACAACAACAATAACAATAATAATAATTCTTATAATTATAAAAGACTACTAATAATAACACAGCATGATAAATCATTAGTAGAAAGAAATTTTTTTTAATTATTATCTGTTCCCATCCCTTTTCGTTGAATATAATGGTGTCTCCATCGTCAACAACAGGCTCTGTCGTTTTTGTATGTGTATGAATATGTGTATATCTGTGTGTGTGTGTGTCTCTCTCTCTCTCTCTCTCTCTCTCTCTCTCTTTCTCTCTCTCTCTCTGTGTGTATGTGTTGTGTGTGCGTGTGTGTGTGTGTGTTTGTTTGTGTGTGTGTGTTATTTTTTTATTTTATGTGTTTGTCTATACCTAAATTTTTTTAGATATTTTTTAATCGTATCGATAAATGCACTTATGATAGTTAATATTCTCTATTTCTTTTTTTTTCTCTCTCTCTCCTCTCTCTCTCTCTTTCTTTTTCTTTCTTTCTTTCTCTCTCTCTCAACTTTTTTTTAAATATATTTTTATTACATTAGATAGACGTCCTAAGATGTGTAAGCGAGCATTTGTTAAAAATTAACTTCGTAGTCATTTGCTGTGGCACATTTGTTGCTGTGCTATTAACATGACGATGACGGTGATGATGATGATGAGGAGGAAGAAGAAGTGTTGTTGGTAGTGATTATGATGAAGATGATGAAGATGATGACGAAGACGATGATGGTGGAGAATATGTCAATTAAGATGAAAAAAATTATCCGAACCCAACCGGATAAACATACTACAAAAAAATTATTTAATTTGACATGTATATATATATATATATATATATATAAATATATACATGTGTGTGTGTGTTTGTATGTTTGTATGTTGATGTTTGTGTATGTATTCACAATACAAAGTACAAACTGTTATCTTTTGAATGAATTATTTCCAATACATTGATTTGTTACGAAGTTAATGTTTCCACAGTATCCCTAAGGCTAGTATAACAGACTATTATTATGATTTAATAAATTTAATAAAAATTAAATATATATATATATATATTAATTTATTTATAGACTATTATACATATATATTTATATATATATACATTATTAATGTTGCATAGGAGCAGCAACACTGAGTGGAACTTTGGTAAACTTGTACAAGATAGGACATGGAAATGGATTGTGTGTGCGTATGTGTGTGTGTGCGTGTGTGTGTGTGTGTATGTGTGTGTACGTTGTCTGTATGTATGTGATTGTTAACGATTTTGATTAATTAATTGTGTAATAATAATAATTATAATAATAATAATAGTTATAAAATCTTTAAAGAGATGTAGCAATAAAATCTTAAGAAATTCGATCAATAATAAAATCCTCTCTTGTTAAATGGCTTGAATGGGCAAGGAGTTGTATGATATATATATATATATATATATATATTTGTGTATTTATTATAATAATAATTATAGTTATTTTTATTATTGTTATTGTTGTTGTTGTTTTATTATTTTTATTTTTAAAATAATTTAGGGTCCATGTCTTTTCAACACCATTTACATATGGACGTTTAATGAAAGATGCATTACTATATATATATATATATATATATATATATATATATACATAAATACTATATATATATATATAATTATATATATATAACATTTTTTACAATTTTATGCTGTGTGCATGTATATATGTTTGTGCGTGTGTGTTTCATATATTTTTATGAGGATATGAATGATATATATATATATATATATATATATATATAGTGTATTTGTTTGTGTGTGTTTGTGAGAAAATCTTATTTGAATTACCTAGCATTTTTTCGAAGATTTTTAATTCACAATGTGACATTTTTATTTATTTATGTATAAAAACTTATCGTATGCGTATTTATGAATTAGAATTGTTAGTCTATTCGCCATCGT
Source organism: Helobdella robusta (assembly GCF_000326865.2). NCBI lineage: Eukaryota > Metazoa > Annelida > Clitellata > Rhynchobdellida > Glossiphoniidae > Helobdella > Helobdella robusta. The sequence continues at coordinate 1,389,920 of NW_008704544.1, forward strand.
CATCATCATCATCATCATCGCCACCATCATGACGTCATTATGATCATCGTCATCGTTATCGTCACATTACGTCATAATCAATGTCACTGTATTAGAGTAGAGTCTAGAAATGTTTAACCGTTTTGCTCATACTATTGTTCTAGATTTTTTATTAATAAAACTATTCTTTCTTCATTCATTCATTCATTCATTCATTTACTCGTTCGTTCATTCATTCATTCATTCATTCATTTTTTTCGTTTACTCATTTTCGCTCTTTCCACCATTCAATTAAATAATACAATTACCGTTGGTCGCTCGAGACTTTAATTAAGTTAGTGAAATATGACGATACAAAACATTCAATCAAAATTACTGACGCATTCATCTGAATATAACGAATTTTCAAACTTTTTTCTGGGGTTTTAATTTATTTTTTTGTTAAAAATATCAATAAAAATTTAAAAAACATACATAGTAAAAATTATAATAATAAAAATGTTGTAACCCATTTGACTTAGTATCTGCAAACACCAATGTTACAACTTCAATGATCTCAACATCTGCAGCACCAGTGTTGTAGCTACCAACGGTCGTCAAGAGTTCGTTTATCCGTGGCATCAAAAATTTTCGATAGACGAACGCAACTGCTTCAAACGCAAACAAAGCTGAACGTTCATTTGAATACCAACAGTAATAGAGACAATAAAGTAAGCCAAATAACTATGATACATTGATCAGACTTACAACTTCGCTAGACCTTCGCCTGTAACTTTCTCTTCCGTATTTACAGCCAATTTTACAATCATAGATACAATTTTTCTTTACATTCTATGGTTTACCATCCAAAGATTACAAATGTAGCATAGTAAATAATATGCGGCTACTGCAACTATACTATTACTATTACTACATTATTATTATTTTGCTACAATAACTACTACTACTACCACTTCTACTACTACGTCTACTACTACTACTACTACTACTACTACTACTACTACTACTACTACTACTACTACTACTACTACTACTACTATTATCACTTTTACCACTACTACTACTAATAATAATATTAATAATAATAACAATAACTCGATGACTGCATCATCTTTGTGTCCACCCATCTAGCAGATAACCACCATGATGACCTGAACCTACCCCCGCTCCTGGCATCTGTCGATTCAAATCTTTTAAAAACTAATAATTTTTTTGGTTAGATTTAGCAAAAGTTAAACAAATTTAAAAAAATATATTTGTTGTTATCATTATAATTATTGTTTATAATAATTATTTAAATACATTGTGGAATCGTGAAAGAATGATCCAGTTGATGTAATATGGTAATAGATTGTAGCAACTGTTGTTGTCGCCAATGACGTCATCGTCGTCGTCATCGTCATCTTCAGCATCCTTATCTATTTAATCTTTGCTGACGTCATCATCGGCGCCATCATCCTCACCATCATCGGCGTATTAACGTCCGTTAGCGAATAAATATTTCACGAATCGATGATTCTGTTATCTGTCCATTATTGTGGCACTTGTGTCGGCGTTCTCGGCGATCTCCGCCCACTATTCATCATCATCATCATCATCTTCCCAATCATTATCATCATCTTCCCAATCTTCATCATCATCATCATCATCATCATCATCATCATCATCTTCCCAATCATCATCATCATCATCATCTTCCTAATCATCATCATCATCATCTTCCCAATCATCATCATCATTTTCCAATCATCATCATCATCATCACCTTCCCAATCATTATCATCATCTTCCCAATCATCATCATCATCACCATCTTCCCAATCATCATCATCATCTTCCCAATCATCATCATCATCTTCCCAATCATCATCATCATCATCACCTTCCCAATCATCATCATCATCATCTTCCCAATCATTATCATCATCATCATCATTATCAACATTATCATTACTATAATTAATTAGTGCTATCGTTATCATTAATAACTGCATCATCATCATTATCATCATAGCTGCCATTACAATTTCAATTCCTTAAAAACAGCTTGAGAAGCAGTTGCAGTTGTAGTTGTAGTAGTAATAGTAGTAGTAGTAGTAGTAGTAGTAGTAGTAGTAGTAGTAGTAGTAGTAGTAGTAGTAGTAGTAGTAATAGTAGTAACAGTAGTAGCAGCAACAGTGGTAGTAGCATCTGCAGCAGCTTTAGTAGTAGTAACAATAGTAGCAGTACTAGTTTAAAATAAATACACCGACGTACACAAACCACACACACACACACACAAACCACACACACACACACACACACACACATACACACATGTACACGCACATATGTACACACAACACACACATACACGCGCACGCACGCACGCATGCACACGCACACACATGAATTCTGGCGAAGATTAATGATGGGCAATTTTAAAGAAATTTTTGTCTCGGTCATTTTTAGAATTAAAAATGTCAGCACCATCATCGACGGATCGTTCTCTCTCCCTCTCTTTCTCTTTTTTTCTCTCTTTTTATTTCTTTTCTTCTTTATGTATATATGTATTTGTATATTTATGGTTTTATCTGTTTGTTAAGCTGCCAAAATTTTTAAAATTTCATTCGAATATTCAGATTCCGAACGTGATATAAGCCAACAGGCAGTTGTTACATGATTACACCCTGAATATTACTTTGGTAGAGTACTACAAATAGGCATGCAGATGTAACAAAAATGTACAAAGCTCGATGAGAAACTACAAAAAAAACAAAAATACTTTAAAAAAAAAACTGCCTCCCACTCTCTATAAATTTCGATTTACTTAAAAAGCTCACGGAGTCGTAAGTGGACACAAACACACCACTTAACGCCATTTAAACCATTTGAATATTTGATGACGATGACGTCAGAGAGATGTGCTGCTGCGGTCGAAGAAGTAGTAGTAGTAGTGGTGGTGGAGATGGTGGTAGTAGTAGTAGTTGTGGTAGTAATAGTTGCAGCAATGGTAGTAGTAGTAGTAGTGGTAGTTGTAGTAGTAGTAGTTATAGTAGTAAAAATATTAGTAGTAGTAGTAGTAGTTGATGTGGTTGCTGTAGCAGCGTCCACTAACTGACTACCTGATGAATGGATAAATTTCATACCCGCAGTGAAACGTTTTTGAAGGAATGAATCGTTTATAAATTAATAGCTCCCCTTCAATTAAGCTTTCCCTCTAGAGAATGAGAGTCCGTGTGTGTACGTGTTTGTTAGTGTGTGTGCATGTGTGTGTGCGTGTGTGTGTGTGGGGGGGGGCTGAAGGTTTGTTTGTTTCTCTGCGTGCGTGCGTGTGCATGTGTGTTTGATTCTGTGTGTGTTTTTCCTACTGTGTAAGTGTGCCAATCCGAAGACTAATGAAATATTTAGATGCACGTGCGTATAGAAGAAAGAGACATGCGTGTGATTGCTGCACAGAACGAACATGTCAGCGTAGTCAGTTGAATGGTTTTTTTGTTGATGTCGTCAATTATGATGCTACGTAACTGCGTGGGAATGTTTTTTTTGATTTAGTTAAGGTGCTCAGTATCTTCGCATTGATACAGAATTTAAAAGCCAGACGTATGGGCAAGTGCGTAAATATAATCTGAATCAAACATATAAACGTAGACAAACATACAGATACATACAAACATACAGATACATACAAACATACAGATACATACAAACATACAGATACATACAAACATACAGATACATACAAACATACAGATACATACAAACATACAAATGCGTACAAACATACAAAACGCATACAAACATACAACGTCTGTATAGTTGCAGCTGCTTTATTGATCACGTGCTCCAAACATTCTTCTTCATTAAAATGGCGGAATTTTCAGCGGAAGTAACTATCAAAGACCGTAAATAAGATGTTAAGCTCTCTACGTCTGGTCTTTGAATTGTTTTTAATCGTTTTCCGGTTCCCTATTCACGATGTTGTTGTTGATGTTGATATTGTTGTTGTTGTTGTCGTTGTTGTTGTTGATATTTTTGTCGTTGTTAATGTGATATTGTTGTTGATATTGCCGTTTGTGACGTCACTAGTATTTTTGTTAATGTGATCTATGACGTCATAGAACTTTTGTTGTTTTTTTTTGTTGAAGTCGGAAAAGGTTTCTGTTAGAAATTTCAAATTGCAAAGGAGAAACGCATTAAATAACATTTGTATATACGCCAGAGTAAGTAATAATAAAAAGCATCTTCTTCTTCTTCTTCATTTTTTAGTCATCATCATCTTCTTCATCATCTTCATCTCCATCATCATCATCTTCTTCTTCTTCTTCATCATCTTGAATATCAATTATTCTTTCACTTAATCTGCCACTCAATCAATGTTTTGTGTTAACACATTCAGCATGCTACACACCCACACACACACACACACACACACACACACACACACACACACACACATGTATATATATATATACGTATATGTATATATATATATATTGTATTGTTTTGTATATATGCACGTGTTAGCGTTAATAGAAAATCTAGTTAGCCCGGGCAAAAACATGCATTTGATTATTATTTACAATTGATGCATCATCACGTTCGTGACGTCATCAGGCTGATCGCCGACGTCAGCGTCAGCGTCATCATCATCATAATCGTCATCATCATCATCATCATCGTCGTCGTCATCATCTTCATCATCATTGTCTTCGTCATCGTCATCATAGCGAGAAGAGCAGCAGATAATTTTGCACGAAGTTTTGAGAAAGTGATATTAATAGATGGAACTTACCCGATGGTATTATGTTTAATTATGTGGAGGTAAAGATGTGATGATGATGATGATGAGGTTGACGACGATGATGATGATGGTAGAAGAAGACATGATGATGATGACGACTGTGATGATTAATGATGATGATGATGGTGATGGTGGTGTTGATGGTATGACAGTGGTGATGAAGAAGATGATGATGGTGAAAATTGCGAAAAAGAAAGAAGAGATGATGATGATGGTGATATAATGACGTAGACGACGATGATGGTGGTTATAAAAGAGACGATGATGATGATGACGACGATGATGATGATGATGCAAATGATATTTAAGCTTTATTAACCTTCATAATAATCTCAGCGTGCGAATAAATGACTATGATGATGTATTTGGCGTTCTGCTCGGCTCATGGTGATGGTGATGATGACGACGACGATGATGATGACTATGATGAAAATGATAAAGATGATGGAAATGATGATGACGATGATGATGATGGTGATAAGGACGACGACGATGATGATGTTTATGATAATGATGACATAGATGAAAATGATGAAGATGAGGGTGATGATGAAGATGATGATGGTGAAGATGATGATGACGATGATGATGACGATGATGATGATGATGACGATGATAATACACACACACACACACACATACACACGGACACATACAAACTTATAAATAAACACACATTGAAATTGAATGTTGTCAAAATTAATTGAAAAACTCCGCGCTGCGTTTATACGTGGTTAACTAGCTGATGATGGTGGTGATGATGATGATGTTCATTGGATGGATGGATGGTTTGAAATCATAAAATTGGATGAAAATGATAGAAGGATAAATAGAGAGATGGATGGATAGATTGATGTGTAGATAAATTAATAGATAGACTTATGTTTGTATTATGTTAAAAAGACTAGATAGAAAAATGGATAGATAGATGGATGGATAGATGGATAGATAGATGGATAGATAGATAGATGAACCATTAAAAAAAGAAATAAATAAATAGATTAAGATACAAAAGTTTATTGTCATCCTATAAAGAAGCAAAAAGTGGTTATAAAATTATTGATAGTATTAAAACAAAGAAAGAAAATTCAGCTGGCACATAGAAAATTATTTTTAAACGTAATGATGGAGTGAACATAAAAATGAAAGAATGAATAAAAAAATGA